>NC_132781.1:63985245-64293798 GCF_048418805.1 Vulpes vulpes
AAATACAGGATACCAATTTTTCCCAAAGAAATATTATTACATTTTTGGTTACGTTACAAAGCCAACTCACAAAAATCAACTGACTACAAATGTGGCCAAATTACAGTAATAATAACATAAGCTAATATAATAAGTGCTTTGCTTGGACAATATTTGAACCTTACTATCAGTCCATGAGATAAATGGTATTAATATCCCCATTGTACAATTGATGAAATAGAGATTTAAAGATATAAGTGAGTTGACCAGGGGAAAAAAAGTCTCTAAGTGACAGAACCATATATGTTATCAACTAATAGTATTAAAATCAACTAATAATAGTACAATGCCAAAAGGATCACTTTAGGTATATGACAGATGAAACAGACTTGCTTGGGCTCAATGAAACCCAAAGCATCACTCTAACATTGTTTCCTATGGAGAAACACAGTTTGAGTTCCAAACAACCATATATAATGATGGCATTCCAAAAACAAATTAAAAGCAGAATGCATTTGGTTAGAAAGGTCATCAAACGAATAGCGGCAATCAGAGGATAAATACTAGTGTTATCTCTAACAGATAATCACAAATAAAATTAACTATAATCAGTTGGGTTGAGACAAACCTACCCCAAGAAGAAACGACGTACACTTATATTCTAAGGCAATTCTTTTTACATTTGTTTCAAATGCAAAAAAATTTGCTCCTTATTTCAAAAATCAATCATCTGGACAAACACATGACACATAAAGACCAAAGTAAAAACATCAATTCATCCTTGAAGACCTGCTCTGAGTCACAACATCCCTTCTCTGAACCTCTGGGACTTGCTTGCAAACTATTACCAACTCGAATCGAGTTCTCAAACCATTAGTTAAAAAGGAAAACCTATGTCTTCATTTGAATATTAGGAAAAATTCCCCCTGCCAAGAAGAGTCTTAAGTTTAGCTTCCTTTCTGTCCAATCTCCCCTTGTTTGAACTTTCATAGTCCTCCCAACTTACCAGTTGCAGCCGAGCTGAAGGGGAAAGAGCCAAAACAGTGCAAGTCAGACTATCACCATCACATTCCAGCCTTGACAGAGACCTCCAGGTCTGTTTTGTCAGCCTTCCTGCCAGTACTCACAGTTTTGCAAAACCAACAGTCGACACCAGGAAAGACCAGCTTAGTGCAAATGATGGCACTCTTCTACCAAATGGAAGTGATGACCGGCTTAGGGTTACCTGCCTCTGTTAGGTTCACAGATTCATTTTTCTTTACGATGGGCTTTGAAAGGCAAGCATATAATGAGCATCTACACATAAAAACTACTCACTAAGCTATATAAATGCCACTTTGTTGGTAGCCAACTCATTCATTGCTTCATTACATTATTGATGGGCACTGCTTGGCATTAGCACTGACCACTCACTCATTAGAAGAAACATCTTATTATTCAGTCTCAGGAAAGATAAGTCTAATACACTCTAAATGCTGATGTTTGGGCAAGTCTAAAATTTCTCGTCTAATTCTGATTCTCCCAACCTTGTCCCACTCACAAACTTGCCTTTTAAAAACTAGCAAAGACTTTTTTTATAAAAGGAATGTAATTCAAGTTATTAAGTCTTGGTCTCAATTTCCTCATCTGATAAATGGGTTTAGTAATCCCAACATTGTTTAATTGTGAACAAAGTATTCTGTATGCTCAATGCTTGGCAAAGAGCTGCAGGCAACACACACAGCTGGCACTATTATGCTCAGGGTCCTTAACTTTTCGCAGATAGGCACAAGTCTATGAACATTACACTGCTAGCAAGTGGCCAAGATGGAACTCAAACCCAGCTCTGCCTATTGCTAGCACTCCCATGCCAGGCTCCTTCTCAGAACTACCAGGTAGTTCTGCTAAAGTTTTTTTTCTAAGCTTACGAGGTCCAGAGTAGGAGCTAAAAACAAAGGATGAGGGAAGCTTCCCTCTCCTAACTTTATAGAAAGTACAGGGGCATCAAGGAAAGAACTCATCAAGCTTGTACCTCTTGATATACCAGAGGTCAAAATTCACAACTTGTTGATAATACTCAGAGGGCTAACTGGGAACATGGCTGAGGACTAGAAATAAGTCAGCAGAGTATTTTTGATAGGTGGTCACACTGTGAAACACCGACCTGCTTGTAGACCAAGAAAAAACTTAAAAATGACCCCAAAAGTTAATGTGTTAAGTCAGAATAAAAGAAAATTTAAGGATGGACGTGACTGAGGGGTAAAAGCAACAAAATAAAGGTGAAAAGAAGGTATCCTAGGGTCTTCACTAACATATCTTTGGTAAGAACTAATTTTCTGAAATTAATAATTTCCTAAAATAGAAATAACAAACTTGGTAGTTTATAGTAACACTACTGACTCTATATGACACTAAGAAATTATCTATAATGATAATCACAGACACACTTTGTTGTGTACCTACTATTTGCTGGTCCCTATAGATGGTTCACTTATGATCTTCACAACAACACACACTCCCTGCAGTTACGACCAGCTACATTCCACACAGGAGGGAATGCAGTCTGGGAGCCATAAAGAGAATGCCTGAGGGTACAGAGGCTAAAAAGGGAAGGATGGAAATTCACACTCAGAACTGTCTGACTCGAACACCTTTGCCATCCCCTATGGGCTGCGAATGTGCCCAGCACAGGGTTCATTTGTCTAGTTCTCCCTCCCTAGTAACCTAAGAAAGATACAAAGTGGATGGGGGTTCCTGGAGGATCAGACCCAGAGTATCAGGGAAGAGCATCACCTTCTCCTCAAGGACCAAATCAATGGTGCTGAAAATGGTGAAACTGGGAGCAGTGTATTGATTATTTTAAATGGGTGCTATTATGACAATACGGTGTTTTGAAAGCATGACCATCTGCACCTTGGACAGAACCAGAATACAAAGTTCTTAATAAACCAAAAAAAGCAGTCAAAAGCAAATTAATGAATTCAAAACAATTAAAAAACCAAGCCCATCTGTGTTGTTTTCATCTACTCTGTACAATCAACAGGACCAAGTAGAAGACAGGAGGGTGGACAAAATACTTTCAAAATTTTGTAATACCACCGTATCATACAGGCTACGATACACTTTCAAGGTGCTCAAAGAGTTCACACAAATTATTTTTTTCAACGTGCCTAACAGCTAACAAGGTAGGTATCATATTGAGTCTGGGTTAGAGATAACACAATTCAGACCAAAGGAGGTTCTAAGAACATAAAGAAATCACAGGAGAAACAAAATCATTACCTAAGCTCCCAGCATAGAATTTACTTCACTGGATAAAGCTGCTACTATGTCAACTGTGAATCTTGATCATTCTGATCAGTGTGCTGGGAATACTTACAGGTGGACTGAGAGGTCCATTCCCCATTCCTGGGGACTACCAGGCAGGGCCAGACACAGCCAGAGTCCCAGGCCAGTGACCTCCAGCCGCAAGATGTCTGGATTGTTTACCCAGAGTGCCGTCCAAATATTATTACTTACTAAGTATTCTATGACGTGAAAAAGCTTCAGAAACATTAGTAAATGTATCCAGCATTTCACCAATTCCTTGACCAAGAAATGCTAACAGCTTAGAAAATCCACAATGCGCCTGGAGTAGTGTGAATCACCATTCCCTCTCAATCCTCTTCCCTCCCCACAGGGGCCATTACTTCTCCTACAGCTGTTGGGCAGCATCACCCCAGGCTGAGGATGACACACTTTCTCAAGTGCTGTATATAAGGCTGTATAAACCAAGTTAGGAGGCCACAGCTAAAGGCATCTGTACGCCCTCAGGACGGGATCAGTCTGTATCAAAGAAGGAGCCCCAGACAGTTCAGTTCTCCACACAGGCCACTCACAAAATGTACTAAGATAGATCTGGATGCCAGGAGGCCACACCAAAAAAAATGACTGAAGCATTAGTGCCAACTGAATAGTCACAAACATACTACAAGGGGACAGCCTGAGTGGGGAGCAGAGAAGAAAGGGGTTTCCCTCTTACCTTGACATTTTTCATGACATCTGTGGATACACAGGTGCACAATCCCAAAGACAGCCACAGGAATGGCTGTTTATGAAAAGCAACTGGTGTGCAGTGAAAACTCAGTAATCCCCAGAAAGATGGGCCTGTGTGGTGGCAAAAGAAGTCCCTGCCTTCAAACCCACCAGCTTGTGGAAGTCCCTTGTGTCTGCAATCCCAAAAACAAGAACAGAGACACCCCTACCTGCCTTACTAGCTCCTTATAACAGGTCACGAGCTACAGTCACAGGCCAGTCTTTTAAGAGACAAAATTCAGGATTGCTACTAGTAATGAAAATAAAAGCAAGTACAAATTACACGCAAGCCAACAACAAAGCGCACATCAGACGACAGAAAATTCTGAGAGGTCATTAGGCTTTACACTTAGTTCTCATTTTTTGGAAAACTTCCCCCAACACTGGAGGAGCTTTGACTTCGGGCAAAATCACTCTGCTTAGCTCCCGAATATCTATCCCACCCCAGTTTTTCATGTGACCTGACCTGCCCAAAACTGTACCTAGTATCCTAATCATACATGCATGCCTTTGTGTACAGGCATGCACGTGCATGTGCACACTCACAGTTTATGTATATTAAAATATAGGCCACCACCCCTCATTCACGTAGTGAGTGCCAACCTCTGCCTCACATCTTCACATTCCATAGTTCTCCAATCCAATGTAGCTCTGCCCTGAGAACCCAATTCTGGTCTCAGGGACCCCCTGGCTTCTCTCTCTCAGTACTCATGAGTCCCTCTGACCAGTGCATGTCAGAACTGGTATCCACCCTCTGGCTCCAAGCAAGGGCAACCCCAACCTTCTGCTTAGTCCCAGAGGAGTTTTCTTCACTGTGTTTTCCTTCAACAGCCCATACTATGAACAGACCCTGATATGTTATAATGCATATATTGATGTGTATTCAATGAGGTCTTGTCATCAAAGGTATCATGATAGGTTATAACTACATTCCTTTAAAGGATGATGATGACATGATGGTATCATGGGCCTCTTCCTTCCTGCTTTTCCAGTCAGGCACAATTCTGTTTAGATCTATTCCTAATCCTGAAGATTAAACACAGAATGGCGACTGTATTAAAACTAACCCTGAATTTAACCAAGTGAGAAACCAAAGGTCAGTGCATAGGATCTAAGCAAAATCCAAAATATTTCGAAATAAAGAATAACAATAATAGAGATATGGACCTCAAAATTTCAGGGAAGAATCAGATATTTTTGGAATGAGGCCTGAATTTATTATTTCAGATGGAAGACAAACTCGTTGAGGGCAGACACACTTGTACATGCAAAGGTTGGAAGGTTAGATTTTCTTACATGGCATCTAAGTTGTCTCTCTAAATGGCCAATGAGACATCCTAACAGTTGGCTGACTTCCTTGGTGATGAGGCACTGCAGTGGTCACATCCACAAAGCTGGTTGTCACTCCTACCACCCTAACTTAAGTGACCCTAAAAAAAAAACCTCTGCTTTCTTGTATCTGTTTCCTTGATTACAAGAGACAAAGCTCACTTTTGCACAATCTCAGACCTAAGAATACTATGGGGTGCTCATAAAATCCATGAGGCATTATAAGCTCTTTACACACACATACACACACACACTATCATCGAATAAATCCAAGAGCTACTGTTACTGTGTGTTTACTCTCAAATTATAGAGGACATGACTTTAAATTGTCACCTTCTTACCAACAGATTTATAAAAGTCAGTCTACCTGACTAAGGTAGGGTTCCATCTCTTCAGGTTCAAGCTCCCGTTTATCAGGAAGCTGTGCTAAAAATACCCACGTTTTTAAAACTTCAGAATGCAGCAACATTAAGGTCGCTGCTAGTTTCTGCTGGTATATTCTCAAAAACATAGGCAAAAACTAAATGTTAATATTTTGTGTTACAGGCCTAAAATGTCCATCCCCCTGATTTAAAAAAAAATTAGCAATGATATAAGTACCATTTTGCTGTTACCATTTTGCAAACTGTGGAGTTTCAGAGGTGGTACATAAAAACTTCTCTATTTTATAATAAAGCATGTAATGACAGATCTAAATTTGCCATGGTATAGAATCACAGGAGAATCACTATGTCTTTTTATTGTTAAAAGCAAATAAACTATAAATCCTTTTTAAATCATCAGCCAAAGCCGAAAATCTGTAGGAGTAAAAAAAAAAAAAAAAAAAGAGGGAAGGTAATTATGAAAGCCTGTTTTGTGAAGGTGTTTTTGTGGGAAAAGTATATGATGCAGTCACCTTGACATACAAAGATCTTGTTTGAAAGCAATCTAAAGAGCTCGTGGATCTGCAAATGAATAAATGTTCCCAAGATAAATTACAAAGAAAAACATTCTGAATGTGAGTTATCTTTGTCATACATTTGGTATAAAGTCTGTTCAGATTTTTCAGGCAATTCTTTGGAACTTTCATTATCCAATACTGTTTATTATTTTTCATCTTCACTGCTGCAGTTGTACCTCTCCAGGTCCATCCACTTGAGCAACTTTTATTGAGGACTTACCCTATGGCAGACCAAAGAGCAGAGATATAAGATCTGACCACTTCACTGAAGAGATTACAGGCTACGGAGGTAGAAAGACACATTCACAGATAATCTTGCATTTGAACATTCGAATGTCCAAAATGTATTACATAGATTTTACTGCTACCCATATCTTATGATACATCTTTATTATGTGAAGCTGTGTGATCTCAGCATTGTATTCAGAAGAAGAAAAAAAGAGGGGTAAAGAAAAATTGCCTCTGTACCTCATTACCCTACATGCTCTTGAACCTGTTTCTACAGCATCGTTGTAGCATTCTACTTTCTAAATGTGTCTGAATTATCTCCCCCAATAGGCTGTTAGGCATTAGAGGGGGCAGGGCCATGCGTCTTCTTTCTACCAAGATCCCAATACAATGCTCAAAACAAGAGATGCCTACTAAATAAAAATTTCAAAAGTAAAAATATATTGTGTCCAATAGCACATATAGTGTAGGTCCTTCTAATTTGCATATTATACCGAGCACTGAAAAATAAATATGTGCTCATGTCATATAGAGTCACTTAGGCCATATTTATATTGATCATGCAGACTAAACCTCAAGAGCAGGAAATATTCAACACAGACTTTCCTTCTTTCCCTCTTTTTTTTTTTTTAAGGCTTTTATTCATTTGTCAGAGATAGCATGGGGAGCGGCAGGCAGAGGGAGAAGCAGGCTCCCCGCTGATCAAAGAGCCTGATGCAGGACTCCATCCCAGAACCCTAGGATCATGACCTGAGCTAAAGGCAGGCGCTTAACTATCTAAGCCACCCAGGCATCCCCAACACAGACTTTCTGAAGAGTTTTAGCATTGCATAAAGAGCATAGGACCATTCTAAAGATCAGAAGGTTACCAATATTACTAAACTCACTTGTCATAAAAATATTCCAACCAATTACTAGTCATTTTCAAGTCTGAAAACTCCAGGGGAAAAAAAGCTGAAAAATGATTCATCTTTTTGGTCACATCTTTTTGGTCACCCAACTACCCTAGACCTACGTGAGGTTTATCTGAATTCCACCCAGGATCCTCAAGAGATGATACAAACAACCTGGGAAACAGATCCAGGCATCTTAGAATCCAACTCAACTAGGTTACCTTGCTTTTCAGGTAATCGTAAACAGGAAGGTGATTTAAAACAGAAGACTCCAGCTGATGATAATGAAAGCAAGGACCATAAGAGTAAAGAAAACCATAGTGACAAATAAAATGAGATCACAAGATTTTGGTACAAAAAAAAAGGAACCACTTTTGCTTCCACATACAATACAGTCCTTTTAATATGATGTGATAAACTGTGTAATATTAGATTTTATTTCCAATAATCTTTTTTAAATCTGGAGATATGACTAGCCAAAAACATATCTGGATGTCTATAAGATTAACCTGGTTACATCATATTATTTTTAATTTCTCAATGGAAGAAAGCCTTTGAAATTTTCTTAAACTCAGATGTAAATGAAAAGAGAGAAAACAGAACTCAAGCATCAACTTTTTCTACATTAAAAAAAGAGCTTCCATGAAGTTCTTAGAAATGCAAAGCCTCTTAACCGCCAAGAAGTCAATCATGAAGGTAAATGTGAAGTAGCAAAGTTTGCATCACCTTCCCACTTACACCTTCCTTTACCACTTCAGACCTTCCTTTACCACTACAGAAAGATGAAAATTAAGCTTATTCACTGGGGGATGATCTGATTTCAAGGTTTAAAAGTCATCTGCATGTGTGTGCGTGCACAAAAGAAAGCTAAATGCCCACCTACTGAGGGGAGATCATATTTAAAATCAATAGTGATTTGTACCTATAGATTTAATTTCCTTTAAGGACATGGAAACATATCCTGTAAATTTATCTTCAAACATGGTAACAGGAATCCTTGAGTGGCTCAGTGGGTCTGGCACCTGCCTTCGGCCCAGGGCATGATCCTGGAGTCCGGGGATCGAGTCCCACATCAGGCTCCCTGCATGGAGCTTGCTTCTCCCTCTGCCTGTGCCTCTGCCTCTCTCTCTCTCTGTGTGTGTGTCTCTCATGAATGAATAAATAAAATCTTTAAAAAAAAAAAAACATGATTACAGATTTTTTTTAATTTTTGTATTTCTGATTTAACAAGCTTAGAAATATTTTATTTGGAAGACCCATGTGTCTAGGCATATTAAATCAAATGAAAAATCTCCGTGCGACTTCAGACTAGTGTCAGTAACATAAACTGTCAATTCTCATTTATTCAAGGGATAGTTATAGTGTTTGGAATACAGCCAACACTTTGTTTCTTCTTTGTGTCCTTTCAGCCTGTACTACCTTATCTAACTTATTGGCAGACATCACTCCAAAAGTAGTAATAAACTAACAATTATTAAGTCCTTACCATGAGACAGACACTGTTGTCAATATACACTAGAGCATTTGATTTTCCACAACTACCCTATGGGATCCGTAATTCTGCTCTGTTTATTTTATAGATGAGGGACATGGGGATGTCAAGTGATTTTCCCAAGACCACAGTCATAAATGGCAATGCAATAGGGCCATCCACTATGATGCCAGACCTGAATACTTAACCACTGCATGATTTGCCTCCAGTAGATAACCACAGCAAGAGGAAATGAAGCCCAAACCCATCACTAAAATAAGAAACCTACTTTTTTTAAAGTAATCAAAATGAAGGTGCTATAGGTAAAATAGGTAAAATGCTTCCAACTACTGTCATAATGAGATTTATGGATTACCCATAGATTTCAACCCATATATTCAATATCTGACCCTCAGTTAATTGTTACTGGTTTGATCTTTCTTGCTTATCTTCTTATACAGATGTCAAAATTTTTAAAAGATTTTATTTATTTATTCATGAGAGACACAGAGAGAGAGGCAGCAACAGGAGCAGAGGGAGAAGCAGGCTCCCTGCTGGGGGCCTCATGCAGGACTCAATTCCAGGACTCCGATCATGCCCTGAGCTAAAGGCAGACGCTCAACTGCTGCAGCACCCAGGCGTCCCACAGATGTCAAATCTAATACATATTTATCAAGCACCATACTCAGCCCTAAACACTTTTTTTTTAATCGGGATAGAAAACAAATAACATAAAATTTACCACCTTAACCATTTTTAAGTGTACTGTTCAGTAGTATTAAATAAATTCACATTGTTGTGCAATAGATTTCCAGAACTTTTAACCCTTGCCCTAGTCCCTTTAGGTTGCTGAAACCGAATATCATAGACAAGGAGCTTAAAGACAATGCGTTGCTCAGCGTTCTGAATGGTGGAAATGTTAGAACAGGGTGCCAGAATGGCCAGGTGAGGGCCATCTTCCAAGTCACAGACTTCTCACCGTATAGTGACAGGGCAGACCTGAGGGAGCTCTGCGGGATCTCTTAGAGGGCACAGATCCCATTAACCTAAAAACTTCCCAAAGGCTCCACCTACTAATATCACCTTTGAGGGTTAAGATTTCAACATACGCATTTGAGGGGAACACATTCACATCACAGCAGCCCTTAATAATTTTGAACTCAATTTTGTTTTGCTCCTTATCAATGACTTGTCTTCAAATTTCTAAAGATGAGCAAAATCTTCAAAATTGTAGAAGATTTCTTTTTAGATAAGCATATATAAGATTCTGGCATTATAAGCTAATGATTCTTAACTTTTAGGGGGGCCATGGGTCTTTTGAGAATCTGATGAACAATGGATTTTAACCTCAAAATAAAATGGATGTATGATTATGTAATTATTTTTTTAAAGCCTGCAGTTTTAACTTTATTAAATGCGTCTTTTTAATAGCAAAGTTTTAAAATTTTGATAAATTCCCAGCTTAACTTCTTTGGGTCTTGATTGTTATGTCCATTGTGGAAATGTTGCCATAATTTAATGAGGTTATTGAATTCCTGTCCCCCAAAAGCCAACCATGAATTCACATTAAAAAAAAAAAAACTAATATTTTGGTCTTATTTTGTACTAGTATTTATCAATTCTCTTACATTGCAGTATTCTTTAAATATCAAGTTTCCCCTAATGAGCTGTAATCAAGGCCTTACTTGAAAAAATTCACATAAATGTAATATTATTTACAAAAAATTAATTAATCTACAAATATTCAGGAAAACAACTACACTGCTTATAAAAGGAACCATATAGAGGCAAAGAATTCCCTCTACTTCTCCTACAAGTTCTATCACATTTCAATGAGCAGTTTCCCACAAAAATGCTATTAAAACATCTCATGTCTGAAAGTAAGCTACATTGTATAAATGCTTTATCCTTATGGGCACACCTTCTTCAGATCTGATAGTAAGAAAGCCCCATGACTGATTATAGATAAGGTGGACTTGATCGTTACCCTTCTAAATTTAATGTACTGTAGTTAAATAACCATGTTCACTGGCTTTGATTGCATCATTGCATTTTCTGATGTCTCTGATAATATAAAAACATTAGATTTTTAGAGGTGATATCCTGGAGCTGATAGGCTCTCACTTCCTTTCCATCCAGATTTTGGTGAACTAGACAGCTGGAAATTATATTTTGTTCTGTTATTCGGAGGGTTTTAAGTAAACATTCTTAAAGGACACTAGTCCATATTAAACATTAAAGTCTTGTGCATGTCAGAGCTTTAGCAACATCATCAATACTTTGGATGCACTCCTCCAAAAACATATATGCACACAAATTCTATATACGATATCCAGGGGGCTCATGAGCCCCATAGAGCCCTGCTGTGGACTCCAGACCTGAAGATTAAGAACTTACCCCTCCTGCATTAAGTAGACAAGTGTGAACCAATACTTCTGATTTCTAGGACTTCATCTCCTTGAAACAACAAGAAGAATCAAACTCTACTCTGCCTTTTTTTTTTAAGATTTATTTATTTATTCATGATAGACATAGAGAGAGAGAGAGAGGCAGAGACACAGGAGGAGGGAGAAGCAGGCTCCATGCCAGGAGCCCGACACAGGACTCCATCCCGGGATCACGCCCTGGGCCAAAGGCAGGCGCTTAACTGCTGAGCCATCCAGGGATTCCCCTTACTCTGCCTTTAAAGACGTTAATCATATGCAAAGAAACTCAGCATTCATCAAAAATAATTACCATAGCATCCTCTTTATTATCTGGTGTTTCTCAAGGCACAAAGGGATTAAGGGATCTCAAAGAAAAGCACTGGCTCTTTCTATTTCAAAGGCTGAGAACCTGAGGGATGGACAGCCTTCTGCATCTGCTAGGGTGACTTCATCCTGCATCTCTCCAGAGAGCTAATCAGCAGACATCCTGATGCTGGCAACAGAAACAAGTCAGGAATTGACCTAGCTAATGTAGGTATCTGGTAGGCCACAGTCACCACCGGAACCAATCTCATAAATTCTACCCACCTACCTTCCCAAGGCTCTTGTCACACCCTCGATCATGACCTCTCTCTTCTTAAACTTCTTTTGGATTTATTAACTCCAGCATTCAATTACCCACTTTAAACTTATTTTGTCTAACTAAGCCTCTCTCATATTCTTTCTTGTTAATCCAATTTTTTAATGTAAGTTTGTCCTCCATAAATGTCACATAGCTCAACTGTTTATAATACACTACCAAGCAAATATATAGTCTATATTGATTATTCCTCAGACTCCAAGATTAAGTTGAAGTTACAAAAACTACTGTGTGAAAGAGTAAGTCCTTTGATTTATTAAATCCTATTTCAGAATGCAACTGTTTTGCCACTTAGATTTGTCCTTCCACCAGGCTTTCCAAATTCTCAACTTACCAGGTGAGAAGAGATCATATAAACTGCAGAGAGTAAACTTACTAATACTTAATATTCCATTTTTTAAAGTATATTGCAAATGATGAACATGCAGAAGTGAGATGAAGGGTAAAATCTGCAGGGAAACAACGGGAAGAGAAAGGTTTCAAGTATTCAACATCCTTGGTAATTTTTCCCATGACCCTGTGATTGGAAACCAGGACAGTATTTAAAACGCTGGTCACCTTGGAAAACACAGAAACCTCTAAAAATAAAACTCAACATTTCCAGACTCTGCCTTAATGGTTTTCTGGTAAACAGAAAGACATGCTGGCTATTCTACCCCCCACATGGGGGCTGTGGCAATTAATTATTCAACATTTGGAAAGTACTTTGGAGATAAGAAGCTAAGTGCTAAAAATCATCATCAATTTTCAGCAAACCACAGTTAAAGTGAACTCACCAGGTTTACTGTTGGAAACTGAGTATAAGATTATGCTTTCTTTTTCCATTTCACTTAGACCATTAGACCAAACAACCAACACCCATATGGAACTTTCCTTCCTTTTGGTCAACCTTTAAGTGTCCTCTGAGTAAAAAACTAGTACTTAATTTTCAGAGAAATATAAATTCTAATAATGCTGTTTTGCCAGAATTTACAGTGATATGCATAGTAGGTATCATTCCTCTTCTGCCTTTTATTTAAGTAATAAAATAAACAGTGAATTTACTAATGATTTCATTTGTAAAACTGTGAAATTAAAATCTAGTGTAATGTGCTTCTACTGTATTAGTTATCATTTAAGAAAGCATATTTATTGAAGTGTCCACAGCTGCATTACACTACATGTATAAATTTAGATAAACAATCTAAGAACTGATTAACCTTGATTAATGCTCTAAATGAAAGTAATAACTTATTCTATTTATTTTTTAAAGAATGAATTTATTTATTTATTTATTTATTTATTTGACAGAGAGAGAGAGAGAGAGCGCACAAGCAGTGGGAACTGCAGAGGGAAAGGAAGAAGCAGACTCCCCACTGAGCAGGGAGCCCAACATGGGGCTCAGTCCCAGGACCCTGGGATCATGACCTGAGCTGAAGGTAGACACTTAACTGACTGCGCCACCCAGGCACCCCTCTTATTCTATTAAAATAGAAATTATTTGCTTAGACAATTTTTCCCCGTCTATAATATATTCTTATCTATATTTTTCCCTTTAAAACTCAAAACAATGACCCAAGATTGAAATTTTTCTCACCAAAGTATAACTAAAATCCACTTAAAAACCCACCTGCATCCATGCAAAAAAAAAAAAAAGAGGCATTAAGTGATTAAGTGGTTTTTAAATGGAAAGTCACTAGCAGGCTACACTCTGCAAAGCAGACCACAATAACTGTGGTCAATTTGGATTAAATACACAAGAGTAGAACTCATTCACATCTCTGTCCATTTTGGAAGCAATACATAATTTTGTCCCAAATATTATTTTTTTACTTCATATCCCCCCACAGTGAAAGATCATATATAGAAAATCATAATTTCATGGTTTTGAAAATTAAAAGCTGTACTGACATAATCTTCTTGGATGTGGGACTTGTTACCCATTAGATGGAGCTCAAAAACATTTTTCTAAAAAGAGGGTTTATGTATTTTAATCTCAAAATGCACAGTTTTAAAAGTCATCATTGCTTTTAGAAAGGTTTTGTTATAAGATGGTTTTTACCACTTTAAATTAATACCTTTTACATATCTATTAGTCAACCTTCAATCTTTTATCCATATTCAACTTCCAAAGATCTCACCCCCCAAAAAAATGTGGAAGTGAAATCTTAATGTGCTCAACATTCTGAATCTCAATAAGGGGGAGGGGGCGCGGGGAGCCCTGCTGGTTGTTTTAGCAGGATGATCTCAATCAGGCCCCTGGCTCACATGACAAATGTAACTATGGAATTCTGCAGAGAACCCACAATAGGCTGCTCTACTCGAAACAGTTTAATGCCAAAACAGCTAAGAAATTTTTCTCATTGGGGATTCCCTGGGTGGCTCAGTGGTTTAGTGCTGCCTTCGGCCCAGGGCATGACCCTGGAGACCCAGGATAGAGTCCTGTGTCCGGTTCCCTGCATGGAGCCTGCTTCTCCCTCTGCCTGTGTCTCTGTCTCTCATGAATAATAAATAAAAATCTTTTTAAAAAATAAATAAATCTTCTCATTGATTCAGGTTGATATTTACCATATATATATATATATATATATATATATATATATATATATGATATAATCTTCATCTTCTATGGATCATTATATAATAAATATGCAGATAAATTTTTTATTCTTAAAAAAAGATAATGGTAAAAAAAAAAAAAAAAGATAATGGTTTTCCATTAAAGATCTCCCTTACTTTGAAGGAAGGGAATATCTATAAGCAATCTAAACCTAAAGAGGAAAATGGATCCAGAAAAGACTTTTTTTTTTTAATTTTTTTTTTTTTTTTTTTTTTATGATAGTCACACAGAGAGAGAGAGAGGCAGAGACACAGGCAGAGGGAGAAGCAGGCTCCATGCACCGGGAGCCCGATGTGGGATTCGATCCCAGGTCTCCAGGATCGCGCCCTGGACCAAAGGCAGGCGCCAAACCGCTGCGCCACCCAGGGATCCCCAGAAAAGACTTTTTTAAGAAAATTCTTTCAAAGGAGGTGTCATAGTATTTCCTTCTCTGCTCTCCTGACTTTATTAGGATGTGCCAACAATGGGCTACTGGTACAAACAGAAGGAACAGGCACATTTTACATTTATTTTTAAGATTTTATTTATTCATTCATGAGAGACACAAAAAGAGAGAGAGAGAGAGAGAGAGAGAGGCAGAGACACAGGCAGAGGGAGAAGCAGGTTCCATTCAGGGACTCGATCCGGGGGCTCCAGGATCACGCCCTGGGCCGAAGGCAGCACTAAACCGCTGAGCCACCAGGGCTGCCCACATTTTACATTTTAAAGAACTATTTGGGGGCATACATAGTAACTATGTCTGCTTTAATGTTAACAGGACTATCAGATAGTTCCTTAAAAATGAAAAATATGATACAATTGCCATATGGGGGTAGGGAGTCATTTCAAATTAAATGTTTTCCATCCATGTGAATATGAAGGAGATAAAAGCTGTCCAAAGGAACTAGACATGTCCCCAACTGAGTAAGAAATGAATTGGCAGGGACTGAGCCTCCATGAGAACATTACTTTGAATCTAAACCAAATTTCTAAAACACTCCAGGTGATCTGCTCTATATTTATTAATTTATATGCTGAAATAGTGAAAAAGGATGATTCTGAAATTTTTAAGAAATGAAGGAATTTAATTAAGGGGCAATGTTGTATTTATTGATTGTATGTTGCAACACTCAGCTCTAGAACTGAAGTGGAAGAAAGACTCCAAGGACCTTCTCAGATGGACATTATCACCTGGTCATGAAATGCTTTTACTGAATGATTCCTCAAGTCAACTCAGCAGAGAGGTCACTCCCTGTAAATTTAGAAGATCCTTATGTAAGTTACTTTGAAGGAGCCTAAGAACTCACATACATACCTACCTAAAAATTTCATTCACCACATGTCCAAATCCTTCAAATTTCAACATCAGTGATTAGTCCTTTTGGCATCTTTCTTCTGGTAAAAACTAAAAATGCAAATACTACTAAAAAAAATGGTACCTCAAATTATTTCTTACTAAGATATTGTCAGATGTTTTCTCTTGCAAAGAAAATTAGAGAAGAAAAATTAATAATGAGAGCATTCACCGTCAAACTCGTGAATCAAAAGAATTATAAGGGAAAGGTAGCGCCCTTGAAGTTAGGCATGAGCATAATAACTAACGCCTGAAGCATACTTCCCAGGGGCTACAGACTTTTCTAAGCATTTCACATATATTCACTTACTGAAACCCCAGGAGAAAAATGAGGGTTTCACGAAAAACTGCAAGCGCGGAGTCACCTGAGTCATGACCACGGAGCCGGCAGGTGTCAGGCGCACGGCCTGCATCTTCCCTTCGGGACGCAGGTGCTTCCCGGCCAGGGTCAGGGCCAGGGTCAGGATCAGGGGCAGGGCCTGGGCCAGGGTGAGGGTTCAGGGCCAGGGTGACAGCCAAGGTCAGGGCCAGAATCAGGGCCAGCGTCAGGATCCATCCAGCCGCCACCTGGCGCTGTCTTGCTCGGGGAATGGTCTTGGGCACAGGAGCCACCTGACCCGCGGTCACGCCAGAATATGCTCCCCGGAGGACCTCACCAAGACAGCACCAGCCGGGTCGCCCACGTGGGCACTCGAGCTCCGGTCCATGCCGCTCAGAGCCAGCTCGGTGAAACCCTGCCAGGAGGCCGCCACCCCAAAGCAGCTCCTGCGGGAGTTTCACAAGCCTCCAAGGCGGCGGGGCACCAAGGTCTCAGGAGCGACGGTGACCGCTGCCTCCCGGCCCCCTCCCAGAGCCCCAGTCCCTCCTGGGCTTGTCACCCGTGCCCATCACCAGTCCTTTCGTGTCCTTCTACTCGGGCTGCTCGCTGCCGGCCAAAGACTTCAGGACCCCACCTCCCTGCCCAGGACACTCTCTCCAGGTCCCCAAATGCTCCAAGCCTTCCCATCAAGTTCGCACACAAGCACAGTCACAGACTACATCACCCCAGAGCCACACTCTGCCTGCCACCTGCACCCCAAAGCAGCCCTCTCAGAGCCCACCTCTCCCACTACCTCAGCCTTGTCTTGCAGCCTCTCTCCCAGGAGAACTAAGGCCTCCTCTCTAGGGGACCAAAGGGAGCAGCCAGCATAATTCTTCTCACTCTCCCTCTCGCCCACCTCTGGGCCAGACTCACATTTCCTCATGTTCAACTCATGAAAATAGATACCTCAGGGATCACTGCCCATCATGTAAAAGAAGAGGGAGACCCTCAGGCCTGTTTAGGAACAGCTAAGACACCCTCTTTACAACATAAAACATAAGTGAAACAATGGATAAGGCACAAAAATACAGAACACCTGGTGTAGGAGCAACAGCTTCACACATCTCAAGCCCTAAGAGCTTTGTGGAACTGCATAATGATGAACAAGAGAGATGAGCCAAAGGGGAAAGTAAATTCAATATCTTGTTAAGAAAGAAGAAAGTGCAATCTATTTTGGAATGATGTACATCAGAAACCTATTTTAAGACAATTTTAGTCTGGATACTTAATTGAGTAAGCTTCAATTATGGCAAAATTCAATTAAATACACTCTAATTACAGTAGATAAATACACCACTCCGTGGGACACTTGGGTGGCTTAGTGGTTGAATGTCTGCCTTTGGCTCAGGGTGTGATCCTGGGGTCCTGGGATCGAGTCCCACATCAGGCTCCCTGCATGGAGCCTGCTTCTCCCTCTGTCTGTGTCTCTGCCTCTCTCTGTGTCTCTCATGAATAAATAAATAAAATCTTAAAAAAAAAAAAATAGACCACTCTTGCAATTTAAGCAGACAGATTCACAATTTCCTGGAAACAGCCTCCTTTATAAGAATATTATTTCCTCTTCTTTGATTCTACAGACTCTGAAATTCAAGGTACCTACTGCCCACACTTCAAGTATTAACACCATCCCCTCACAGTTCCCAAGTCATCAGAGTTCTATAGGCCCTGTATATGGACACACAACTTAGAAATGGATCCCTCACTGTCTTTACAGAACTAAGACATTATTCCACCAGCTACTAACTCAAGCAGCAACCTGCTTGAAGATTGGGCCACATGCTCTAGCCTGTTTTGTTGTTGTTGTTTTCTGCTGCTCTGGGTTTTTATATAAAAGACACTGTGTTATTCAAGCCCATTAATACCAGAGTCCTTCTATAACAGAAGTAAAAGCTGTGGGTCAAACAGAAATATATGGCATTGGACTTTCCAAATTCTATTTAATTTATGAGTATAGGGACACCTGGGTGGCTCAGTGGTTGAGCATCTGCCTTCAGCTCACAGCATGATCCCGGTGTCCTGGGATGGAGTTCCACATCAGGTTCCCTACAGGGAGCTTCTCCCTCTGCTTGGGTCTCTGCCTCTCTCCATGTCTCTTATGAATGAATAAATAATTTTTTAAAAAAATTTATGAGTATAATATTACACCTAAGAAAGCTATCCAACACAATGATTTTTTTAAAGATTTTATTTATTTATTCATGAGAGACACAGAGAGAGAGAGAGAGAGAGAGAGAGACAGACAGACAGACAGAAGAAGAAACAGGCTCCGTGCAGGGAACCCGATGTGGGACTCGATCCCAGGACTCCAGGATCACACCCTGGGCCGAAGGCAGGAGCCAAACTGCTGAGCCACCCAGGGATCCTCAACACAATGATTTTTAAACCTGCACAAAATAAAATATATTTTGCTTAATTGAAAAAGCAAACTATTTCAGATCAGTGGAATTATCCCAAAGGTGTTGGTTTCCATTCAGAAATAACATCCAATTTCATTTTATCAGCACCAAGGTGTGGTCTAGATTCAGGGAAATTTTACAAGGAGGTCTAAGTTATCTGATCACTTTTTACCCTCATGCGTAAGAATGCACTTATACTAGTGCCTTCTGGTCAAGGTCTAGAAATAAGATAGCTGAGGCAGGTAAACTTTATAGGCAACATTGCATGAAGTCAAACCCACAATACTAGAGGCCAACATTCAGCGATATCAAAGAACAAGAAATTATTCTACAAAATGGTAAGTGACATAAGCAAAGTTATGTGAGAAAGCCTGGGTAAAGAGAGAACACCATCCATATTCCCTTTATCATTTTATGAATACTTAATCTACCCAAAGATTTCTTCTGGACCCTCTCCTCTTGAAGAAGCGATTTTCTTGTGGAGTGAAACACTGTTCACATTCATTACCCATGATATAAATTTAAACTGATTCATGCTAAACTTATTTCTTAAAGTTGTAAATGGTCCTCCTAGTTCTGATGTTCTTGGATTTGGAGTACAGTGTTCATAACATTAGGCTGTGAGAGCTCCTTTCAGACTTCACTACTGAAGATTATAAGCATTCAGACCATCTTCTCTCTGTCCTCTGAAAGAGCCTGTATTCCCATGATATGCAGTGCATTTCTCTAGACCTTTGCAGGTATGTCTGTCTCAAGGTGTAAGACCTATACCTCCGAGGGAACATTCTAGGTAATACAGCATAAGGTTCAGACACATAAATGAACATAAACTTACAGCATTAGAAGATACCTATGAAGATGTGATAACTGAACTTAAAAATGTATTCAAATGTAATATTTATCAATGTAAAGAACAGTGAAACATATTGACATTTCACTGGAAATATTATAATGTATATATAATAAATAAAACATCTATTCTAAAATGTCTCAATTTGTTGTGCATTTGCATACATTGTAAGGCATGTATATTATAAGGGATACACCTAACATAGAGATAGCTAGTACAATGATATCCTCTCACCTTTGCATAAAATCCAGTTATTATCATGGTATCCTAATAAGAGTACCATAAAAGATTTCTTTTTTTTTTTTTAAGATTTATTTACTTATCAATGAGAGACATAGACAGAGAAGCAGAGACATAGGCAGAGGGAGAAGCAGGCTCACTACAGGGAGCCCGATGTGGGACTCATTCCCAGGACCCCGGGATTACAACCCAAGCCAAAGGCAGATGCTCAACCACTGAGACACCCAGGCATCCCATAAAAGAATTCTATAGCCCTCATTTATATCTTTTAGAGATTTTCTGAGAATATCTGGACTCAAAACTTCCCAATTAAATACAATCAACATTAAAAAATTTGAATGAGGCAAACACATAATTGACAGAAGTGAATAAACGAATAAATGACTCTTCTCCCTTGTCTACCACAGGAGCATCTTTCTAACTGTAACCCAGAAAACACCAGATGTGTCTAATTCTGAATTTTTTACAATACCTACTACATAGTCTTTTTTTTTCTTACTATATATTATTCAGAGAAGGCATAAAAATCGCAACTCCTCATAAATCTTTTTAGGTAAATGTCTTTTTAAAACCTTAAAAGAAATACTCATTGGGGAAAGTTGGGGGAAGGCTGTGTGAAAACTATACTATAGTTTTGCAGCTTTCTGTGAGCCTGTAATTATTTCAAAATTAAAAAAAAAAATAAGGACTAGCAACTCACTCTTATTTTTTTTTTAATTTTTATTTAAATTCCAGTTAGCTAACATACAGTGTAATATTAGTTTCAGGTGTACAATATAGTGACTCAACACCTCCATAGGACACCTGGTACTCATCATAAGTGCACTCCTTAATCCCCATCACATATTTCACCCATCCACTCACCCACTTCCCACTGGTGACCATCAGCTGGTTCTCTAGAGTTACGAGTTTGGTTTCTTGGTTTGCCTCTCTCTTTTTTTTTCCCCTTTCACTCATTTGTTTTGTTTCTTAAATTCCACATAAGAGTGAAATCATATGGTATTTGTCTTTCTCTGACTTATTTCACTTAGCATAATAGTCTCTAGCTCCATCCATGTCATTGCAAATGGCAAGATTTCATTCTTTTGTTTTTTGTTTTTTTTTTATTTCATTCTTTTTGATGGCTGAGTAATAGTCCATTGTATATATATATATATATACCACATCTTCTTTATCCATTCATCTGTCAATAGGCATTTGGACTATTCCCATAAGTTGGCTACTGTAAAAAATGCTGCTTTAAATATTGGGGTGCATGTATCCCTTTAAATCAGTACTTTTGGATTCTTTGGGTACTGTGTCACAGGATAGTTCAATTTTTAACTTTTTGAGGAATCTCCACACTGTTGTCCAGAGTGGCTGCACCAGTTTGCATTCCTACCAAGAGTGCAAGAGGGTTCCCCTTTCTCCACATCCTCACCAATAACAACTCACTTTTAATCTCAAAAAAATAGTAAATAAAATTGTGTCCAATTCAGAGAACAGATGACATATAGTTCTATCTAAATAGGAAAGTTAGTTAAGTTTTCCAAGGAACTATATAACACATCACAGACCCTAAAAACAAAGTTTCACACACACATCCCCAAAGTACTGGATTTCAAACTTTATGACAAATTCCACAGGAAATATTTGAGAGACTTGACAGCAGCAATCAGAGTTACTACACTGGAGAAATACCTCTAGACAAATTAGAGTTCAAATAAAACCGGGTATAATGACTGGGCATCTCTGATTTATCCAGAGTTTTTAAGTGACTATCATTCCACTAAATAAGGATTTTCTCTATAAAATATGCTAGCCACTGCAAGAGCCACCAAAGATGCTCCGCCACACATGCCACAGCGAGGAAGCACGCAGTGTAGGACCACAGGTGATAGAAAGGGCCGTGCAGAGCCGTGAGCAATAAAGTGGTGAAAATGCAGAGCTCCCTGCCTAAAGTTTGGACACTAAAAACCTGTGAGTGCCTGAACCATATTTTCTTCTGATGTTTTTAGATGAGTGTTTTGTTTCATTTCTTAATGTATTTCTCAGGGGAAATTATCTGATCCCATTTATCTAAATCTTTTAAGACATGGCCTTCTCTCTTTTCCCTGGTGGAGGAGCTCAACTTGTAAAAAGTGCAAGCGGGTGAGCCCTGTGCTTCTGCTTAATGCGTTCACGCGCAGCAGTTTTCTGAAGGCGACTGTGCTCACTAGCTCAGCAGCTCCTACCACGAGGCCCTCCTCTGCGGACACGGTGAGCTCTCCTGGCACATTCCTAAGGACGCGGTCTCTGGAGGTCAAAGGAACGAAGGCATTCATCCCTGCAGCAGCTCTCCCGTGAGGCCTCCCTGCAGCTGCAGAGCATGGGACCCTGGAGGGAGGCTCCCCAAGGGGCAGCCATCAGCACTCAAGGTCCACTCAACCCTCTTGTGGACTGAGGAACCCACCGAGTCCTCACCCCCGGCAAACGCGGTTCCCCAAATCATGCTCTTCAGAACTTCCTTCGTGATCATGCCAGGGAGCAGGTACGAAAACCTGGTTTGTATTAAAGACATTATAAAGATTCTCATAGGGCCACTGAGGTACCATTTCCAAGCTGAAGAGTGGGAGAGATGGAAGAGCTAATCCCAGGCCCACGGTCTAGATATTATTGTCATGATCCTATTCCTTAAATAGTTGTTCTTCCCTCAATCCAGTCCTAGCACCAATGTTTTTTGAAAGTCTCCAGGGCCGAGTAGAGACCAAAGGGAGGAGCCTTGCTTCCAGCATTTAACACAGCAATCCCCAGACAGGCCTGGATGCTTTTGTTTTATAACGACCCAGTTTAACTTCTCACAGGAATGAAAGCACCCAGAACAGAGGATGTTTTCTGAAATTCACTGTTTTTAAAACAGTAGTTTAACAAGGCTCACCATAATTACCCTTGGTATTTATTTCAATTTTCCATAGCATTTTGTCTGTAACAGAAAACAAAAGCTGTCTACTATACCAGATGATTCCATGTTCCACTGAAGCACGCGAAAGCAACCACATTTGGGTTAAGCATATATGAGAGATGCTACCTAAAAAGTAAACATCCTCAAAAATGCAGACTGACTTATTTTATTCTGAGGTACTAGGGTATATACTCAGTACTCTGAGGACAGCAAAACCGTTATATTTAAATGATAAAAGCCAATCAATCAAGACCACCACTGGCTCTCAAAAGAAAAACAACAACAAAACCCATCAAATAAAAGGAAAGGAAAATCAGTCTGTGGGTTAAAAAGATTAATTAGATTTCCACATCAAAATCCAAGTTCCTTCTGCGGCAGGCCTGATTTTGCAAGGGGATACCTCCTATTATTTGTCTTATAACTCTCGAAAACAAAAATCATACAAAGTTTAGTTATATGTAATTTAGAAATAAATATTTGGCCTAAACCCCTTTTCAGATAAAGAAAATAGAGGTCAAAGTCAAACAGTCCTGGAGAATCAGACCTTTCAATTGTTGCTTTACACAAATGTTTATAAGGTTTACTCTAGAAGTTTGCTTTTGACATTATAATCAACATATATGGGAAATGCCTTATCCATATTAAGCTGAGAAGGCTCTCTACAAGCCCCAGTTTTCAGCTATTACTCATCCTTAAACATTCCATTTTTCATGAAATATGGTTTCCAAGGTATCAGCACTAGAGACGCCATGACAATATTTTAAATCTGGAAATCGTTGGCCAGCATTCTAATTATAGAGGCTAAAAATATTCGATGTGTAAGCTTTCAGGGATCACCCATGAGGTGAAGAGCACTGTAATCATTTTCAAGGGTTCTCCAGGTCCTGTGTGTGTTACTTGGGGCATAAAGTTGATATGAGCGATGCAGTGAAACGGGTGATCTCAAACTGCTGGCTATCAGACTCAATTTTTCATGCTGATGTTTAATAAACTCTGTTCCCAACTCAACTTTAGCAATAAAAAGTAAAAATCCAAGAGAAAAAATGTTTTCTGAGTTTGGATCACTCAGAGGAACAGCTCAAAAAAGACACTTAAGTGTTGTTCATTCATTCAGCCAACAACCATTTATTAATATGTCAGGAACCGTTCTCAGTGCTGGCACAATTCAATGCAAGAATAAGGAATGTTGTAGAACACAACAACAACAATAATAACTAACATATGTATAGTCATTTACAATTCTGTACAAGGTTGCATAACAATCACTCCCTTCCTCCTTCCTAACACCTCTATGAGCTAGGTTTTACAATCGGTTTAATAATGAAAACAGAAAGAAAGATGATTTTTTTTTTAACTCCCCAAATCAAATAACCAGCAAGTAAGAGAGCTGGGTCTTTAACCCGTATCTTCCAAATGCATATCTCTCTTGGTCACTGGGCAATTCTAAATTGCAAAATTCTTTACTTTTATGTTAAGCCCTGAAGACAAGTTCTGCATGTTTGTGAGTGTCGTGTTAAAGTTGGTGCTTTTTTTTTTTTTTTTTTAAGGACAGGGTTTCACAGATCCAGTCTGTGATGTACACAAGTTCAAAGTGTTCTTAATAACTTCACCCATTATCTTACTTATTATATGGAAACACCAGTGAATAAGTGTGCATGGTTATCTGAGTTTTTTAAACAAATAATTAAAAAAAAAAGTTTACTTCCCAGATACTAAAATCTTTCTTACTTGGGATAACATACTGGACAAAAAATTCATGAGCAAAAAACCTGAACGAGTACTTCACAGAAGACTATGGCCAATAAACATATGAAAAGGAACAAAAGATACCTGGGGAAATGCAAATTGAAACCACAAATGGGATACAACTATACATCTACCTAAATGATTAAAATAAAAAAGATAATACCAGTGGTTTGTAAGGATGTGGAAAAGCCAAAACACTTATAAGATGCAAGTAGGATTGAAAGAAGGCACTATCTAGTATTCCAACATGACTACCAAAAGACATGTAATAATGTTCATAACAGCACTATTGATTATAGCCAAAAATGAGAAACTAGCCAAATACCATCAAGACCAAAATCCTAACTAAAGTGTGGCATTCTCATAAAGCAGAATACTGCAGAACAATAACAATAAAGTGTTGCTACACACAAAACATTAGTGAATCTCACAAACACAGTGCTGAGCAAAAGATGTCAGATACAAGGATACACAACATATATTCTGGTAGAAAGTTCAGGGCAGCCCTGGTGGCTCAGCGGTTTAGCGCCGCCTGAAGCCTGGGGTGTGATCCTGGAGACCTGGGATCGAATCCCAGGTCAGGCTTCCTGTATGGAGCCAGCTTCTCTCTCTGCCTGTGTCTCTGTCTCTGTCTCTCTCTCTCTGTGTCTCTATGAATAAACAAAAACTTTGGAAAAAAAAAAAAAAAGAAAGTTCAATAATAGATAAAAATAGCCTATAGTCTCAGAAGCCAGGAGAGAAGTTATCTTTGTGGAAATAATGACTTGTGGGAAAGATAGGGGACTTCCAGTTGCTGACAATGGTCTATATCTTGTCCTTAGTGTATTTATTTAGATAAATCACCAAACCACTCCCTTATATCTCAATGACATGCACACTTTCTCTACACATTTTATATCTCAAGTCAGCTAAGCATCTACCTTCAACTCAGGTCATGATCCCATAGTCCTGGAATGGAGCTCCACATGGGGCTCCCTGCTCTGTGAAGAACCTGCTTCTCCCTCTCTCTCTACCTCTCCCACTCCTGCTTGTGCATGCACTCTCTGTCAAATAAATGTTTTTTTTAAAAAAAGAGCAGTACTTTGATTTACTCAAGATTACACAATTAATAGGTGATATAGCTGGAATGCAAAACATTAGATAGATAGATACATATATACATAGATACCTAGATAAGATAGGAAGTGGGGGCAGGTAGGAGAGCAAAAAGAAAGGAAGAAAAATATAGGGAGGAAGGGAGGGAGAAGAGAGAAGAGACCTATTTGGAAACACCTAATATAGTCCTTACCACTGTGTTTGCTAGAATTCTTACATCTGCTTTTAGTACTTGGTCTAACTCTTCCTTTACTACCCCTGGCACTTTTTCCCGCCCTGGCACTTTTCAACGTTAGCCACATAGCTGCCAAAATCAGACCAGTCCTGTCTTTTCATGTGTAATTCAGTGTTTGCTGTGGGATTAGAAATGCTATAACCAGTCACGTTAGAACTGTGAATTAGGAGTAAACAGATTTTGAGGGATCTCCTATGAGTAAAGTGAATCCTCTTCAGTGTATGTCTTTTTGTAACCCTTTATCTTGCCTGCTGAGAGGCTTTTTTTTTTTCTGAAGAATATGCCAAATATAGGGGTTCCAAATAGATGAAGTTGTTACCAGACCCTATCTTGAATACTAGTCTCCAGGCCAAAGCTGGAACTAACTAAGGCAAAAGGTCAGATCCCACAAGTTTACTTATTTGCAAATAATATAAAGGACGTGATCAATCAATAAATACACTTCCAAAAAAAATAAAAGAAACCAATGACTTCTTATACAAGACATCATGAAGAACTTTTCTAGTTGTATTACTCAGAGAACATTCCATCAGTTCTAAAAGACAATATATTCCTTTCTCATTATGTATTTTTATTAATTTTGATTTTTAAACTCCCCCAAAAGTATACTACTACAAGTTTTGTTTAAAACTGTCTTAATCATTCTAAAACAAAAATTCAAGTTAAACTGAGGATAAGCCTTTTTCTACACAATAATCCCAAAATATCTGTTGATGGTTATTTATTTCTTTTAACATCCTAATTGCACATAACTCCTTTTTGTATTACTCTCCATGAAAAACAAAAGTTAACTCTTAAAAACTGGAACTAAAAACGCTCCACACAAACAGAACATTCTTCACTAATGAAATGCCCCCTGGCACCAATGGACAAGAAATAAAGTTGAGGCACATGGGCACTGCTGCAGAGCAGAATCATTAACAAGGACCAGAACCATCCCTTCAAACCAAGAAAAACATTTCTCTGCTTTAGTATCTTCAGCTATGACTAAAGTAACAGTTATTCATTTGATGACACTCACTCAATACATAGGTATCATTAGTTCAAAAAGGTTCATTCCCCACCTCCACCAATAATTTTTCTTTTAGTTTAAGAAATCATACTAAAAGAGAGAGAGAGAGAAGGGGGGGAGGAAAAGAAAGAAGAAGAAAGAAAGAAAGAAAGAAAGAAAGAAAGAAAGAAAGAAAGAAAGACTTCTCTGTGCCTAGTTTCCTCATTTTTTCAACGAGTATAACAATCCTTTACATATACTTAATTTGCAGGGAAGAAGAACAAGACGAGATTTTGGCTTATGAAAACAACTGCAGATATATATGGTGTCACCATGCCTATTTCTACATATGATCATCTTTTTTGAATATAAAACTTAATTCAAAAGCAAGTAAGATCAATAAGGAATAAGATTATGAACATCATGAAAAGACTGGAAAAGCAAAACTTTATCTCTTCTTTGCCACACCAGGTAAGTAAATCCATCACCATTTGGAGCTGCCCATCCTTTTGATGCCTTGTTTGACATGCCATTGTACTGCCGAGACTAGAGAAATGTAACAAAGTCATTGTCACAAAATCATTATGACAGTCATAAATACGGCTTTGGGTAAAATAAAATCAGTCATCTCTACAAGAGTAGTATGTGTGTGTATGTGCACGTTTGTGTGTGTGTGTGTGTGTGTGTGTGTGTGTGTACACATCATACAAATGAAATGAGTAAAAGGGTAGGTTAGGAAAAACCATCTCCACTACTGGAAAAATTACCAAGGCATGCACCACAGGCATATAAAATACCATCTTTATGTTAGAAGGACAGTAAGCATATTTTCTACTCTGTGACTCAAACATATCAATGTAGAGCAATCAGGAGAAAGGCAAAATATATTTGGAATACAACTTACCCCTGACCTTATATGAAAGAAATGTTATTTTCCCATCCCTTAAAATTCCGGCATTATGAAAAAAAAAAAATCCTGAAGATAGCAAGACCTCACTTGTTAAAGTCTTGCTAACTTCCTGGATGTTTCTACACTCTCCGTTTTGCTAAATGACTCCCCCAAAAGGCATACGTCTCATAAATCAGAGGTTGGCCCCAGAAA
This sequence comes from Vulpes vulpes, assembly GCF_048418805.1. NCBI lineage: Eukaryota > Metazoa > Chordata > Mammalia > Carnivora > Canidae > Vulpes > Vulpes vulpes. Next base: position 64,013,073 of record NC_132781.1, read on the forward strand.
CTGCATCGACAGTGAGAACTGAGATATGTGTTCTGCTTAGAGCTTTACTTTGTCCCATCAAGTCACGTACCCTGATTCTTTCCACTTAGCAATCAAGGAAAAAGTACATTGAAACTTTCACCGTCATTAGATTCTCTTCTCAGTTCTTTCTTTCCACTCTCAATCCTGCCATCAACCCTGATCGTAAACTGTACGGCTGCTACACAAGTGGAACACAAGAAACCTCCAAGACCGGAGCAGATGAGTCCAGGGCCGCGCTTCCCTAAAGGAGCAGGGAGCTCCCGCAGGACGCTCTCCCTCGACCCGAGCGGCGCCCTCAGAGGCAAGCAAAGGGACCTGATTATCTGCACGATTCACCCTCTAACGTGCACTCCCTTTCCTTAAGTGTCGTGTTTTTCTTTACTTCTTTACCATGCAAGCTCCGGCCAGGCTGTCGTTTTTGTTATCAGAACAAAGGATCAGAACCTCAAAATTGCACTTGCCAGGGCTCTGTGAAAAATGAAATTACCATCAGACCACACTGGAGGTTGTCCCAAAGTGCACCCGATTTCTATCACATGTTTTGTATTGGGTTTTTTTTTTTTTGTTCTCTAAATGATTGCCTGTATTCTTTTCACACATTATTGTCAACTCCAAATTCATCCTAACCCTTTAAAAGATTAAAATGGTAACACTACAAACACTTAAAGTGAGTTTCTGCTGAGAAGATAAACTGAAAGATACATCATTACAAACTGAGAGCACAGCCCATCGCTTTCACTGGCTAAGGTGCCTTACAGGTTAGTTCCTAAGTCTCCAGAACGACCTCAACACAGTAAATGACACTAAAAACCTCATTGTGAAAACACTCTGGGGGAGAGGGGCTGCTTAGTTTCCTTTTTTTCTCAAAGGTAGACAGGCCTGGAACTATCCAAATATCCGATCTTATCCCTCCCGCCCCCAGTCTTATAAGTGCCCTGTGCCTGCACAGCTCTGAGGAGTGAGTACTCCTCTCCTCTTTCTGCTCGTACACGTGGGAGCTCTTGTGTCATCCCACCGGAGACTCTGAGATAAAGTCAAAACAATTCCATTTCCAGCTTTCATAGAAAGAGAACAGATTCCTATCCCTATATTTAACTTTAAAATGAAAGTAAAAGTTTTTTTTTCTGTTATTAAAACTACAGAAAAAAATAAGCAGACGCGGTTGCTTTGAATGAAGTTGTGCTAATAACGTCAATCTGAGTGCTAGGATGATGAGAATTATTTAAAGGCTCATGCGATGGCTAGAAGGAGAGCTCCCGGGTGCCTTTCCAGAGACATCACGTTGGTTTTAAGACGCTACTGAACACCGGCTTAACCGCACTGAAAAAGCTATATTCAAATCAAAATAAAGAAAAAATAAATCAAAATTTAAAAATAAACCCTAATGGGCAATGTACACTTTCATTCGGGAAATAGCTTAAGTCCGAGTCCCAGATACGAGAAAAGACAGTAAGTGGGGGAGGCCACTGTACCAACGCGGTGTCTCGGAAGGGAGCTGCTCCCGGATTCAGGACGACGCGCGTCGGCAGAGTCCAGGGCTCACTATTTCCCATTAGGAGCAACTTTCTCCAGCTCTAAAGTGGAGCAGGAGAGGAGGGGGGGGAGGTGGGGGAGGCCGGGCAGGGGCTTAGGCGCTCCGCATCGTCACGCTGCAAGGAGCTTGCGGCGGGGAGTCACGCCGGGAAGGTTGGGCCGTGGGAGGGGACGAGGGATGAGGGACGAGGGATGCGGGACGAGGGACGAGGGACGAGGGATGCGGGACGAGGGATGAGGGATGCGGGACGAGGGATGAGGGATGCGGGACGAGGGATGAGGGATGAGGGACGAGGGATGAGGGATGAGGGACGAGGGATGAGGGATGCGGGACGAGGGACGAGGGATGAGGGATGCGGGATGAGGGACGAGGGACGAGGGATGCGGGATGGAGAACAAAACTCTCAGGAGGGACTGGGGGGGGATGCTTTGCCCCGGCCGAGCCGGGATGGGAGGCCCCTCTCCATCTTTCAGGCCAAGGTCGGGGTCTGTTGTGGGTTTTGGGTTTTTTTGTTGTTGTTGTCGCCGTCGTTGTTCTTTTGTTCTTGGGGAACTTTCTCTTCCCCTGCGGGCCCGCTGCGCTTTGCGGATGTGGCTCCCAAGCGCTGCCTCTCCGGTGGCCGTGGCCCCGGGCTGGCAGGGGCCGGGCCGTGCGCCGGAGGGGAAAGCGGAGGGGAAAGCGGTCCCCGCCCCGCCGGGGGTCCCGGTCCGACCTCGGCCCCGCAGAGCCCTCGCGGGCGGCTGTGCGCGCCGCCTTGGCCCGCTCCGGGGAGCCGCGCCGGGAGCACCGAGCGCCCCCCCCCGGCCTGCGGGTGTCGCGGCAGGTGCCCGGGCCGCGTCCACGCGTGTCCCTGCGCCGGGGCCCTCCGCTCGCGGCCCCCGCCGGGATCCCGCCCGCCCGCCCGCCCGCGCTCACCTCCCGGGGTCCGCCTTCCGTCGCTGCTCCAGCGTGACGCCGGGAGTCGGGCGGCCGCGGCCGCCGGGGCGGGGGCTGCGGGGCGCGGGGCGCGGGGCGCGGGGCTGCGGGGCGCGGGGCGGGCGCGGGCGCGGGGCCGAGCACGGGGCGTCCGCTCTCCTGCGCCCCCCGCGGCGGCGGCGCCTGCACGTGCGCGGGGAGCCCCTGGGGAGCCCCTCGGGAGCCGGCGGGCCGGGGCAGGGCGACGGCGGCCGCGGGAGGCTGCGCGGAGAGCGAGCCCGCGACCCATATTTAAAGCCGCGCGCGGCTCGGCCGGCCCCCGGCCCTGCCCCCTGCCCTCGCGCGCCGCCCGGCCCGGCCCCGCCGCCCCGGCCCGGCCCGGCTCGGCGTCAGGCGCCCGGGCGGCCCGCGGGGGGAGGGGCCGGGGCCGGGGCCGGAGCCGGAGCCCGGGGCCGCCCCGCCCCGCCCCGCCCCGCCCCGCCCCCGGCCCGGCTCCCGCGCGCCCTCCCCGGCCCGCCCCGGCCGCCCCGGCCCGCCCCGCTCCCCCCCGCTCCCCCCGCCCCGGGCACCGCGGCCGCCGCCGGCCCTCGCGCCCCAGGACCCCGCGAGGCTCCCCGGAGGGCCTCGGGGCACCTCCGCTCGCGGCTCTGCAGGGGGCGCGACCCCGCCTGCCCCGGGCCCCGGGCCCTCCGCGGCCTCGTCCCCTGAGCCCTCCAGGGCAGCCCTCGGGAGCCGTCCAAGTGGGGGCTTGTATCTGCGCTGCTCCCAAGGCTGATTATTGAGGTTCGAGCACCCCTTGCTGAGCAAATAATCCTCATGATGCATCGGTGACCCAGCCCAGTAGGGCCGGCGCTTCAGTGGACCCTGAACAGACCAAGAGGCCGTGGGGCAGGCCCGTGCACTGCTCGGGAGCCGCTTAACGCACTTGAACCACCACGTATACGCTGCAAGCCCTTAGGACTTTCCTATTATTACGTGTTTTATGTACAATACGTGTGCAAGGGACCCCGGGGTGGCGCAGCGGCTTGGCGCCTGCCTGTGGCCCAGGGCGCGATCCTGGAGACCCGGGATCGAATCCCACGTCGGGCTCCCGGTGCATGGAGCCTGCTTCTCCCTCTGCCTGTGTCTCTGCCTCTCTCTCTCTCTCTCTCTCTCTCTCTGACTATCATAAATAAATTTAAAAATAATAATAATACGTGTGGAAGTCACTGACTAAACTGCATTTTCAGCAGTAGCCACCAAAACACATAATACTCAAGAACAATAACTTCGCATACCGGGAGACTACCTGCTCCCCGTTCCAAATCCCTCTCCAATACTAGGCAATACCTAATAAGACCTCCGGGGGAGGGAAAATAACAGGGACAGAAGCTTCTCCTTCTAGTGCTTAAAACTGGAAGAGGCCCACTGTACCTCACCAGTGCTTAGAAAGCAGGTATTTAAAGAAGAAAAAAAAGGCATATATTTAAAATCCTCAGTCAGTGATCAGAAGGTGCCAGGAACCACCCAAAGCTGTATGCTGCCTGATTAAAATGTACTGATGTCATGTGTCCAGCTGTGGTGACATCCACCTCGCATATATGTTCACATATTCTACATAACCCACTGCAGTGACATGGGAAATTCAAAACCGAGGATTGGGGGGGGAAATTAACCTTAACACTGGTGCCTACGTACTTACATTTTGTTTTCAGACTAACGTTAAAATTAACTTTCAATCCCTGAGCACACAGTTAGCAAGAATCAGCAACCCCAAAGTAAGCTCACAAGCAAAGGGAAGCCACTTTTGTATTAAGAATTTGACACTGCTGTTCAGCAGTTTTTCACACTGTGGATTATGTATTTCAACATAGCTGGCAATTTCTCATTATAATCGTGAACCAGCCATGAATGGTCAGCGTTGGTGAACATTTGGGAAAGGAAAAGTGCAAGAAACTTATGTTTTCTAAAATTCTGCTGCAGATATATTAAATCATCCTTCACACAAACCAAGGTAAGCCCTGGAAGCATTTCACTATTGAGATTGGCACAACTTCACCCTGAAAGGGGTATAAAATTGGTGTGTGGGGCGAGAGGCAGGGGGTAATTAGAGCACTGAGGATTTGTGTGTGCCTTAAATTAATGAGAAAAAGAGTTATCTCTGGCAAAGAGCCAACAACCTTTGTTATCATCATTCTCATTACTTGATGTTTGCTATCCCACAATTAAAAGAGCATGTTCCATTTCCTTTCCTATTGATTATTGTCCAGTAATTGAGATACATGTGTTTTTCCTCTAAAAGGTCATTGATTAACTTTTCTTGTTAACTCTGCATGTGGTCACCTTTGCTATTGCTATTCTGGGTGAGGACAATGAATCCTGAGATCTTTCTTTCACCTATCATAAAACTTGAGTTATGTCCCTTGATTCCCATGAGCCCAGAGAAAGATTTATTTGTTCTTTTTGTTTTGGGGTTCTCACAGCTTGGTGACAAAGAGAATGAACAGAAAAATTAATGGAATTTTAAAAACGGCCTAAGTGATCTTTACTGATAAGGATTTATTTTTTAATCAATAACTCTTTGCACTAAATGACCTTCTAGAATATCCTCGCACTACTTAGCTTATCAATCAAGTTTCTTTCGTATCAGCCAAGGTCCTAATAGGCACAGAAAGAAAACAGCAAGATGGGAGAAGGAACCTTTGTTTCAATGACAAGCACCATCTAGTGGCAGCAGGTGATGAAACCTCCAGACCGCATAAAGCCCGACAAGAATGAGGACGAAGTTCGGGAACAGGCAGTCCAGGCGCTCCTGGTCATGTATAAGCATGGCACTCTTTGATTCTAAAACAAGAAATTTGTCTGTGGTAAATTAATACAACCAATAGGCCCTTTGTTAATTATTCAAAGTAAATGGGGTGCAGAGGTGATGTGCAGATAGGATTATTACCATAAAGTGTTTCCTCAAGCCACACCTCTGTATTTTTGTACTTAAAAATTTCTGTATTTAAGAAAGATTTTTTTTCTGTATTTAAGTTTCCTCATATAATAAGGAGAGTGATGCATTATCACCAAATGTTATCTGTAAAGCACTTGCTATAATTTTTAATAACTCCAGAATAAACAGTCAGTGATATCTTTCACCTTCTTTTTCTTTTCTAATGAAATGAAATAATGAAGAGACCTCCAAATATAATAGTTAGATTTGTGAGTCCTGCTACTATTGAGTGATCAGACACATTTCATTTGGAGGCCTAAACACAAAGGCAGCAGCAGATATATCCTACTACTACAAACTTCAAAGAATAATCAGAATTATTTCTCAGTATCAGGTTCTTTTTAAATATGGGGCTCATTGGTAGAAGTTTGACAAACATTTTGCTGTACACAATAGTTTTCTTTGTGCTGACGTTTGTTTTAAGTTGCAGGTGTTTTGTTATGAAACAACATTGCAGTAGAATGATCACTAAAACTGCCGCTCCGTAACCAATTTCGTCAACCCCTCATGATGTAAGAGTAACAAAAGAGAAAACCACTTTTTCTTCTCATCCTGGAACCAGCCTGGGATGAAACTGAAGATGGATATAGATAAAGACAAAGAGATCACTTAAAGGCCTCATTTTTGCTTCATTTACACTCTAGGAATTTCATATTCAATCTGACAAATTCCTGAATAAATTCAGCCAACCTAGATTTATAATCTATATTCCCTCCTTCAAATCTGAGGTATAAAAATCACCACCCCTTTCCTATGAGGAAAGAAAAAAAGTGAACACAGTTTTTGTGAGCTGTCCACATGGAATGAGCTGGGGAAAATAATTCTATTTGGTTAAACATGTGTCATATGTTGCCTCATAGCTTAAACTACTAAACTCTCAATGTATCCAACTGTCATTTTTAAAAACACAAACCTAAAGTCAAATATTAGGAGAAGTTCTGACTTCTAAAAACAGGAGCCTATCTCCGTTAATGTCAAGGAAGGCAAGTTTTCAATCTTTCTGGGCCTAAGTTCCCTCAGCAGTAAAATCAAGGGGCTTGAGATTTTTTTTTTCTTAAATAATAATAATGACTCTAATAGGACACCAGAATATTTTTCTTTAATACAATTTGGAGAATGTTTGTGAGAGAAACATGCAAATCTTTCAGGAATGGTATTGACACATTCATTATGAAAGCTCTGCCTAATAACCCTGGGCCAGAGTTCCAACCTCTTCCTCCTACAGAAATTCTCCCATGAGTGGCATAACATAGGACACAGGCCTCGCTATTTGGAAAGGAAAATTTAAATCAAGCTACTGCACCTATAACCCCCTGATTGAAAAGATTGGTCTGGTTTTAGGTAAGATAGTAGAGAATTATGTCAAGCTTCTCTGCCAGAACGGACTCTTGGGGCCCCAAGGATTCTGCTAGTGTGTGTGTGTGTGTGTGTGTGTGCGTGCACGCGTGTATGTGTGTGTCCACATCAGCCATCTCCCAGGCATAGAAAGGTGCTTGTTTCCTTGTATCCCTCTGGCCTCCCCGCCTCCTCAGGGGATGAATAAGCCCAGATGGCAGGCTGCTCTAAAGTTGCTCTTAACTGAGTCACGTGGACACAGTTGTTCCATTACATGGGGGCAGGTTTTCCACAGATTAACCCACCACTGCATCAACCTGGACCGTGACCATTCCTGTCCCACTGGTCTGTTCCCCAGACCAGGCCTATCATGGAGGCCATAGCGCCTCAGTCTCCTTGAAAGTCACAAAAAAGTTGACACTTCAAGTGTACATTTGCCAGACTGATTTCTTTACAGGAGATCCTGCAAGATTAAAATCTGAATTTTAAAAGTTGGCTCCTTTTGCCCCTATCTTAAGGGAGGAAATATTCTGAGAAAATATGCCCTTTATGGCTTTTCAATTACTCACTGCTGACCAAAGAATGCTCAGTTCTACACAGAACACGGAGCATAACGGGATCATCTGTTTCATCCACAAATATTTATTAAGAATCTACGTACTATGTGTCAAGGACTCTTCTAGGTGATGGATTCCTAGAACAAGCAGACTGAAGTCCTGCTTCATGGAGCTCACAAATAAGTAAATAACAAGAAAATTTCCATTTCCTTAGAATACAGAATGCTATGACGTAGCAAATGCTATGAATAGGAGGGCCAAGCATCCCAGTTCACAATTGCAGTTTACCCCTGTTATCCCTGGGTCTTTTTTTTTTTTTTTAAGATTTTAATAATTTATTCATGAGAGACACACAGAGAGAGAGAGGCAGAGACACAGGCAGAGGGAAAAGCAGGCTCCATGCAGAGAGCCTGATGTGGGACTCGACCCCAGGACTCCAGGATCAACCCTGGGCCGAAGGCAGGAGCCAAACCCCGAGCCACCCAGGGATCCCCAATCCATGGGTCTTAATAACACCATTCCCCCCCTTACTCTCAAAAGGGAGATTTAGAATCACCCTAGCGTTGGAAGAAATAAAACACAATGAGAGGACAAGAGAGAGCTACTTTCAGGTGGATGTTAGGGAAAGCCTCTCTAACGTGGCGATGTCTGAGCACACAGATCAGAATAACAAGATGCATAAATATGAAAAATTTTAAAGGCAACTTGACACAACAAACAACACCTGGCAGGCTGCCTTGCACATAGTAGGAACTCGGTAATTATTCATAGAATGATTATATCCACTCATTCTGGAACATTAAAACTAGAGAGGTTTAGTCAACCACAAAATATTTCCATTAAGATAAATTCAGATTCCACATATTCCCTATAATATCATTCTTCTGAAACAAGAACTTTTAGACTACATCTATGTATTCATCTGCATGTGCATAAAATGTCTCAGAAGGCTACATAAGCAATTGAAAACACTATTTGCCTCCAGGAAAGGAAATTATGTGATCACAGGAAGACTTTTCACTGTATCCTTTGTTCTTTTTTGAATTTAAGATACATAAATAATTCCATTTACATCTTGGAGCTATTTCTCCATATGACTAAGTACCATAATTACACAGAAACTCTTCTGATAAACAATTAGATTGATATTCTTACAAACCATTGGCAGGGCTGGAGCCTCTGAGCCTCTTCATAGTTATTAGATACTGTTGAGGGCCAACTGTGCTCACTGCCCACCTCAAATCAGTGTCATGGGACAAAAAGATCTTCAAAAGGGTATTTCTGCTTTTCTTGCACCTGGGCAAATAAAATCAGTACAAAAATCCTAAAATAATATTTTATTGGGCATCTTGCTGCACCTCTGATGATGGCTATGTGGTTTTCAAAACTGAAAATCTGTCGCTTTTTTCCATTATAAAACTAATATAGTTTCATTATTTAAAATTTGTAAAATAGAGGAAAATAGAACAGCAGTGAGAAATATCCTCTTTCAGAGAAGACTGCTAATATCTTGGCATATTTTTAACACAAGTTTCTAGCCAGAAAAAAAAGGGGGAGTGGTAGGATCTGGATTTGGTATTATCATTCTTTCTTTCTTTTTTTTTTTTTTTTATAAGATTTTATTTTATTTACTCATGAGAGATACAGAGTGAGAGAGAGGCAGAGACACAGGCAGAGGGAGAAGCAGGCTCCATGCAGGGAGCCCGACGTGGGATTCGATCCCGGGTCTCCAGATTCACGCCCTGCGCTGCAGGCGGGGCGCTAAACCGCTGCACCACCGGCGCTGCCCTGGTGCCATCTTTCTAAGTCCAGTTGATAGCTACTGGCCTCTTATCTCAGCACAATTCCAGAATTGCCCTGCTGCTGGTGAAAATTCATATGGAATAGGGTCTATATTGACAGTTTCTGCTATCTGGCAATGGAAATATTGACTACCCCACTAACAGTACTAATACTTGTGATCAGAATAGCCAATGTTGGAGTGCCTGGCTGGCTCAGTTGGTAGAGCATGTGACTTCATCTGGATTATAAATTCAAGCCCCACTTTGCATTTAGAGATTGCTTTAAAATTAAGTATTATTTTAGGGGCACCTGCTCAGTCAGTTAAGTATCTGTTTTCAGCTCAGGTCATGATCCTGGGGTTCTGGGATCAGGTCATGATCCTAGGGTTCTGCAATCAAGCCCCACTACGGGCTCCCTGCTCAGCAGGGAGTCTGCTTCTCCCTCTCCCTCTGCCTGCCACATCCCCTGCTTGGACTCTCTCTCTTCCTCTCTTTCTCTCTCTGTCAAATAAATGAATTTTAAAAAATAAAGTATCATTTAAAAAAAATAGCAATGCCCACATAGTCATTACCATGCTCCAGGTACTATTTTAATAATTTAACATAAATGAACTCACTCATTCAGTCTTCATAATAACCCCCTTTGTGGCATTATCCAATATCAAAAAAAAAAAAAAAAAAAAACAATACGAATATCAGAACCCATACCTTATCATACATATCAACTGTTTCAGATTTCCTCAGAATTTGAGGAAGTTTGGAATTGAGGGTTTGTCTTTCTCTGTGAACTTAAACATCTAATCTGGAAGAGCTAACTAACTGTTGGGCAAATGCCCACAAAGTGACAGCTGAATTCCATTTACTGCTCCGATTCCAACCAAATCTGACAGCAGCACATATATATTAATACCAACACCTGGATATACTTCTGAAAACTCAGCTATCCAAAACCAGAATTTTTGGAAGCTGAGGACACTACACTTTGGTATTATTTTCTTTTTTAACATGGCTACTTTTTCATCACAGCTACTGTAAATGAGATTTTCAGTGGTGTTTTCTTTTAACTTTAATCACATCCCTATAGGACACACAATAGAGATGCAAACATACATGTTTGAAGGCCATTAATAACTTCCATGGACCGATAAACCATGATATTTGCTTATGCTTTTCCCCATTGACATTTTGATTTTCATATTAAAATATGTAGGGAAAGGAAATATTTTTCTTGGTATTCTGATACTGTTATTGTTGTTTTGTTATTTAGGACCTGGGCCTGCTACTAGCAGTCTTCATCCTTAAGTTAAATTTTAGACCTTATATCTCTCTACCAAAAACCAGCATCTCATCCAGGATTACACAGAAACAGGTCACATGTTTCCTTCAGCAATTCTTACTTGCTTAAACTCAAAAATTTGTATGTAGCAAAAATGTGTCAGAAAATGTGTGTTAGCATATGTAATGGTAAATCAGAAATTGGAAGAGAAAGGTGATTTTCATATTACTGAAAGCTACACTCCTTTCCTCTCAATTTGCCATGTGAGTACTTTGGCAACTTTGATCCAGGGTAACTAACTCCAAATCATTTCTTGGTACTCACATTTCTGCATAGGTTTAGTAATGCCTTGGAACCAATAGCCTGACATTTTAGTCCAAGGAAGTTATTAAAATAAACCCTAAAGAAAAAGAAGGAATAAGAGGCAAATGGAAGAAATCAGAAGCAGGAGTGCTAGACAGATCTCTCTGCTCCAGCCAGTGGCCCTCAGATGCTATTACTGCTTCTTTGATTAAATTAAAATACAATATGTATTGAGCACTTATTTAACACTTTGTCTATCCTGGCGGGAGTAAAAGACATTCCATTTAGAGAAACAACTCTTCAAAAGTTTCTGCTGATGCTGCAGTTACTATTTGGAACAAAGAGCAGGGTAATCAAGTGGATGGAGGTGATTTTTCAGAGAATACTGAAGAGATTACATACTAGGTATAGTGGTGCTGTCCTAACAAACTGCTTTCACATTCTTCCTTTGGGGCAGACCACTCATCAAGGCAAATGGAAGTAGTCCAGTGAAATGCTAAAAGACTGTAAACAAATAAATTCAATGCTGCATTCAATAATTAGCAATAGCTATCATTTGTCAAGAACTTCCTAACCCTCACGGAAACCTTGTACGATAAGATAAAAATGATCCTTATTTCACGATTAAGGAAACAGAGGTCAGAAAAGGCAAGCGATTCACCTCAGATCATACAAATACCAGCTATGGAGCTAGAGTTCTGAAACTAAACGTAAGACCCTGCTCTTTCCACTATACCATGCTTCCTCAATCTACCTCTAGGGAGATACATGGAAAAGGTGAAATTACAAGGTCTTTGGTCCATGAGGGACAAAGTCTGTACTCCTTACTTCCACACCCTTCCTCTTCACACTCCCTTTTTTCAATCTAAACTGCACACAAAACAGGATTATTTTGATTAAGTTCCTGCTTTCCCCTAACCGATAAAAAACACTCTCTTTCAATGTTCTTCATCAGCTGTTGAATTAAGTCCAAGTTATTTAGGTTGGAGTTAGTGGCCTTTCATGACCTGGTTTCAACCAGCTATGTTTGCTACTGATCCCACACACAGCTTGATGCTCCATGCAACCCAGACTTCTCACCATTATCCAAATACGCGTTGTGTTTTCTTGGTCCTGGTTTCTAGCTCATGCCAATTTATTTTACCAGGAATGTCTTTCTTTATTTGATCTCCTTCTTCATCTATGGAAAGCCTACTTATATTTAAAACATCCAACTAAAATGCTACTTAATCAATATTATCTTCTCTGATTCATTTAGCACAGAAGACCTCTTTCTCCTCCATACTGGTAGCATTTAGATAGTGCCACTTATCTGTCACTTGGACCATCTCAATGTAATGAGGCTTTTGGTCTATTTTCCTCCTTTCCCCCCACAAAATTGTCAGCTATATGAAAATAGGAAATGTGTCATGCACTTTTACATTTTTCACCTCCTCTAGTGTAATCCCATACATACAGGAGGTTCTCACTAAAAACTGAATGAATAAATGAGGCTTAGGTTTAGTTAATGATAATTACAACCTCAAATATAGAAAGATCTACCTTGAAGGGTCACATTGAACCAAAAAAAAAAAAAAACGGTAAGTTTTTATTTTTCTGTGGTTATTAATGTAAAAATCATCTTTCATGGTCAGTCATGGGCTTTAGCTGTAAGTACATTTTCAGGAGAAATTAGACATAAACATATAATTTCTCCTTGCTTTAAACAATCTTTCATTTATTCATTCAAAACATGAAATGTCTATTACACAAAAGTTTCAACGAAGTCCTGAAGAAACAAGGGTGCAAAACAGATAAGGCCTTCAGGGAGCTCAAATTCTGGTTAGAAAGAGAGGTAACAAACAAGTAAACAATATACAGAACAATAAGTTCTATTACAGAAATTAGCATGATAATTGAGAGAGTAACAAGATAGAAATACTTTAGACTGGATAGTCAGAGAAGGCTTGAGGAGGTAACAGCTGACTTTAAATGAGCTAGCCTTGCAGAAAGCTGTAGGGAAAGCACTCCGGGCAGAGGGAACAGCAGGTTCAAAAACTCTTGGGGGTGGAAGAACCAAAGATCTATGTTCTTCAACAAAAGAGTGAAACAAAAGAGTGCAACAAAAAGAAAAGAAAAGGAGAGAGTGGTATAAGAGAAGGTTTAGCGAAAAAGGCAAGAACCAGATCTTGCAGGGATTTGTAGGTCACAGGAAAAATTAACATCATATTCTAGAAGAGCAATCAGAAGCTACTGAGGAGTTCTAAACAAGGGTATCACATAACCAAATTTAGGATTGGGAAGTTCATTCTTACTATGAAATGGAGAATGGAGTGGAGAGGTACTGATGACTTGTATTAAGGGAAGAGCACTGAAGATGGAGAGAAGTGAATGAATTTAAGAGGCATTTTGGAGCTAGAACTGAGGGGAGTAGACAAATTAGATGGAAAAGTTGAAAGAACAAGAAAAATCAAGGATGACTCCCAAGTCTTCTATGAGGGAGACATATCAGAAGGACCAGATTTGAAGAAGACAAAAATCACTCTTTCAGTTTGAAGGGAAAACAGTACTCTTACTGTTTTGAAATAATAGGTTTGAGATGACTTTTAGATATCTAATTGTAATAAACATCACAAAAACATTTCAGTTAACATTTCACTGAACACTTATATTTTCTAATTGTGTCCCCACTTCTTTGGCCATGTAGCAGATTGTATTTCCCACAGGGGGTCTTAGCAACATCTCTGATTCCCACAACCTCTTCTTCAATGTGACCCTACCACTCTACTATATAGAGGTAGAGTCTCCATTGTCCTCTCCTTGAATCTGGGTGGGTTGGGGACTCCTTGACCAAAAGAACATAGTGGAGGTGAGGCTGTATGGCTTCCAAGGCTTAGTCATAAAAGATGATGCAGCTATCACTTTGTTTGCTGCAGCACTCATGCTTGGAGCTTTGAGCTGACATGTAAGAAATCCAATTGTCCTAAAGCTGCCATCTATGGCTCCAAGCCAAGCCACTTGGAGCAACCACATGGAGAAGCCACCTATAGGCAGTCTAGTTGCCAATTCTAGTCTCCAAGTCTTCCCAACATAGGCTCCAGCCACGTGAATAAAGGGGCTTCCAGATGATCCCAGCCTCCAGCCATCAAACCACCACAGCCTTCGCATCTTCTCAATGAAAATCCTAGACTCTGAGGAACAAAGACAAGCCATCTTGCTGTGCCCTGTCCTGACCCACAGAATCCATGAACGTAACGAAATGATTATTGTAAGCTGGAAAATGTTTGGGTAGTTTGCTAAGCAGTGATAGTTACCAGATTAGCCAGTTAAACAAACATTTGGAGAATAAATACATTTAAGCTATAATCCTACCCATATGCAGCTTACACAGTTCAACACTAAATTCTAAGTGGAGTATGCAATCTCCAAGTAAAATTCTTAAACTAAGTATCATTTTACTTACTCAAATGACGGTTGAGTAACCATATTAGTGGTGACTACGGGAGGATTCTGAAGTTCGAACATAAATTTGGCAACTAATTCTTCTTGGTAAAATTAAGTTTGATAGTAAAGTACGTATTTTTGATAAGCAACTAGTGTCAAATGAAACCAATTTTATAACCCTGATGTACATATCTACATTTCAAATCTTACGATTTCCATTACGTTCCATAAGATGGTCTCCTGCAGTTATCTCTAAGTTATGTGAGTGGAGCTACAAATAGAAAAGACTTCTTATGGATTAAAATCCCTAGGTGTGACAGGGAATTTGAACACAAAATTGTTTTGTTTTCAGAAATAATCTCCATTTTTTCTTTTCTTAACAGTCAATATTTTCTCTTTTCTTTCAAAAAGTATGAAATAGGAGAATTTGGCTTGGATATTAGGATATTTCTTCTGAAATAATACTTTGATTTGAAAATTATTTAACCACAACATACTAAAGTTTGAAAGTAAATTATTTTCCTAAGCATTAGTACCTGTTATCCTGTAAGTGAATAAAGTCAACTTGTTTTGCTTTTACAACAACTAGAAATATTTATTAAAATCATATGGATGACTTTAGCAAGCACTAACAATAAATTACATCCCCAGAGGTAGCAGTTACTTTGGCCACTGCTTCCTGGCTCTGACAGTGCTGGTCTTTGACCATATTTTACTCCTTAGTGATCCAATAAGTTTTGATTACCCTGGCAAATCCGTAATCAATATGAAACTTTTAGTCTGATGTGGGCAAAATAAATTGAACTCAAGGCTATTGACTCTACTTCGACCTTCACTATTACACCCATATGGGTAATAACAATATTGGTGCTCTATTTAGAGCACCAATCTGCTAAGATTTGGGCAGATTTGGGTGGCTCAGTAGTTTAGCGCCGCCTTCAGCTGCTAAGATTTGGGCAGATTTGGGTGGCTCAGTAGTTTAGTGCCGCATTCAGCCCAGGGTGTGATCCTGGAGACCCAAGATCAAATTGGGTTTCCAGTATGGAGCCTGCTTCTCCCTCTGCCTGTGTCTCTGCCCACCACCCCCCCTTCTCTCATGAATAAATAAAATCTTTTTTTTTTTTTTTTAAAAAAGAGAGTGCTAACATTTTGGAAGCCCCTAAAAACTGGTAATTACATGTGCTTATGCTTTTTTTTCATCTCTTTCCAAAGAAATAAACCAACATAATCAGAAGTTACAGCCTTAGAATGTTTCAGTTGCCGTACGGAAATTTTTATTTAGGGACTCATAGGGTCATGTCATTTTTTTTTTAAATATGTACTGCAACAACTTTAAAACAAATATTTTTTTGTTCGCTGAAGAGTTTGAATTTAGAGACTTGTTATATTTCATGAATGTCTGCCAAATAAGAAATAGGATAAGAAATTAGTTTTAGCCAGGGCTTACCAAACTTTTTCTGTAGAGTCAGATAGCAAATGTTTTTTACTTTGCCAGCCATGTATTTTGTCTCAACCACTCTCAACTCTGCCATTGTTGTGAGAAAACAGCTGTAGGCAATATGCAAATGATGGGTGTGGCCACATTTGGCCACAGAGGGCCACACTTTGCCAAGCCCTGGTTGAGACTAAAGGCAGGCTACGTTAATAAAACATACTGGAATATCGTGTTTATGAAAAGATCTGCCTTTCAAATCTTCTTAGTATGTCTTTCTTTATACCTCTTGTTTTGTTTTATCACAGACTATACCCTGCTCCCTCATTCAACCCACCTCTTGTGTTACAGCAGACTGAGATAAGTCAATTATCGTATTACACCAATGATTGGAATGCTACAAAACTACTCTGGGACACCACTGCAGAAAATAACAGACTAAAAGCCTATGTCTAGTATTTTAGAGTTGGAGGGAGGTGTGAAAACACTAGTTCAGAATATTTAGCAAAGCATCCTATTACCTTGTGTAGCTACATCTAAATTAAAAACTGACAGCTGATGTGGCTAATAGCGGGTATACCTCTCAGAGGCACTAATATCACACACAATGAAGTGGACACTCCCATTTCACTAAAATTAAACAACCTAATAAAATTGGAGTGACAAAAGATAAAGCCCACACCCTGCCCATTCTCATGATTAAGCAAAAGTGAAGATAAACAGTAGATTAAAAGATTAACTTTATAAAGTATTTAATGACCTGCCTACTTCTATGGCCAAATAATAAATCTGATGTGGTCAACCTAGCTTGAAAGTTTTACTTATTCCCATTTGTGTTACCAATCACCTGCTAAAAAAAAATAATCTACCTTCTCCCTATATGATTCAGATTTCTAGTTCCCTGACCCCATAGTCTCTGCCAAAGATTGAATCATTACTGATAACGAAAGAACAATTTTAGGAACATTGTTTTAGTGAAAAAGAATATTACCAAAGGTAGTTTACAACAAAGTCAATAGAATAGGTTTTAAAAAAATGGAATTGAAATATCAATTAAATGTAGTGAGTCCTGGGACACCTGGGGGGCTCAGCAGTTGAGCATCTGCCTTTGGCTCACAACGTGATTCCAATGCGGGACTGAGTCCCACATCGGGCTTCTTGTGAGGAGCCTGCTTCTCCCTCTGCCTATGTCTCTGCCACTCTCTCATGAATAAACAGAAAAGGTCTTTAAAAAAATAAATGAATAAATGTAGTGAGTCCTTGAGTGTATTGTCTTGCTTATCTTACATAAAAAACTTCTAACCATAAATGGTAGTCTTAAAGAATTACGTTTATTTTCCACGGTCTTTCCAAGTTTTAAGATACCTTGATCCAAAATCAAGCATAATGGTAAAAATGTTCTCTCATAATAATAATCTTTAGGTCTTTCCTGAGCTAATCCACTAATCCACTTTCCCTTATGCTCTACATTCATTAGTAATTCATACTTACTCTCATGAACTACAATTCCATTTAAAAGATATGAACAAGGGATCAGGGCAAGGTCAGCAGCAACTGAACTCAGGTGTTCTACCGCTTAGCCTTGAACTAAAACCACTAAAACCTTGGAATGATCTGATTAATCCTTGTGCAGTTACCTAAAAGTAGTGATCTCAAATAGAATATAACTGTCCCATTCCTTATAGGATAAAAACATACTTTGTAACAACTGTGAAACAGAGGAGCATGAGTTTCGGAGTCTCCTGGATTTGAAACTCATTTCTACTATTTATTCTCTGAGTAATCTCTGTTATTATGGTGGTGGTAGACGGTCAGTGCTGGTGGTAGCAGTGTGGGTATCACTAGTAGTTCAGTAACCATGAGAGAAAAAGACACAATTTTAGTGCCAAAGTAATTTCAAATAACTTTCTCAATCCATCAGACATATGGAATGCCTCAATCTATATTCTATCTTCAACTGAGTGAGCAAAAATTTATCTCTTCAAAGTGATATTGATTGAATTAAGGCCACCACTTGGCATGGAAAGAAGCACTGGAAAAGTCTTCATCATTTAATCCATCCCCTATTTCCTATGGAAATGCAAACCTCACTCTAATCCTACATTCAATTAATAGATTGGTTTGGAAGTATAGTCAAAATTAGAGAAGAGAGGAACATATCCATTTCTATACTTTTTTACTCTTTTCTTAAACTCTAAGAACAGAACTAAATAGTCCATGAGGGCAGACCTTATTCTCTCCCATCATACCATGTCATTCTTCCTTCAACTCTTAAAAAGTCTTAATAAATTATCCTAACACACAGTGGTGGACCTAGGGTCTATAATCCTCTTTTATCACCTGCCATTATCCTATTCTGTGTCACTTTTTTGTGTGTGGACTTTGTTTTTTGTTCATTAAACAATTTGTAGCATTTATGTGTCAAACACTATGCTCAGTAATGGGAACAAACAACAGTCAACAAGACATGATACAGTCTCTTCCTTATGAAGCTTACAGTAGAGTTCCTATGAAAGATAAATATTAAATAAATATACAAGTAGGCAATTTATTAATTACAAATAGGGTTAGACAATAGACATCATTGAAATAGATGGAGATCTGTCCTTCCAAAGTCTAGTGAGCTATCACCTCTACACCTAATGGGATGCCAACTGGAGATGACTTTCCTATCTTCACATTCCCTGCCACTGACATCATTCCCTCAGTAAAATCAAACAATGGGATATGGATGATGATCCTTGGATGGGGCAATAAATGTTATTGTAGAGTAAGTTAATGAATAATCATATTGCCACATGATACCTTTTCTCACTCTATAACACTGTACTTGCCTTTAGGGAAATCGCACAAATTGTTTATATAAAGCACCCTGAGAGGCTTATTTGCTTTGTGGTGAAGAGCTCAAGGTGATGTCTGTCTCTGTCAGAACTCTATGGCTCACTCATGTTCCTGTCTTGTCTTCGTAAGGGAAAGAAAGTCAAGTTGGAAACACTGGATTCTCTCCTTTTTTTTTTTTTTTTTAAGATTTGTTATTCATTTATTCGTGAGAGACACAGAGGCAGAGAGAGGCAGAGACAAGGCAGAGGGAGAAGCAGGCTCCATGCAGGGAGCCCCATGTGGGGCTCGATCCCAGGACCCCCGGGGATCACGCCCTGAGCCGAAGGCAGATGTTGAACCGCTGAGCCACCCAGGCATCCCTTCTCTCCTCCTTCTGCTCCCTGATATACACATCCCCACTCAGACATGGAACCCTAATGGATACTGTGGGAATACAGTTTCTTTGTAATAATGCATTCTTAAGATCTTTTATTTATCTGGAAGGTGAATATTTATTATTAAAATTACCCGACTTGTCCAAAATATAGATCTTCCTTCAGAATTCATCAAAACCTCATTTTTAACATCTAGCCAGTATATGAAAGGAGTGTTGCCAGTAAGGAGAAATTAGTATAAGGCTCATTTTTTAAAAAAAATTATCAAAAAAAAATTATCAAAGTTGTCTTTTTCTTTTCTTTTTTGGACTCTTCAAATGTGAAAAAAAGATATGTTCCTAGCCACAAATACTGTTGCTAGTCTGTGGATATTTCTGCCAATTCCTCTTCATTTAGTTGCTTTCTTTAGACTAAGTCTGTTGTTTGTTTTTTTTATCAAAGCCCTGTCCTTTTTTCTAAGCTTCTACCTTTTTTCTTATCCTTCATCTATACTGTCATCCATCTCATGATATCCCCTTTCAACTCCATGATATTATGTTCCCCTCCCTTCTGCTCTGATGCCTCCCCTCATTTCTCCTCATTGTTTAAGCTGGCTTATGAATCTGTAAGGTGAATGTCTCTTTGCTCTATTAAACTGCTATAGAAATAAAATTGAGTTCCACATAAGAAAAGCTAATATATAGTAGAATTACAATTTTGTCAAGCATCAAAAAACATGGCATTGTGCAAAATTTGACAGTTATAATAGCTATCTCTTTGCAGAGAGGTGGGGCAGTCCCATAGTTAACACTTACCTAGACACTTATGTAAGATAAAACAATAGGGAAGGTGTTTATTTCCTTTCCAAATAGAGACCATCAAGGAAGAGGGAGTGCTATGAGGTCCGATTAAGATTTTCTACTCTAAGTGTACCTGGGGAGCTCAGTGGGCTAAGCATCTGCTTCTGGCTCAGCTTATGATCCCAGGGTTCCGGGTTAGAGCCCCATGTCAGGCTCCCTGCTCTGTGGGGAGCCTGCTTCTCCCTCTCCCTCTGGGCCTCCCCACCCTGCTTGTTTTCTTTTTCTCAAACAAATAAATAAAGTCTTAAAAAAAAAAAAAAAAAAAAGACTGTCTACTCTAGATTGAAACTAAGTAGATTCAAATCCTGGTGCATCATTTACTACCCTCATGACCGGTCAATGTTACCTAACTTCTCTGAGGCTCAGTGTCCACACTAGTAAAAAGTATCCACTTCATAAACTTGTGAAAAGTACATGAATTATTATTATTTTTTAAAGATTTTATTTATTTATTCATGTGAGACGCAGAGACACAGGCAGAGGGAGGAGCAGGCTCCCTGCAGGGAACCCAATGCAAGACTGATCCTGAGACTCTGGGATCATGCCCTGAGCTGAAGGCAGACGCTCAACCACTAAGCCAAAAGTGCCCCAAAAGTACATGAATTAAATAGATGTAAAGTGCTTAGAAGGTCTGATTCATAGGAAACATTCAATAAATGATAGCCATTATTAAGATAGATTCCAAATTGCAAAGATCTATGTCTTTCTTTTTTGAACCCCTAATACTACATAAAATTCAAACCAAATGCACGGGAAAACTAACCAGATTTTCACATAGGCCTGTTTATTATGATCTGGCAATACAGGAGAGTCCTGCATAGATGCATAGCTACACACGCGCACACACACACATAAATATACACATGCAAATTTTGTACTTCTATTTTTTCCTTTATGATTAGTTATATCTCTTGATGTTTATTTTGTTATTGTATTAGATATATATTTTTAAAATAAACTACGTATGAGGCACTATGAAATTCATCCAGGTGTTTCCTGGGTAGAAAGATTGAACTTTTAAGATCTCCCAAATGAAAAGAATGGAACATGTTACTTCAGGACTCTATTCTCCAGCTCACATCAGATTTCAGTACTTGCAATCTGAAAAGTGCACCAAGCTAACTCATCTCTTACTGGCCCACCCACACTCTATGCATATTCTACTTCTGCCCAGACCCAGAACACCATGGGTGGCAAAAAAGGATGGAGTTTTAGCAGAATGCCCAGAATCAGGTCTGATGATGAATCAGAATCTATACTGACATAAGAATTGACTGCCAATCCCAAATACCCTTCTCAAAGCTAGCCATTTCTTTTTTACCACATTGCTACAAGGCTAAAGGGACTTAGGAATTTGATGTTTGAAGGGGAGTTACTTTGCCATTCCAAGTAAGTGGCTGCAGAAGGTCACCATGGAAACCATCACTTGAATTTTTGTGTATTTAAAACCTCAATTCAGCATTTAAAATCTGTAGCTTGCCTTTGGGAAACATCTTAGCTTTTCAAAAGGCTTTGGGTAAGTGGGAGCAGGGAACCAGTGGTGTTGATTAGTCTGTTTATTTAGCTAATAAAACTAAACTGTTTTTTTAGGCACAGTGGTTGGTTTCTTTGCCAGTGTAAGCAGAAAATTGGATTCATTGTGTTTAGACATGCCCTTTCATTCAGGTCACAGTTGTACATTCGTAAATCTTTTTATCATATTTAATATCTATGCAGATGCTATGTGGCTACATGTTTATATTACTCGTTCCTAAAAAAGAGACACACTGAGTCAAGGATGTGTTTGCCTGGCATTCTGATTTTTTAATTGGGTTTTTTCCCATAAACCGAGGTTGTTGTTCACAGTTTCTTTCTCTTATAAACACCATGGTAACCAGGGAAAGAAAACTTTTCATGAAATCCATTTCTCATCATTTGATGGTCTGAAAATCGGATTTAAATTCTGAAAATAGGGCTTTAGATCAAGTGAGTGCATTTTCCTGGTATCTAGGGTTCCTTAGGGTCATGTTTTCTTCTTGCTACCATTGCTTTCATTGTCTGAGATAACCAAAAAGCAAGGAAGGTGGTCACTGTTTCACTACTTCTCCCTTCTGCAGGCCTCCACTTATAAAGATTCTAACATGTGTAGTATAATATCCAGAAGGCAAACTGAAGTACATATAATCCAAAGATTAGAAGGTATTTGAATAATCACAAAATCAGTTGAAAGTTGTAACTGAGTTAATGTAATGAGAACATTACATTTCATTTCAAATTTCCTAATTTCAGAAGTTTGAATTTGTGCATTACATTCTATAATGTACGCTAAAGTAATAAGTGCAAAGTCATTAAAATATTGCTTATGCTAATTTTTTGTCCTTTGGTACATGAAAATCTAGAAAATCCAACTCAAAAATAAGCATTCCAGTGGCAAGCTTGATTCATATCACCTGAAAAAGTATTTTCCAATGACCAGTTTTGCTCTTGTTACAAATACATTAATACATATCCTATTAAAATGTGTTATAGTGGGGCAGCCCGGGTGGCTCAGCAGTTTAGTGCCACCTTCAGCCCAAGGCCTGATCCCGGACCCCCGGTATCAAGTCCCACATCAGGCTCTCTGCATGGAGCCTGCTTCTCCCTCTGCCTGTGTTGTGTCTCTCTCTCTGTGTGTGTCTCTCATGAATAAATAAATATTTTTTTAAAAATGTGTTATATTAATGTGTGTCACTTTTAAACAAATAAAAGTGATATTATTCTGATTCTCCTGATTTCTAATGGCATGGCATCATTATACACACTACTAAATTTGGATTGTCATTAGCATCTAATAATTTATATCATTACTCCAACTTCCTTTTTCTTCAATAGTGTTTTAGCTGTAGATACATACTCAACTTTGCTTTAAGAATTCTTACAGGTATCATCAGTTGAACTCCACATGTCAGGTTTATAGACAGACCTTCCATAATTGCAGGTTGGAGTGGTGTATTTACATCTACAGATTAAGGAATAAATAAATAACAATCCATGAGTAATGCAGCCATAATTACGCTATTTAGACAAATGCTGGGTAGAAATAGTCTCCTTTCTCGAACACGAAGCATTTTCTTTATGACATGCCATTCTAAATCTCAATTTAGAATGACTAATAAAAATGATTATAAATCACTTTGCAAAAATAAAACTGCTAAGCATGAGCTGAATACGTACTATTAGTTAAAGCTGTTAAGGGTTCAGAGCAAAAAGGAAACGTCACCTCAGCATTGCTAAAACGAAGCCAAAAACTACTGCTGAGGCAATGCAAGAAATCCATAGAAGAGTACTAGTGGCAGCCAACGTGGCTTCACTATCGAATAAGCCTAATAGTGTTTCAAGGGCTGTTATTTCTCTTTTGATATGGTATTTTTATATCAACTGCCTGCAGAATCACGAGATGTGTGCTTCTTTGGACATAAGCCAACTTCTCTCAAGGTATAATTTTACTGTCTTTATACCAATATGTTTAATCCTATCAGATTCAGTTGTGATGAAAGCCCTATAATTTTTACTTGTAAAATTCATGAGCATAGTATATGTGCTGCCAAAGCGAGGACTTGTGAGCGTAAAAATAGTCAAAGAGCATGAGGATATACCAAAAACATGTCATGTGTACACAAGGTGTGTACATAGCTGAGCACACAGTGAAAATACATCATAACAATGAAATCAGATCAATAATATTCACCTCATTCAACTGAGGTAAAGTGTCAAAATCCTTCATCAGATTCACCAAAGTCTCCAACCCGTGAATGAGCCGAACAGACTATCAGGAAACCTACCCCCCCTACTACAGCTTCTTTGGCAGCACTCTGTGGAATTATATGTCACGGAATTGCCTGTTAAGACAGTGCATCATTATTCCCACATGTCCAAAACTGGGTTTATATGAATAATGGCAAAGAAACATAATAAAGAAAGATGGAGTAAGCTTCTTTTTCATTAAATTAGTGTGTAAAAGCCAGCAGAGATTATGCATATTCTTGTAAATACTGACTGCTCTGTAAAGAATCACGATGTGTGAAGTTTATGCATACTTATAATTACCAAAGATTGCACGGAAATGTTTCCAATACCTGTAATACCAAACAGGTTTTTTAAAAATCATACATTTACGCTAGTTTGTGTGTCTAAAATGCCAATTGGATAATTCTAATAAGTTCATACAGAGAAATACAGCAGAAATATAGAAGAAATATTTTCATATAATGGGAGTTTCCCCTTCATTATGGCTCCATATATTAGGAATACCTTAAAGATGAAACCAATGGTGTTTATTCTTTATTTTGTTCTTTAATAATTAAATGCTCTTTTTCTACAGTCCAATGTGGAGACTCCTTAAGTCAAATTCCATTTAACAGAACCTAGTGCTATTCCCAGACGGAGAAACTACAAAAATCCTACAGAACAATTTTCATCTTGAAACTCAACTTGTTCAATATACAGAATCATTATACACCAGATTTGAAAGGGTTCACGAGGGCTTATCTAGGTTGGTGGCTTTCAAACTTTTTCAACTACAGATGTATCATACATAAACACACACACACAAAATAATAAAAATAAATGGCATAACCCAGTAATTTCCCTTAATTTATGAAATGCATTACTCTGATAATATCTATAATTCTATTTTCAAATGCTCATTGTGACCCACTAAATTGATTTTGTGACCTACCAGTGGGTTGCAACTTACAGTTCAAAAACTTAAGCAGGGGATCCCTGGGTGGCTCAGGGGTTTAGCGCCTGCCTTTGGCCCAGGGCGTGATCCTGGGGTCCCGGAATCAAGTCCCGCGTCAGGCTCCCGGCATCGAGCCTGCTTCTCCCTCTGCCTGTGTCTCTGCCTCTCTCTCTCTCTCTCTCTGTGTCTATCATGAATAAATAAATAAATAAATCTTAAAAAAAAAAAAAACTTAAGCAATACCCCAGCCTTTGGTAATTTATAAGAATGAAACGAATTATAGATGAAATCTAATTTTTTCGTTTTAAAGATGATACAAAAGCAGACTTCTATACTAATCTTTTCCATAGTATGGATTATCAAATTTTCCTTCGCAAATATAAAAGATAATAAGTGATTGATTATTTATAGCTATCTTTCCTTTAATTGGCATAAATCTGCTTTTTTTCCAGTTTCTCCTTTTTTTAATGTTTTTTTGAAGATTTTTTTTATTTATTTGAGAGAGAAAGAGAGCACGAGCAGAGGGGAGGGGAGGGGAAGAACAGAGGGAGAAGCAGATTGCCTGCTGAAGAGAGTGTCTGATGCAGGTCTTATCCCGCAACCATGTGAGGCTCGATCCCAGGACCTTGGGATCATGACCTGAGCTGAAGGCAGATGCTTAACCAACTGACTTATCCGGGTGTCCCTCCAGTTTCTTCTGAATATATAATGTGTACTATTATGATCTTTGTCCTCTTGACTTTGTCACTATTGTATTTTCGCATTTCTATTTTCTATTAGCCACGTCCAATACACATTTTAATGATTTTCTAATTCTATTAACCCCAATTATTAACTAACTTATGCAGATTCTTTGTTGATTGTACTTGGAGGACCAGGTGCTCTTGTAATAATTCTTTACTGCACCTTCTCTTGTACAATTTTCTCCTTATTCCTCTCAAATGTATCACTAAATTATTTCAGTCACACTAACCACATTTCAAGTGTTTGAGTGCCACATGGTTGGCTGCATGTGGCTAGTGGCTACTGTCTTGGATAGTGCAGGATATCCTCATCTCCCCACAATTAGGAATGAAAAAGGAATCATATGGAAACAATTTGAGGCATGGACTTGCAAGGAGTAAAATATTTTCCCTCCAACACACCTGATCACACCATGACTCTTCTTCTACCATGACCCCCACATCCTTTTAGACTTACGAGAAGCTAGAAAAAACACGCAAGAGGAAAAATGAGGACAGCTGATGGGAAAGACATGGTCAACTAAAGCCAAAGCGGGGAGTGGTCCGAGAGCGCTCAGCAACCTCGGGTAAAGCAAGCTGTCTCCGGGAGAATTCAGGTTGCAAGCCCCATTGCACCCCCACCTCCATTTCTCCTCTTCCCATCTCTGTGTACCTATTTGAAGAGTTGCTGGTTGGAAACAATTGATGGGATAGGCAAAGGATTTCATTTTTTAAATCACCTTTTCTGCTATTCTTGCAAAATGGCAGGGCCTTTATAGCATTTTGCAAATTGAATTTACCTTTTCATTTAGGCAACACACTTAGCTGAGCTTTCGTTCGCCTTCTGTGGACTAAAAAAAGGTTCTGTGTATTTACTGGCTCAGTTCTCTGCCTGCACATGAGGGAATCAGGGTGTTTATGTACCACTATTTCTGGCTGAACCCAAACCTTGGTTCCCAGAGGAAGGCAACTTGCAGACCATCTCCATTTATGAGAAGGGCATCTGTTTTCCCAGCCACATCTTACCATATGGCTCTTGGTTCTCCCCAGAACTTATTGGCCACCTCCCTCCTCCACCCTCAGCCAAACCCAAGTTTGGTTTCTCTGTTCCCAGATACTCTCTGTTTCCCTAGGCAACATCACTGTGTACAGAAATTCACTGCTTGGACACTCCAAGGATTGTCAGGGCTCAATATTTATTTTTTGCAACAATACTCAAAATTAATAATGTATTTTCTCTTTCAGCCACAAAATTTAAGGGGAATTCAAGTATAAAAATGGTTTATGAACATATATGCTATAGACAGGTATGTATAAGCAGGTAATATTAATATATAATAGAATTCACACTTAAATTTATAAACAGTTAACTTAAGCCAGATGGCTAATTGGATTTAGGGGCTCCATTTGATGAATCAAAAAATAATGCCATCCTTGAAAGTAGGCCAGTAAAACTCTGGCCCCACTGCATTTTCATGGTGATAGGGAGAGAAAATCCATTAGCAAACAGCAAATCTCATCCAAACCTATCAGCAGAATTGACAAAACTAGTTCCAAGCCTTGGAAGATAAAAGAGAACATTGCCCCTCTCCCACCTCTATCCATTTGGACTACTGTGCCTGACATGTGACTGGTACTTAATAAATATTTGTTGAGCAGGATGCCTGGGTGGCTCAGTGGTTGAGCGTCTGTCTGCCTTTTGCTCAGGGCATGATCCTGGGTCTGGGGATCCAGTCCCCAGTCCCACATCAGGCTCCCAGCAGGGAGCCTGCTTCTCCCTCTGCCTATGTCTCTCTCTCTGTGTGTCTCTCATGAATAAATAAATGAAATCTTTAAAAAAAATTGTTGAGCAAATAATGAGAAACTGAGTAAAAAATACCTCTATACACCAATGGATAGTTACAGAGTTTCAGACTCACACCTGAAAGTTGAGAGGTCCCTGTCTCGTTTGATCCAGCTATAGGACTTCAATGCTATCACACGCCATGCTTTTAGCACACAAAATTTAGGACTTCCTGTTGCCTGCCAAAGAAAAGCTGTGTCGTGTTTCTATGTCCTTTTTGAACCAATGGCCCTGAATCACATTTGAAGTGATCCCAGAAAAAAGACTTTATCATTTGGGGGAAAGAATTTGCCTATGATTTTTTTCTTAGTGTTGAATTTATTTTTAGGCCTTTAGTTTTAAACTAATAATAGTAAAGTAGTAAAGAGTGTTTCCATGACATCTTCTGAAGAACTAATAGTGAGGAAATTCAAGAAATTCATTCTGATTAAACTTATTGAGTTCATGGTACATCTTGCTTAAACCACTTTCTTTAATCCCAGCTCTAAGTGTTGAGGCTATTTCTACTAAGAACCTTAATGATTCATTCCTTTAGAGGGTCTGAAAACCCATCTTCCCTTTACACTGGTCCAATACTTGTTTCACAGGATCCCAGAAGAGCACTGAGAAAGGCCAGTGGGAAAATTTTAGACAGAAAAGAAATATTGGCTCAGTAGGAAGAAGAGCTTTTCAATCATCAGAGCTGTCTGGGAAATTAGAAGTATTGCCTATGCTATGTCATGACCTGGGAAATTCCTTGTCCCTGTTCAGATAGAGGACAGAAAGAGAGAGGAAGGAAGAAGCGTCAGTCAGCGGTAAGGTCCATGACCTTTAAAGTCCTTTCCAGTTTCTGTGGGTCCAAGAGTCTCCTCCTGACATTCTGAAATAAGCCTCTGAATCTAGTTGCTTACCTGAGCTACCAAAGTCAAGAAGGAACGGAATCCCTCATTGGTCCCTCATTGTTTTCTTGAAACCAGCCTCATTCCCTCCAGAGTCACTGCTTATTGGAAGTGCTCTATCTTCCCTCAGGACAACCAGGCCAGACCAGTACTTTGCCAGGCATACAGAATCCAGCCAAAATAAATCTTGCCTTAGAAATGTGGAAAACAGCTTTTTTTCTGACTAAAATGCAGATGGCTTCAATGACTCCTCAGCCACCACCACCCCAGAAAGACCCTATCTTAAAAACTGTCAGATTCTTCTTGATTTAACTCTGTGTCCTGAAATATGATGTTCTGTGTCATGATGGTATAAATTAACTTGGTATTCTGACAAATTAACTGGTGTGATTAAGTCAAGCCCCATTTGTTTCCTATTTCCTCTCCTCCTACTCCACTCCATCAGAGCACGTTGGCAAACACACACACACACACACACACACACACACACACACACACACACAAAACCAAACCTAAGTCCTTGGTTCATCCAGGGGAGAAGTGCAAGGGGAAAGGAAGGAAAAGCATCACTGTGGTGTGTGGTTTAGTTTCCCACAGTTGACTTTGGAATTCATCTCTCTGACTGCTTATTACTCACTGATTGTCATCAACCGCCAACTCCAGGGAGTGCTGGGGAGAGAGTGAACAGAGGTGAGGAAGATAAAAAGAGGACAGGGAGAGGAGAGAGAGGAGAGAAAGAGCAAACAATAAAAACCCATACATTTCCCAATACCCCCTGTAATTCTCTCAAAAGAAAAAAAAAAGGAAAGAAAAAAAGATTACTCCTTGGGCTTGACTGCAGAGAGTTGAATTCACTCTACTGCATTTCCAACTGCTGGGTATCATCTCCAAGGAGAGCATAGGAGGTGCTTTAAAAAGACCCAAACTCATACTGGTAAATACCCCCCAAATGGGATGCAGCCTCTGCTCTCAATGCCATGGCTGGATAGTCACCAAGGCACTCTTTTCTCCTAAAACAGAGGGACAGCAAGAACCATGATTGAGTTCAAATGCCATAGATACCCTAAAATAGCCCCCACAAGTTTCCAGAGTAGTTACTTCAGTGGATTCTAAAACACCTCCTTCCTGTTTTATGCTTAAATGCTTCCCACTTTTTTTATGTGTAGTGTTTAGTTTTACACTTAATATGTTTATTTTGGTCTTACAAAAAGGAGGAGGCTGCTCATGAGGCACACTTGTAACTGGCAAAGTCACTGGGAAGCTCTGTCCTAGAGCTATACTCTTAACTGCATAGTATCTTATAGCATTTCCATGCATCAGGTCTGATTATAAAGCAATGACTACCTGCAGTTTGTGGAAGAAGTTTCCTTTCTCCTTTTCTGAATAAGACCTGTCCCTCTTACACACACACACACACACACACACACATGCACACACCCATATAAGTATTTGGAGCTATGTGTTATGCAACTTTGCATTCCCTGCTCCCATGCTTTAGACTTAATAAATTATCAATGAATTTTAGTTTAGTTTAGTTTAAGCCTTTTTTTGATGAAAAGATGGGAAAGGTTAGATAGTAGCTATTTATGTAACCAGTATTGTTTTCCTCCTTATTCACTCTCCTACTATTCCCCCAACACTGAACCCTGACCTGAGAGCTTTGCTGATCCTTAATACAGTTAATTCTCTCCAGTTGAATTCCTATTACATATTTATATATATGTATGTACTAGTACATATATGTGTATGTATATATGTGTGTATATGTATGTACATACATGTATATATATGTATATATGTATATAAATATACACACACACAAATGTATTCATCCTCTCCTCCTACTCCACTCCATCAGAGTACATTGTCAAAAAAAAAAAAAAAAACCCACACAAAACCAAACCTAAGTCCTTGGTTCATGCAGGGGAGAAGTGCAAGGGGAAAGGAAGGAAAAGCATCACTGTGGTGTGTATATAGACAGAAAAGATATATGTGTGTGTGTGTGTGTATATATATATACACACACACACACACAAACAAATGTATTCATCCATTTATTCAATATTTGTTAAGCACTAATATGTTCCAGGTGCTGTTCTATGGTACTGGAGATACTAATGAGGGAGGCAGACAAGGTCTCTTGGAATTAACTTCCAGTGGGGGGCAGCCTGGGTGGCTCAGCGGTTTAGCACTGCCTTCATCCCAGGGCATGATCCTGGGAACCTGGGATCGAGTCCTGAATCGGGCTCCTTGTGTGGAGCCTGCTTCTCCCTCTGCCTGTGGCTCTGCCTCTCTCTCTCTCTCTCTCTCTGTGTGTGTGTGTGTGTGACTATCATAAATAAATAAATTAATTAAAAAAAATAACTTCCAGTGGGGAAAACAAAATATAAACAAAGTTTTAATTGCTGAAGATATTTCACTGAGATCCAAGTGAAGTGAGAGAGCAAGCCAGGTGAAGGCATGAGGGAAGCACAGTCCAAGAGAAGAAAAGTGCAAGAGCACAAGCTTTGAGAGGGGAAAATCTTGAAATGTTTGAGTCCCTGTGGCTGGAGTGCATGAGGAGGAAAAGAACAGCAGAAAATGAACATAAAGATAAGAGCCTCATAGACATGATAAGAAATTTTGATTTTATTTTAAATGTAACAGGAAGTCATTCCAGAGTTTTGAGCAAGGAAGTTGCATGATCACTTTGGCCATAGGATTATACCGAAGGAGGGCAGGCGTGGAAGCCTAAGAGTCCACAATAGTCCAGGTGAGAGATGACTGATTGTGTCTGGAACTACTGTTCCTGTACTGGAGGTGATGAGAAGTGCTCATATCTGATACATATCTTGAAAGCAAACCATCAAGGGATTGTCCTATTGTGGGGAAGTGTGGAAGAAAGAAATCGAGAATGAGTCCTAGGTTTGGGGCCCGAGCAATAGTAACATGTAAATGATGACATTTAATGAGATAGGGCAGTTAGGGCCAAGGAGAAGCAGCTTTGGAGGAAAAAAAAAACAAAACAAAACAATGTGTTTGTGATGTTCATTACAAATCCAAATGAAAACCCAAAGCATTTCAATACAGACATCTGAAGATCAAAGAGAAGTGAAACTCTGAGATATAAATCTGGAAGTTTTAGCAGGTTTTATTTATTACCATTAGATGTTATAAACTGTTAAAAAAAATCTGTTTTAAAATAGTTTTACTGGAAAACCCAAGAAAAGGGAAACCAAAAAATCAAGCATCACAACTATCCCAAAAAGAAGCAGTTTACTGGATGAAATAGATTAATTACCACTTCCCTTCCAACTAAATGATCTCTTCTGGTTAAACAGAGAAAAATGGATCAATCATTGACTTTCTTTCTTTCTTTCTTTCTTTCTTTCTTTCTTTCTTTCTTCTTTCTTTTTCTTTCTTTCTTTCTTTCTTTCTTTCTTTTTCTTTCAACTATACCCTTTCCTCTGGCTCCCAACATACCCCATCAGCCTCCTTCCCTCCCTGGAAAAGAACAGAACACTTTCACTGGCTCAGAAGTGTGAATCACTGTGACAAAGGTGGATAGATACAATCAGTGCAGAGAAGAAACAGTGTTTGGATAATCTGTGAACCTTAAGATAATGCTTGCTCAAGAGAACTTTGTTCACTGACTGTATAGATCTTTGAAGATAGTATGAACTAAGTGAAATTTAATAACCCACTGACTCCTTAAAACTGGAAAGATGGAAGGTCTTGGTGTGCTCTTGGTTGCATCTTTCTTTTCCTACTAAAGACAGTTCTTTCCCATAGACGCTGCTTAGAGTTTTGCAAGAAAGTTGACAATACCCATGACCACCATTTGATGTGATTGCCACCTGTGGTTTATCTTGTTTGCCTGGGCAAGGTTTGGGAAAGAGGCTGGCCTAAAATTAAATTAATACGGAAATTAAATTGATTAGTAAGGCAGCCAGGAAATGGATAGTGTTAATATTTTAATAGGGGTGATAACACTGGCCTCCAGAAAGAGTTCACTTATTGACCCCTCCAGCTTTTTTTTATTTGAAGTGGTGACAAAACATACCCTTCATTAATCAACTTAACTACTTGGTTTGTCATTCCAAGGCCACACTGACATAATGAATGAAGTCTGTCTTTTGGAGCCCTGCTATGACACTGTTAAATATAGAAAGGAATTTGGCAAATATACCCGTGGAGCATTCTCATATTAAAAAACTAACACCATCATTTTATTAGAGCCCAATATCAGCAAAAGAGCAGATCTCCAGGGCATTTTCTCTGTGTGTTAGGAGCCACCCTTGCCAATCAAAGTATTGGGGCCTATTTCAGGAAACTACTTTGTAGATGAAACTCTGTCAAAGTACTCCTTTGCCTTTAAGCTCATGAGTAGAACAAACCAGACACAGAAGAGTCTTTCCCTGTGTTAACACAACATATCTCAGCATCTTAATTCATCTCTACTTCTTTTTTCAGATGGTACCAGTGGTTAGAGTTGCTCTCAGAGCTCAAATTTACAAGGGGGACAAGTAGCAACTACTTGAAAATTTTCAATCCTATGAGTATTGAATGTCCAGAAAATATGCAGAAAGAAGGTAACAATGAAGTTGTGGTCAAGAGCTATTTGTCAGGATAAATAAGGGCTTGGTCAAGCTATGAGAAGGCCCTAAAAGAGAAAGTGGTTAAAGGATCTTGAGATCTAGAAGCTTATAATCCTGTTCACTAAACATTATCGGATGAATGAATAAATGAATGAAAATGTCCATTCAGGTGAAGAAGCTACCTCTGGAGGCATCACTTTTTATACCATAGGAGGAATGCTGGACAAACTGTTCAGGTATCCTGGCCAGAAAACAAACTGCCATCAGATAAAGTTTCATGGACTGGCAATCAGTAGAGGATGACTCCTGAACTAAGGTCCAGTGTGGATTATAAGGTGGGGACAGAAGAAAATATGACAGGGATCCTGTTACCAGAACATGGGTCCAAGATGGAGGCTTCTATCACAACTACTGTATCTCTTCTTTGGCCAGGACTAAGAGCTTAGGCTTTGGATTCAGGAAAAAAAGTTTCAGCTTCCCCATCTGTTCGCTAACAATAGTCTGGTGATAGTAACATAGCCTCTTTGTATGTAAAACATGTAATGTGCTTAAGACCGTGCCAGACCTACTCTAAGTTGCACACAAAAAAGGTAGTTGTTGTTGTTGTTGTTGTTGTTGTTGTTGCTGCTGTTGTTGTTATTTCAAGAATTATAGAAGGCTTACCACATGCCAGACACATCATCTCATTTGGCCCACCCAACACACCTTGAGGTAGTACTATTGTTACCACACACTTACACATGAGAAAAGGGAGACCCCAAGAGATTATGTAACTTGTCCAAGGTTACACAATTCGTACAGGAGGAACTGGTATTTCAAACTAGTTTGTCTGACACTAGAACCTTTGCTCTTATAATATACCGACCCTTGAAAATATGAAACCATAATTGAGTCTTGAATCTATTTTGGACCCCTCCCAGATGATTCCTCAGAGGATGGTGTACATCACATATGGGGTTTATAGATAACCCCACGCTAACACTGACTTTTCTGCAATTACTAAAGGTCTCTCTAAATTAGCTCTACTCTAATCTGTTCCAAGTGGCATGTGAACATCTGGCTCTCTCTCAAGAGAACTCAAAACATATATTCCCACATAAGATTAGTGAGAAAAGCGGGATCCCTGGGTGGCGCAGCGGTTTGGCGCCTGCCTTTGGCCCAGGGCGCGATCCTGGAGACCAGGGATCGAATCCCACATCAGGCTCCCGGTGCATGGAGCCTGCTTCTCCCTCTGCCTGTGTCTCTGCCTCTCTCTCTCTGTCTCTCTGTGACTATCATAAATAAATAAATAAATAATTAAAAAAAAAAACTTAAAAAAAAAAGAATATAAAAAAAAAAAGATTAGTGAGAAAAGCATTCAGCTATGCATGAGGATTCTTCTCTAACGACATCAGGCTTGAACCGAGGTCTGTTGGTCTCTAGGTCATCAAGGACGTGTATGATACTGTGTTCCCTACCCCCAGAGAGCCCAACTGAAGACCCTAGGATGAAACTAAAACCGGATTCAGAAACATTAAAACAAGGTTTGAGATGAACACCTGGGCCTGTGCTCACAGACAGCTTGGTTGCACTAGGCTCTAAAGCTACCCATCCAAAGGGAGAGGACCATAGATTTAAAAATAAAAAATAAAAATAAAAGAGGAGATTCAAGATCTGTGATTCTGTGATTCCCCCAAATTCTTATTTCTGCAGCATTATGAACCTCAAGGCTTGTGAAGGTTTGGAAACTCAGTCAGAAGAACACCAGAAGTGTTGAGGGTCTTAGTTAAATCCAAAACTCTAAGTTCTTTCAGGAGACTGGTTAGGCTGAGGTTCAACAGCTCTACAACTCTAAGAAGACAAGTATTTACCTCCAGGATCTAGTGAAGATATTTGATCCAAGCTAAAGAGCAACTTTATTCCTCTGTAGTTTCTTAAAGGCTTATTGCAGCTCAACATGGGAGTCTCAAACAACTGTAATCTCCAGCAAGCACTGACTGTAGTCCACTGCCTCATGTCACCACCTTCCCTAGAGGCTCCATCACCTTGGCTCTTTTAGAGTTGGAAGCCCCAGCCTCTGCCATACACAGAGGAGACAATACTTGCTG
This sequence comes from Vulpes vulpes, assembly GCF_048418805.1. Taxonomy (NCBI): domain Eukaryota; kingdom Metazoa; phylum Chordata; class Mammalia; order Carnivora; family Canidae; genus Vulpes; species Vulpes vulpes. The sequence goes on from NC_132781.1 coordinate 64,047,487, forward strand.
GCATCCTTGGAGCCTATCTAAAATTTACCACCAAGCTCCCTAAGCACCATCCTGTCTCTGCTGGGGAAATTGGACTGTGGTCCACAGCAATGGACTCAGACTATGGGGCAGCAAAACCTTCAGAGTCTTCCCAGAATACTGGGGAATCAAAAATGAAGAATTGCTGAAGTTCCCAACAGCACTACTGAAGCCTCTCAGCCATGCTCAGTAACAGAGGAAGAAAATTCCTGGTCTCTAGGGCTTCTATTCAAACTAATACATTCAGTATTGTATTGAATGAGTTTTCTCAATCAGTGGTATTGAGAGGTTGAGAAAGCAAGTGGCATGGGAGGTACATAGAGCAGATGGCAGTGTCTAGTTGTAATGGAGCAAAGTTTAGAACAGAATTTGGGCCCCAGAAAGAGGACACAGAAACAAGGTATTTTCTTCCTCCTTCACAGAACAGCTTTCTCCCTTTACAGGGAAGCGACTGTCAGCAAGCATCATAAGTACCGTTTAGTCAGGACCCAGGCCATAATGTAGTCTAATCTGGAACTGGGTGGGGATGGCAGGATAAGCAAGATGAGAAGGCAATCTCTAGTAGTAATATGGGAGTCCAGGGGTACAGTTTGGAGCAGCCACACTAAGCTTTAAGTGTCTTTAAAGCCTTGGTCCTATCTTAAACTTTCAATAGAATATGCTTATATACATGTACTTTAATAGAATATCTTTTGTATTAAAAATAATAATGAAATGAGAATTTTTAACATCTATATTCTGGAATAAAATAAACTTTCAGGGAAGATGATTCCCGTTTTTCTCTTGCAATTCCCCACACTCATTGGCACACTGTTTCGTATATGTAGGTGTATTCAGGCCTCTATTTGAGAGTCAGACATATAGTGAAGGCCCAGGCAAACTGGTAGGCAGTCCCCAGGACACTTCATGGAGGATATCAATGGTTGTGCAGAACCAGGCAGAGCAAGGCATTTGGTAGCTGCATGAGGATCAAGTTTGGGGAGGAGGACTTCAGTCCTTGGAAGTTCTGACAAGAGGAAGTCAGGACCTTAAAATTCTGAGGACTGAAAGTACCAAGTTAAGAATAGGAGGTATCAAGGCAAGGACAACCACTAGAATCAGGGAGCCAAACTGGATGGTTATTACATTGATAGCCTTCAATAAATCATACTTCCTGGTATTCACATCCTTGTGTCATATCTTCCCTTGAATCTGAGCTGCCCTGAGGCCTGGCAAAAGTAATGCTGTGTTAGATCTATGACTAAGTCTTCAAAAGGTCCACAATTCTGCTATTGCACTCTGGGGGAAACTAGTCAAAATGTAAGAAACCTGACCACTGTGGACCACCTCACTGTGAGGAAGCCCAAACTGGCCACATGGAGAGGAACCCAGGAATCCTTCCAACAGAGGTGCCCTTGGCTGGCTGCCCCACTTGAGTATCAATCTGCCAGCTGTGTGAGTGAGCCATCTTGGAAGATAACACCACATGAGGCAGAATCATGCTGTCCCTGCCAAGTCATAGACAAAATGAAGAATCATAAGCAAGTTTTCCAGTTCTGCATGTAGGCATCTTAGGAGTTGCCACTCTGTCCTAAGAACAAGTAAAAAGCTGAACAGACTAAAAAATCAACAACTCTTCTTGGATCCATAGGAAAGGGGAGGACACAAGGCAAACTGCCGTCTCCAAGATTGGAGAGATCAATAGGAGAATACAGAGAATAACTATTGGAGCAGAGACTCCCAGGCAGATACCACCATGGGAACCAGCATCTGGATAGGAAAATCTGAATTTTAATTGAGGAATTGCTGGAGACTAAGTACAGACAACTCTGAGTTAAAGGCTGCAGGGGGATCCAGTCTTAGGAGGCTCCCCACAATATTGTGAGATTTAGCTCTAAGTGCTCAACCAGATTCCCATAGTAAATATAGGAGAAAAATCTCAGGTATCCAGTAGGGAGAGAGGAAAAGGAACCACTTTTAAATAGCCAGAGCACTCTGTTCTTAACAAGACCTGCCCTCAGGAGAAACTAGTTAACCTGCTAAGGTATTATTAGAGCCCAACTGACTTTCAGGAAGGGAAATAATAACCCAAATTCAGCTTTTCTAGTCTTTCATATGAGAGAAGGGAAGTACCCAATTCCAGCCCACTCTAGCATACTTGCCCTAAAAGGGGACCAAAAACAACAACAACAACAAAATCTGAGAAATACTTGTGAAGTTCATAGTCCAGAGATACAGACTCACTGAAAGATTGGATCCAAACACAGAATCATAGGATCATTAGAATGCTCCCTTCTGAGAAGATATTTGCAAATGACATATCAGATAAAGGGCTAGTTTCCAAAATCTATAAAGAACTTATTAAACGCAACACCAAAGAAACAAACAATCCAATCATGAAATGGGCAAAAGACATGAAGAGAAATCTCACAGAGGAAGACATGGACATGGCCAACATGCACATGAGAAAATGCTCCCCATCACTTGCCATCAGGGAAATACAAATCAAAACCACAGTGAGATCCCACCTCACACCAGTGAGAATGGGGAAAATTAACAAGACAGGAAACAACAAATGTTGGAGAGGATGCGGAGAAAAGGGAACCCTCTTACACTGTTGGTGGGAATGTGAACTGGTGCAGCCACTCTGGAAAACTGTGTGGAGGGTCCTCAAAGAGTTAAAAATAGACCTGCCCTAGGACCCAGCAATTGCACTGTTGGGGATTTACCCCAAAGATTCAGATGCAATGAAACGTCGGGACACCTGCACCCCGATGTTTCTAGCAGCAATGGCCACAATAGCCAAACTGTGGAAGGAGCCTCAGTGTCCATCGAAAGATGATGGATAAAGAAGATGTGGTCTATGTATACAATGGAATATTCCTCAGCCATTAGAAACGACAAATACCCACCATTTGCTTCAACGTGGATGGAACTGGAGGGTATTATGCTGAGTGAAATAAGTCAATCGGAGAAGGACAAACAGTGTATGTTCTCATTCATTTGGGGAATATAAATAATAGTGAAAGGGAATATAAAGGAAGGGAAAAGAAATGTTGGGAAATATCAGGAAGGGAGACAGAACATAAAGACTCCTAACTCGGGGAAACGAACTAGGGGTGGTGGAAGGGGAGGAGGGCGGGTGTTGGAGGGGAATGGGTGATGGGCACTGAGGTGGACACTTGACGGGATGAGCACTGGGTGTTTTTCTGTATGTTGGTAAATTGAGCACCAATAAAAATTAATTAAAAAAAAAAAAAGAATGCTCCCTCCTGACCTTATACTTCACCACCACATTACTGAAGTCCTATTTACAGCAGTTTCTTTTACCCAGTATATCATGCCCAGCTACTAAAAAAAAAACATACAAAGCACACCAAAAGGAAAAAAAAACATTTTGAAGAGACAGAGTCATCATCAGAAACAGGGATGTTAGAATTATTAGACACGGAATTTAAAACAATGATGAGTAAGATGTTAAGGGCTCTGATGGATAAAGTAGACAGCATGCAAACCAGATGGGCAATGTAAGCAGAGAGATGGAAATCCTAAGAAAGAACCAAAAGAAATGCCGAGATTTAAAAAAAAAGAAAAAAACAAGAAAAACCTACTGTCAGCAAAACAAAGAATAATTTTGATGGGCTTATTAGTAGACTGGACACAACTGAGGAAAGAATCTCTGAGCCTGAGGATACATTAATAAAATCCTCAAAAGCCAAAAAGCAAAGAGAGTAAAAGACTGAAGAATCTTAAGCAAATAAATGATCGTTGTTTAAACTGAGTTTCAGGGAGAATGGGTAATGAAGCACGCTGTGAAGACAGCCTCACAGAGCTACCTGGAAAATAGAGTCCAAGTGGGAGAGAGGACATCTCGATGCTTCCCGGGCTATTAATCTCAGGCTCCAAAAATTCTGCCTGAGAAGTTCCAGGGCAGGGAACTCAAAAGGGCTCTACTGCTCTCACTCATTTCCAAATGAGAACAGCCCAAATTTCTACAGACACCATCGTGGTAGACATGGAGGTTCAACAAGCAACTTACTGTAACTGACAAGCAATACAAACCTCTGGCCTTGTCGACTGCTGGTGTTCAGAGCTTACTCGTTACCACGACATTCTCCACACCACACGTCCACCTGCATCGGAGTGGTCTCGAGCTGTCTCTGTCTGCAGTGCCCAACACACAAGTACACACATGCAGGTGCTTAATAGCCCATGGAGGACAGTGGTAGCAGAGACCATGACTTCTGGTTGGTTGGGGTCAGTCAACACCAGCTATGAAGCAACGATGGTAAAGGAAGTGTTATTTACAATTCCAGCTAGGGAGACCTGGGTGGCTCAGTGGTTGAGCGTCTGCTTTTGGCTCAGGGTGTGATCCCATCTGCTCTCAGTGGTTTGAGTCCCGCATGGGGCTCCCCATAGGGAGCCTGCTTCTCCCTCTGCCTGTGTCTCTGCCTCTCTCTGTGTCTCTCATGAATAAATAAATAAAATCTTAAAAAAAAATAAAAATTCCAACTAGGCATACAACTGGTAAAGCTATGTGGGACAAGACATGAGGACTTTCTTTTCTTCTCACTATGCAAGAGCTGTGAACAAGTGCAAAAGAGAGAGCAATCATCAACAGTCCATATTATAGGGTGCAAAGTTTTGGAGGAAATATGGAAGATCTGTTCATCCCCCTGCATCCAGGCAGAACCAACACCACTCCCCAACCTTTCTATACAAACCACTTCGAGAAAAGCACTAGGCATTATCCAGGAGATAGCATCCATCCAGCTGAACCTGCTGTAACTGCTAAAACCAACAGGAGCCTTAGCCACAGGATGCCACTTCCATTGCCATGGAAATAGACAGGCTTTGGGCAAATTCAAAGTACATGCTTAAAAATAATTTTGCAGCTTCCTTTGAACCAAGATATATCGTCAGCTGATATACATTTTAGAGCCCCCGTTGACATGTGCCTGGAGAAGGGGCGGATTAATAATAGCTTACATTTCTTTAGTGCTTTTCATCCCAAAGGATCCCAAACAAGAGAAATAAGCTGAATCTTTTCGTCTTGTTTAAAGGAAAAACCCTAGTGAATTTCAAAGCAATCCTAAATACTAGAACTAATTACAAAGAAACTCACTTTTTTAAAGTGTCAGGACGTAATTATTATTTTCTAAAACTTGAATAGTATCCACATTGCTCCTGAGAGCTTACAAAGAAATACCACCATCACCGTCTCAGAAGGCTATCATCTCTTTCCAACAAAGACAACAGTTGCAGTGCCAGGAGATTTAGAGACATTATGGGTTGAAGAGATAAAAATAATAATAATAATTAACAATGGCACAGGAAGCTCCATCTGGAGCATCTGATAACACAGTAGGAGATGGATACAGATGGGAAAAGGTGGGTGGCACAGGGTAGAGCTTGTCCCAATCTCATGGGCATGGGACCCCAGACATACTCGATTAGGGTGAGTGAGGCTTGGTTCTTTCTATTCCTCGTAGATTCCAATAGAACTCCTCAGGCCAGAGCCAGCATGGTTTACCGGTGTCCGGGAAATCTGGGCTCTAGATCACAGTATTATTCTATCTGGCATCATGACAAAGTCGATAATACATTTACCAGTGTTTGATAATCCTGGATTAATATAGCTTTTCATTCTCTAAAGTACAGATTCTTTCTTAGCTTTAACCTAATCAATTTGCATATACTTCCACATAGTCATTCCAGGCACAAGGCTGAGCGTTCTGCCCTGATTGACAGTTAATTAGAACCTTTAGATGTCGGCAGGTGTCGAGATGAAAAAACATCATAAACCCAGTTACAGCACTAACAATGGCTTTTTAATAATCCGTCTAAGTCATGCAGTTCCCAACTCTCTCACGCCTTTAGGATGAGTAGCTGCTCGATCCTGGAGGACTGCTGAGCAAGGAGGACCTCTGCTGTTAAAAAAGAAGCAACGTCTACAGAGGGACAGGTACAGTGCCCTTCTGAAAAGGAAAACCCAAAGGAGCTTCCACTAGGATGCTCACAAGGAACTCAGAATTTTTTTCTTTTTTTATCAGTTTGTTTTCCGTCCACAGAGATGTCAAACTGGCGGGAGATGGACAGACACACCCCCACCCTCCCATCTGCCATTGTTAGTGAATATGGTCTTTTGATGAATAAGAAAAGTAAGCGGTGGAGAAGATAAAATTATCTCATTTGGAAAGAGAATATGCTAATCACATCGGGACTCTAAATGAAGCCATTCTTTCCCTTTAGTGTCATAGTTTGAGATTTTAGTGTATACGCCTCAATTAATATTCATCCTGAGGATGATGTTCTCAGCACAGGATAGATGTATAAAGGGAAGAACTTTCTCCCAGTGTGTCACTGGGAAGAAAAAGGCTGTCATTACGACTGCCTTCACACATAGCCTCCCCCCAAAGAGGGTTTCATGAACTCCAAAGATACCTCCCCTTAACTTGATTTTTTCCAAAAAAGGTACTGATTGTACAAATCTTCATAGGGTAACTATTATTTGCATAGACTTGTGTTAGGTGCTGTAGGGATACAAAAGTATAAGAGGGAGCCTTTGCCTTTGAGAAGCTGTAAAGTATGATTTACATTGCATTAAAACAAATAATACAATAAAAGAGAAGCCTTACAGTGTGCTATCACTTAGTGCTAACAACATATTAAAACAGTAAATATAAGGAGCACCTGAGAGGCTCAGGTGGTTATGCATCCGACTCTTGATTTTGGCTCAGGTTATGCTCTCAGGGTTGTGAGACTGACCCTGTGTCAGACCTGCACTCAATGCGGAGACTGCTTGGGATTCTCACTCTTTCTCCCCTTCTGCTCCATAGTCTCTCTCTCTCTCAAATAAATCTTTTTTTTTTAAGATTTTATTTATTTATTCATGAGAGACACACACAGAGAGAGAGAGGCAGAGACACAGGCAGAGGGAGAAGCAGGCTCCAAGCAGGAAGCCCGATGTGGGATTCAATCCTCGGACTCCAGGATCACGCTCTGGGCCAAAAGCAGGCGCCAAGCCACTGAGCCACTCAGGGATCCCACATAAATCTTTTTAAAATAGTATTATTCATTTAACAAAATTAGAGAATTCTGAAAACTGAAAACGTCAAGGGAAGCTTTAAAAAAACAGATCCTTGAAGATAGATAAGACTTGAGTTAGCCATAAAAAAAGGAAATATTCCAAGTTGGAAGCTGAGGTAGGATTTACCTGGATAATGACAGTGGGGTAGGAAAATAAAGGCTTGTTTTAGGGACTAGGAATAATTAATTCAGCCTAGCTCAAGAGATGGAGTCCTTTGGAGCCAAATTTTGAGGGTCATTAATGCCTAATTCAATGATACCCAGGTATTTGGAATTGTACATCTTATTAGAAAAGATTTTTTAAATTTTTTTATTAATGAGAGATACAGAGAGAGAGGGAGGGAGGCAGAGACACAGGCAGAGGGAGAAGCAGGCTCCATGCAGGGAGTCCGACGTGAGACTCAATCTCGGGTCCCCAGGATCATACCCTGGGCTAAAGGCAGCGCTAAACTGCTGAGCCACCGGGTCTAAGTCCCATGTAAAGATTTTTGAGCACACTCCCCAATATGTATGTATGTATGTGTACATGTACATACATATGTATATCTATACACATATGTATAAGAAATCTATATTTTGTACTTTTATAACTATTTTATTTATAACTATTTTAAATAATGAAATAATATTTTAATATCTTTATTCTTTGTTTTTTATGGTATAAAATCCTTTATGTCATCTGTGAAAAAAAAAATTTTTAATGAGAGCAATATGATTTAATACCCTTTTTGTTAATCTTTTTTTTAAGATTTTATTTATTTATTCATGATAGAGAGAGAGAGAGAGAGAGAGGCAGAGACACAGGCAGAGGGAGAAGCAGTCTCCATGCCGGGAACCCAACACAGGACTCGATTCCGGGTCTCCAGGTTCGTGCCCTGGGCCAAAGGCAGGCGCCGAATCACTGAGCCACCCAGGGATCCCCCCTTTTTGTTAATCTTTGAATAACACTTTATGACATAGCAATTCAAAATCTGGCTCTACACATTTTATTTTGATAATTGACTTTAGTGGCTGACATAGATGTCAAAAGATATCCAGTGGATTTTTTCTTTACTTTTAAATAAAGAAGGAATTGCAAAAGAATTTATCATTAAGCTCAGCAACATTCTATATTTTGTTAAGTGTCAAATGCTTTAAATACAAATAAAATATTAGTAGCCACTTGACTTCATTTTTTGAAGTTAGGGACCATGATGCTCACAAAGCTTAAGTGCAGGACTGTGCACCTGCATGAGCTTTTCCCCCACAATGTATATATCTAAAAAGGTTGCAGAGGTAAGATATTTTGGCTGTAACTAAGACAATGTTCTTTTCCACACTGATTTTTCCATTATATGTCCTTTGTGCTAGAGGGAATATAGGTGGATGCAACCATTTTTGGGATCTGAATAAGGGGAAGTAGAATTGGGAATACATTTAGCTTGGGTTTAGTGGAACGTCTTTATGTGATTCTTAAGCTCTTCCATGTGTAGTTAGGTGATCACTAGCCAACCCAGTAGAAGGGCCTTCCAGGAATGTTCCTGCCCACTCTACTGACTCATGTGTGGTTGTGATGTGACATGCACAATCAGAGGTCATATAACAATATGAATCTCTTCTATGGCCAGTGTCACCCAGTGTCAAAAATATGTGGAAGTGAAGGAAACAATGTGTGAAATTCTGGAACCAGAAGCTTATCTGTGAAAAATTCTTCCAGTCATCAGATATGTAACATTATAAGCAAACCATTGGGTTCTCATTAGAAATTCTTCTGTCACCATATTCATTTTTAAACAAATCATAGGTTTTTGTTTTCTCTTTATTGTAGTCACATGAAACAGAATTTGTTATAATTCTTGTGTTTGTGAGGCACTGATTGTATAGCAATACTACAATCGGTATGTCTATGTGTGAAGTCACATAGTTTATGTATGCCATCTATCAGAGTCTGTTGCATGTATCTTGTCCTGATGAAATCTGGAAGGACCAGATAAAGTGGTTTTTATTGTTTTGCTATGCAAAATAATAAACAATTGTTTAGCAAAACAATTAAAGAACAGGTGTTCCTATAACAGAACTCCTACACATTTGTTTATTTAATAGGCCAAAATATATAGCATAAGAATAATTTGATTATACAGTTATGTAGCTCACTGCAACATGAGGGCATTTTTAAAAAAGCATTTGAATTTGCTCTGATCAATTGGTATTATTGGTTCAGAGAGCATTTCAAGTTAGTCTTTCTTACGTGACAAAATATTAACCTCCCCAAAATCTTGCAGCCCAAACATTCACATGATAAAAGTTTCTCCAAATTTGACTACAGTCCTAAAAATCTATATAACACTATTAGTAGCAAGTTATTGATGATAAAAACAAGTCTTGATCACTTATGCTAAAGTATGAGTACCCTTCTATTTTGTCTTTAGAAAATACTACAAAGTAATTATGGTACAAAGTAATTATGATACAAATACAATAAAGTATTCAAAGAAGATGTAGCTAAAAAAATAGTAAGATGCTATTATAGAGGCATGTCAGCAGTTCATCTATAAAAACGCTGTTATTTTTCTGGATTTTATGTTGTTTGTGGTATTTTCTGCTTTTTAAGCTGAGTAATTTGTTGTGATTTCTTCTCACTCTAAATAAATGTTCACTTTCACTCTTGACTTTGCATTTACCATTTTGTGTTTTTTTCCTTAAAGAATCCTCCAAAACTAACTGAAGTTCAAGCTCCACAAAATTGGAATATGTCCTTTTTAGGTGCACAGTTTACACATCTTGCTAATTTAATGGCTTTGTACTATCACTAACTAAAATCTCAAATACAATAAATGCTTAAAGTGAAATGTATTGTTAAATATAAGAACATGAATTTTTGTTTCAAATTGTCATTTCAGTAATTTTGAATCTTTTCGATCAAATTGTTGTCAGATCTTATTAGTTGCACTATTTTTACTACATAATACGGCTTACAAAGCATTTACATTAAGAACTGAAGTAATAGCTTGACTTTTTTTTTTAAGATTTTATTTATTTATTCATGAGAGACACAGACAGAGAAACAGAGACACAGGCAGAGGGAGAAGCAGGCTCCATGCAGGAGCCTGACATAGGACTAGATTCCGGGTCTCTAGTAACAGGCCCTGGGCTGAAGGCGGCTCTAAACCGCTGAGCCGCTCGGGCTGCCCCTTGACCTTTTTTTTGTTGTTCTCTTACATGTGCAGTTACCATTCTCTTCAATCTGCTTTCTTTCCTAAATCTTCTTAAGCCTCTTTCATATTCCCATGAAACCATACAATCAATAAATCATAACTAGATGCATCTAAATAGAAAAACATCAAAATATGCTGGAAGTTAACCCAAAAAATAAGGGAACAACTGCTATACTCTACTTTGAAACTTAATTACTTCAAGATATCTCAGGTATCGTGAGTGGTGAGTGGTATGATCATGTGACATACAGTCTGAAAGGCAGTTCTTGTATCAATGGGTATATGAGACATTTATTTTCTTTTTTACCTAAAAATATATATATTTCTTTGTGTAGTATAGGGATAGGAACAAAAAGTTCTGCTATATTCTTCCAGTTGTCTTTTACATGCCCTTGGTTTTACCCACCTCACTTTGGAGATTACTGGCTGAGTTAGTAGGTTTGAATCTCTTTAGAAAAAAAACATTGAGGGCATCCTGGGTGGCTCAGCAGTTTAGCACCACCTTCAGCCCAGGGTAATCCTGGAGACCCAGGATCGAGTCCCGCATCCGGCTGCTTGCATGGAGCCTGCTTCTCCCTCTGCCTCTCTCTCTCTCTCTCTTTGTCTCTCATGAATAAATAAATAAAATCTTTTTTAAAAAAATTGATATTTGAGCAGGGTAGAGACACTAAAGTGATACTTTTGGAAAATTAGTTTATTGATGCTATCCAAGATGGATTGAACAGTGGAATTTGAAGGTAGAAAGATGAGTTAGGAGGCCAGTGCAATAACTCAAAACTGAAAGGTTGTAATGAAAATTAGTAGTGTGGAAATGAGAATAAGAAAAAAGAAACAAAAGCAATTGACCTGATAAAAGACAATGAACAGAATTTACTATGTACTCACTTTCCAGACAGGTTTTAAAGTTGTGGGTAGGCTTAGGACATTTGATGAACTGGTATGTGTCCTATGGTTACATCATATATCAAATTACCAGACTGTCTGTATGTCCTCTGGGAAAGCAGGGGGTTAAAATGCCACAACCACACAAATAAACATGCTAGTGAAATTAAAGCAGTGCATACAACATATGGGACTCAGCTGCCTAATTAAAATCTTAGTGAGCCAACAACGGCCTAAAACCATAAGAGCTCAGTGACTGCCAAAAGAAAGCAGCAAATTACACAGTCAGAGTAGAAACATCTCAAATTTGTCCCAATTGACACTATCAACCAAAAATTGGCAAAATTTTAAATACCACTTCAAAATGGCTCAGTCAAAAATATCCAAAAGTTATATCAAATTTTAGACCCAAATAATGATTTGACACAAACATCTGGAACAGTATATAAGACCATTTACCATGAGAAAGAATACCATCTCACACTACTTCAAAATGTCTATATTATTAAATACATATTTTGCATTTATTTTATTCTTATTAATATTTTAGAGTATATACCCAGGGGTTAGTTTAATTTAATAAATTTAATTTTAAAAAATAATAAACTTAATTTAGTGCATACCCAGGGTTAAATATTAAATGAAATACCTCTAATAAAATCTTTGTCTTGCCCTACAACTACTCAGCCTCCCAATCCTTCTCTCTCTAATCATATTTAAATAATTTAATGACTATATAAAAATCTTTAGAAAAATATATTTTTGCCTTTAACATCTTTGGTCATGATATTTTTGCTTTGCACTATGGGAAATGAAGATTTTTCTATTTTATACCACTTCCAACCTAGTTTCCCCCACTCTACACAATAGCCCCATGTCCAGGGGTATGTTGGAGCCTACTTGTGCCAACTTGCAAAAGCTAATTGTTTTAGGAATTTTACAAGCCAATTAAATGTTAAGTGTAGCCATTATTAAAAATTAAATTACATGAACTTATAACTAAATAAATTATATTAAAAGTGAAGATAATGAGGGGCACCTGGGTGGCCCAGTTGGTTAAGCATCTGACTTGGTTTCAGCTCAGGTCCTGATCTCTTAGGTCATGAGATTGAGCCCGGAGTCAGCCTCTGTGCTTAGCAGGAGTCTGCTTGGATATTCTTTTCCTCTGCCTCTTCCCTAGCATTCTCTCTCTTTTTTTCTCTCTCAAATAAATGAATAAATATTTTTTAAAAAGTAATGAACATCAAAATTTAAACTTCCTAATTATGTTACTACATTTTGCTATTATCTATGCTGTTGAAGTTACTTACATTTAATGTAACTGTATGGTAGAAATACTATACAATGCTATGCTACCACCTGTAGCTTCCCAACTCTGTGTTCAGTGGCACATTGATAGCTTGATATTGATGATGATAGAAGCATTTCACTGTTGCAATCAGCAGATTACAAATCTGGGCTTTGATTTATTGGTCGGTTAATTGTCTAGACTTTAGACTCAGGAAAATAATGGAGAAAAGCTTAATAATTTAGGTATAACTTAAAGTATATTACATTTCTACCCATTACATCGTGAACAGAACAAAAAATGAAGGAGTACTTTTCCGGTATTCATTTCAGCAAAGAAGTTGTTTATCTCATTAGCAAATGAGTGCAGTTCTGACATATGTCTTCATTGTTTCATTTTTCTTACTTTTTTTTAAAGAGTTATTTTATTTATTTGAGAAACAGAGCACAAGCAGGAGGGGCAGAGGGAGAGTGAGAGGGAATCTCAAGCAGATTCCACACTCAGCACAGTCTGATGCAGGGTTTGATCTCATGGCCCTGAGATCATCACCTGAGCCAGACTCAAGAGTTGGATGCTTAACGAGTGGACCACCCAGGTACCCCTCATTTTTCTTACCTGTTAAGATAAAAGAAAATTCAACATACATATCAGAAGTGTATTTATTTGTCAGTCACAACCATAAGTTAGCTATGGTTCCAAGAATTCAGCAAAACTCAACAAAAGCACAATGTGAGAATCAATGACTTTATAGAACTTACTATAAAGAGTCTTGTATATTTCATTATTTGTAAATGGTGGGCTACATATATATCCTTTATACAAGTAAAAGTCATCATAAATGTATGTATGTATGTAGATATATGTGTATTTTAGAGTAATTTGTTAAATGTTTACCAGCACACTATTGGTTGTATTTTAAATAAGTTTATAAATAATATTTGCATATAAATATTGTTCACTGAAGAAACAGACGTTTCTTTCTTGGATACATGTTTTTCCTGAAGTTTCGAATTGCCTTCTTTTTCCTTCTTGTAAAATCTTTATTGTAATTATTCTCCATTTTTATATCTAAAAACTCCATTGAATCAGTAATATTATGCTGTGTCTTAGAGGTATGGGGAGAAATAACCTTCCGAGCCCTCTGGCATTTTACTGCAATTTGAATACATGCTAGGCCTCTGGCAAAAGAGTTACCCTGGGACTTGATGACTCCTTTAAATTTTATATCTTAAATCTTCTTTCTTAAGTTTCTTCTTTTGTTTTGCTAGAAAACTTCCTCAATAAATTTCTTAACATAAATTTAAGAAATTCTCTCACAGTATGTGAGAGATAAATTTCTTGAATCCTTGGACATCTTAAAAATCTTTATTCTGTTAACAGTTTTATTGATAGTTGGTTAGGTATAGAATTCTAAGTTTGAAATAATTTTCTCTCAAATTTTAGAGTTACTCCTCTATTGCCTTCAAGCAATAGGTTGCCTTAAGAAATTCAGTGACACTTTGAGTACTTCCTCTTTGAAAGTAATCTAAATTTTCTTTTTGGAAATTTAAAATATTTTCTCTTTTTCCCAAGCATATTGCAGTGCAATACCTATGTGCCTTAGTATGAGTCTTGCATTCGGCTCCCAAGAACCTGAACGTGGGGGCCAACATTTTCACTGGCCATCTGGACCCAGAGACTGATGAGAAGCTGCTTTATGATACTTTCAGCGCCTTCGGGGTCATCTTACAAACCCCTAAGATTATGCGGGACCTGATACAGGCAACTCCAAAGGTTATGCCTTTATTAATTTTGCTTCATTTGACGCTTCGGATGCAGCTATTGAGGCCCTGAACCGGCAGGGTCTCTGAAGCCGCCCCATCACCGTGTCCTGTGCCTTCAAGGGCTCGGAGGGGGAGCGCCTCGGCTCGGCAGCTGACCGACTTCCAGCCGCCCAGGACCCTCTCCCGCAGGCTGACCGCCCTCATCAGCTGTTTGCAGATGCACCCCCTCCACCTTCAGCCCCCAGTCCTGTCCATCATCGTTGGGGTCTGGGCTCCCTCCACCAGGCATGCCTCCCCCTGGGTCCTTCCCACCCCCAGTGCCGCCTCCTGGAGCCCTTCCACCTGGGATACCCCCAGCCATGCCCCCGCCACCTATGCCTCCTGGGGCTGGAGGACACGGTCCACCATCAGCAGGAACCCCAGGGGCAGACATCCTGGACATGGACACTCGCAGCCTCACCCATTCCCACCGAGTGGGACGCCCCATCTAGGGATGTCTCAGATGCAGTTGGCCCACCATGGCCCTCATGGCCTAGGACACCCACATGCTGGGCCCCCAGGCTCTGGGGGGGCAGCCACCACCCCGACCACCACCTGGAATGCCTCATCCTGGCCCTCCTCCGATGAGCATGCCCCCTCGAGGGCCTCCTTTTGGATCTCCCATGGGTCACCCAGGTCCCATGCCTCCACATGGGATACTTGGACCTCCTCCACTAATGCCTCCTCATGGATACACTGGACCTCCATGACCCCCACCCTACGGCTGCCAGTGGGGGCCCCTGCCTCCACCCAGACTCACCCCGGGGCCTCCAGTTCCCCCTCGTGGCCCACTCCGAGGCCCTCTTCCTCAGTAATTTCTAATTCTCTCACCTCCTGTTCTGTCTTATCTTCCTAATATCTTTTCAGTTCCTTGGACCAATCAGATTTGCTGTAGCTCCCTAGAGCTAAGGCACTAATCCTTCTCAGGTCTTTTTTTTTTTTTTTTTTTTTTTAGTGTAATTTTCACAGGAGGTTTTATTATTATTTCTATGTTGGTCCTAAGTGTTTTGCAAATGCACAGAGAAAATAAAACTAAACTCCTTCTTTATAAATAAATAAATAAAATTAATTTTGTTTTGTCTTCTGAAATTCTCTGCAGTATTACTGTTCCTCCGTATTTACGTTGTCTATTTGTTTATTTCTGTCTCTTCTTTCACAAAGCAAACTTTCTACAATTTTTTGCTGTTCCTTGGTTTCTATTCATATTGACAAGTGGCACACACACACATTTAAAAAATGGTTGGAAGTTCTGTATATAGTAACTGTTTTAACCAATGGATTTCTCTTTGTGGTGGGTAGGCAAGGACATGTCCACAGGAAGAGGGAAACACTAAGGCCAGCATGTAGAGATCTAGAAAAGTTCAAGTTCTTTTTTTCTTTTATATTTTAAGATTATTTATTTATTTATTTATTTGAGAGAGAGCTCATACACAGAGGGAGAGGTAGAGAGAAGCAGACTGCCCGCTGAGCAGCGAGCCTGATAAGGGCTCGATCCCAGGACTCTGAAATCATGGTCTGAGTCAAACGCAGATGCTTAACCAACTGGGCCACCCAGGAGCCCCAGAAAGTTCAATTTCTTCAGGAAAGAAAGTTCTAATGGGGGAGTATGAGGAGTCATTTGCTGCTGGTGTTAGGCAATCAGTCTTTTTAAAGGCCCTACTCCTTACCTTCACTCTCTTCTTTATTTAGCATCTCTGAACCTGAAGCCTTTACAAAATTCTGTGGGCACAAATCAAATTTCTATAATTCTATGTCCTCTTTCGAAAACACTCAATGGTAAATTTACCATTACACCACTTAGCAACAGCAATTATCTCTGTTCCATCTACTTGCTGATTCCAGAATTATGCTGAAATCTTTCTGATTTCCAACAATGGCAGAAGGGGTTATTTAGACCACCCTCCCAATGAAAACAACCAGAATTTCCAGGTCAAATATTTGTTCAGTCTTCTTTAAAGCATCAAAGAGGTTACAAGATATTAAGCAATTACCAGGCCAAAATTGAAAGGAAAGCAGAGACCAGAGAGAGAAGCCAGCACAGAAGCAGTATTGCCTTGATGGCATTTGACAACCCAGGGGAATAAAATAAAGGCCCAGGACATGAGATTCCAATAGGAGAAGTTCTCTTCAGTAAATTAAGGTTCCAAAGGACTACAACTTCATAAAACAGGGGAGCATTATCACCTGGGTGGATCAAGGAACCTGGAGCCATGAACACAGTTAAGGTGATCCCAGGCTGGTATTCACTGCTGCCTCATAGAAGATATGCAGAACTTCTCTACGGATAGCAAACAGGAAAAATAAAAAGAAATTCAGACTGAAAGAGCAGCACTGCAAAGAAAACAATAAATTTTAAAAATCATAAAAGCTTCCAGAGATAAGAAAGAAATTAATTAAAAATAAGTAACAGGCAGTTAGCTTCTCAACAGCAACATTGGAAGCCAGAAGATAGTGGAATTATACCTTTAACATGCTAAAAGAGAACATTTGCCAACAGGAATTCTACAACTAGTAATTGTTCAAGAATAAAAGCATAATAAAGATATTTTAAGAAAAGCAAAAACAGAGACACTTCGCCACAAATAAATCTTCAGTAAAGGAAATTCTAAAGAGTATACTTCGAGCACAAGAAAAGTACTTCTAGATAGAATGCTAAAGAAGACAAAAGAAATAAAGAGCCAAATAAAGTGGTAAGTACATAGATAAATCTAAAAAGACACTTTTTATAAAATAACAATAGCAATATCCTTTGGGTTAATGAACTCATACAATAATACCACCTGTCCAAACAAGAATGACATATTTGAGGTTAAAGTGTTCTAAGGACCTTTATTGTCTAAGAAGACAATACAGGTATTGATTACTTTTAGACTTTGATTAATTAAATATTCATGTTGTAATTTCTAGGGAAACCACTAAAGGAATAGAAATAGAGCATACAATTTCCAAAAACAATTAAGGTAGAAATCAATAACAAAAAGACAACTAGAAAATATGTTTGGAAGGTAAGAAATAAACTTTGAATTTTGCATTATTGAAGAGGAAATCATAATGGAAATGAGAAATTATTTCGAACTACAGTAGTTACTACATCAGAACTCTTCCATCTTGGAAAGGCTAGCAGTTCATCCTTAGAAAGGGAGATCCCTCTGCCACATTAGGAATGTGGGACTTCTCCCATTGGAGAATGGCACCCCATTCTCTTTGACACTGCAGAGTGTGAGGAGTTTTTATTACTTTCAGTTTAGAGAAGTCTCTAGAAGAAAATAAGATGAACACATGTTTCAATCAGCCAGTTGTAGCAAAATTCCATTAAAACAGCTATAAGAACACAATCTGATGCACTATTTCTCCCTTTTCTCCTTTCTTTAGGCTTTTCCATTTTTACCATTTAAATAAACAAACAATCCCTACCCAGTTTTTTTTTTCTTTTCAAACATAAGACAGATTCATTTCCAAGCCATTTATATTGCTCAGAATTTTTGCTATTTTGAAAGACCTTCTAAGTACAAAAGTCCACTTCTTTTCATCATAGGATTTCATTTATACTTAAAATATTTTTATAAGCACCCTTAAATGCACTTTTAAAAAATTCTTCCTCTATTAACCCAGGTAATAAAAACAGTTTTCTTACAGTGAAAACCAGCTGGTATCTACCTTCTGATTTATTTTTTCCTCTTTTACCCAACTGAAGTGAAACAATATTGTGGGTTAGAGAACAGATGCACAGAAAATAATTATAAAATTCTCAAGTATTAAGCATTGGGGGGTGGGGGGGGGGATGGAGAGTGTATGGATATGTGTGTTGATCAATTTTGTGTGAAAGGTAAGAAATTTTGAGCCAGGTATGTTTTTTGAAACAGAAAATTAGTTTCACAATAACAAAAGCAGACAAAAACCATCTTCAACTGAACTTAGTCTCAAACATGTTAACAAACCACATAAACTGGGGAGTACATTTTACTGTATGTGAATGAGTTAATCTGCATACCAAATAAAGAGCTTTTTTGGTTTATTAACAGAGCATGGGTTAAGTACTTTTCAAGTGTGGAAAGTTATTATCCACAATAAGAAAATAATATTTCATTCATATCTTTAAAAATGTTTCTGTGAGGGGATCCCTGGGTGGCGCAGCGGTTTGGCGCCTGTCTTTGGCCCAGGGCAGGATGCTGGAGACCCGGGATCGAATCCCATGTCGGGCTCCCTGCATGGAGCCTGCTTCTCCCTCTGCCTGTGTCTCTGCCTCTCTCTCTCTCTCTCTCTCTCTCTCTCTCTATCATAAATAAATAAAAATAAAAAAAATGTTTCTGTGAGAATTTTAATTCCCAGAAACAACCTACGAAATAATAACTTGTAGAATTAAATTAAATATTTGAAAAAAAATAAAAAAAAATAAATAAATTAAATATTTGTGTTATCTATTAAAAACAAATAAGTAAAAATAAATAAATAAATAATGTCTAAGAGTTTGCTCACCTTATATAATAGCACTATATTTGCAGTAAGCATACAGTTCACTGGATTTTCATTTGCCTGAAAATACATCTGTATTAACAAAACAATTTGTGGTAGTAAAAAATGTAACTGTATGTGTGTATATATATATATATATATATATATATATAATCACTACCCTCCAAACCTCATTCTGGAAAAATGTAATAGGAGATTAGGAGCCAATTGTTTATAATGAAGAACATGAAGTAAAATTCTGCATCAACAAATTCCATGCCAGTAAATTGGTTCCCAGCATGTCTCACTGTGCGTATCCCTACCCTATCCTAGTAACTAAGACCAGCCCTTTTTATATTTTGATTTTTTTATGAAACATATGGCTCCAGTCTGCTAAGTATACCTATTAATTATTTTGTGTATAGAAATATATCATCCAAAAAATGATTTATAAGCGTTATTAGGACATGTATTTTTAATTATATACTGAAATGTCTAACAGGCTTTATCTTTCAGGAGTGATACTGGGTCCTGTTAGATGCCAGTGCAACAATTCACTTTTGTACAAAGTACACCTGTGGATCACTAACCAGTAAACCTTACTCTGAAAGTCAGGAGATGCTGTTGCTACCATTTGTAATCATCTGTAGAATCCAGTGGTTCTCTACTAATGTGCAAATTCACTGCAATTAGAGATATAAAAGGAACAGAGTCCAACTGAAAGTGTAAACGGAAGCTGGGCAGAATCTAATTTAATTATCAGGGTTGGAATTATTCTAAGACTCCACCTGCCATAAGGAAAGTGCCCTGGGATCTTTAACGACCACAAGTGGTCAGGATTCCAGTTTTACAGCTCATCCAATTAATTGCCAAGCACATCTTCTGCTATACTATTAAGTGACAGGGCTGGGGAATCTATTCTGCTAATTAAGAACTTGGGGCTTCATATTAGTTTCCCAGAGGATTTTCAGGGTATGTGGGTATGTGTGTACATGGCCTCGTAAACATGCACTTAATAGATACTTCTACTATGAATAGTGAACAAGAGAGACTTCGGCCATTTCTTCTCCACTCAATTAGGGTTAGACAACCTCTACAGTACAAGTCAGACTAATGTTGAGAAATGCTGGACTATTGGGCAGTTTTCAAGGGCCATTCCTACTCAGTCTCTTCATTATGGCCAAATGTAAAATATACAAATGGCTTTGCACAGTCCCATTTGCCCTCTGGAGGAATTCACCCTTCCTCTTTATAGCGGATCTTATTTCAGGACCTTAATATACTCTTCAGGACTAAACTTGGGTGTAAAGATCCTCATTTTCTCATATTCTTACATTAAAATGTGACTCTAGCTTCCTCAATCTCCCTCTCTTTAAAAGAAGCAAAATGATACCTGCCATCTCATTAAGTGAAGTCTGAGAAATGACCGTTAAATATTTTTCCCAAAGTGAAAAATAGGAAAGCCTTTTCAAATAGCCTAGATTAGTGGTTCCCAGACCAGTTGCATTTGAGCCACTTTGAAGTTTATTAAAAATAGAAATTCCCCGGTCCCACTCCAGAGCTACTGAATCAGAATGACCAAGAATGGGAGCCAGGTATTTGAATTCTCAACAAGCCTACAAGATCAGTCTGCTTGTTTGAAAAACCACTGGACTCTGACTTCCCTTGAAGGCAAAATAACAAAGGTCCTTTGTGCAATTCTGAAAAGAAAACCTGTTCATATATCACACACAGGACATGCAATATCTTTCTCCTTTTTCTGTGCTTATTTTCTTTGGTGTCCCTTGCATTGCTTCTATTTTAAATCCCATCATCTCAGTTATCAAGCTTAATTTCTTTCTTTCCAGGAAGCATTGTATAAAATTACTTTGGGATCTTATTAAAATTGATGCTAATTAACCTGACCATATTTATCTTCACACTCAGATAATATGAGTAATCCATGAAAGACATTGAACTTTAGACACGAGGGAAGTTAAAATGCCTGTGACGCAAATAGAGGCATTAGAAAAAGATTATTGGACAATTTAAAACTAGCTGAATGTTACTTTTTCCTTTACTGTAGCTGATGTTCCAACATAATCATTTGTTTTTAATTAGTGGGGAAGGAGATGTTTGAAGACATTGCAGAAATCTAGTACCATAGCAGCCAGAGTAAAACGAAGATGGCTAAAATTTTCCACTGCAATTGGGATTTTATCTGTAAAATGAGATGGTTGCAGTGCAGGATCTCTTAACTCTCCTCTCACTCCAAACCACCAGCCGTCCATGACTGTGCAATATCCTTGAACAGAGTCCTCAGAAATTCAGCAAGAACATGAACATGTAAAATTAGCAAAGTCATCTGTTACTTGTAGAACCGGAAGTGTGCAATGACTTTAATAAAGCAGTCCAGGAATATTTGTAGGTCAAATAGGGTGACTAATTGCCCAGGTTTGCTCAGCACTAAGGGGTTTACCAGGACACAGTACTTCAGATTTAAAACCTGGACAGTTGTAGCCAAACCCTGACAGTTGGTCATCCTAAGGCCAGAGGTTGAGTTTATGAGACCTAAACGAAAATTTTTTACCTTATAAATGTAATTAAACTTTTGACACACTGAGAAGTGAAGCTGGAGCTCCCCAGATTTTGGGCATGTGGCTGGAATGTGACAAGTTACTTCTAATCTTCTGAGGTATCCCAACAATAATTAGAATAAAAAATAGTACATGAACAAAAAAAATGAGCTTTATTGGAGCCTAAGGCAAAAGGTATAATCTAAATAATAAGCATCAGAGCACTTGAGAAGGAATGTACATAAACATCTTTATTAGGGAGGGATCTGGGGATTGTATTGTACAGAGCACTGATTTGTGCATAGTCCTTCAAACTAAAGAACTTGTCAAGAAACAAATTATTTTAAAAAACAGACTAGTGCCAAAAAAATAAGAGTCTCGTGCCTCCCAAATAATTAGTTTGTGTTTTTGTTTTCACTTTAAAGCTACAAACAAAACAGAAATGGACTTCTCTTTCTCAGAGGTCAACACGGACAGACATTCTTAGCAATTCTACTTAGTTATCGGGCACCCCAGCCTACATTTCTGACCCTCAGATATGCCTGCTCCAGGGATTTAGGTAAGAACAAGGGTCTATCCAGAGAACTTAGAAAGATGACTTCATTAAAGTAAGGAATTATCTCCCTTCACTCTAAAGTTAACATAAAAGATACCTTGAGGTTAAAAATGTAGGGGTGAGGAAAGAGGATCCTGGGAAGATGCTAAAAAGAGGCTGTAAAGAGCATCAGGAATCTGTCTCCCCACCCAGAAAACAATTACACTGGCAGAATTTGTCTGCTGGAACTATTTGGGAACTCGGAGACTATTAAAGGCTTGTAACTTCCCGGGGAGGGCTTGGACTATAACATCGTGTTTACTATCGCAGGAAATGAGACACAGGAAAACTATTAGGCATATAGAAAACAAATAGCAAAATGACAGAAGTCCCTCCTTACCAGTAATTACTTTAAATGTAAATAGACTATACTCTCCAACCAAAAGACAGAGATTCCAAAATGGAAAACACACACACACACACACACACACACAGTTCAACTACATGTTGTCTACAAGAAATTCATTTCAGATCCAAAGATACTAACAGGTTGAAAGTAAAAGGATGGAAAAAGACATTTGATGCAGACAAGAGAGCAGGAGTGACTATACTACATCAGACAAAATAGAATTTAAGTTTAAAAAGGTTTTTATTGGATATATAGTTTTAGTTTTGCAAGATGAAAAGAATTCTCCAGATGGATGGTGGCAATGTTTACACAACACTATGAGGTACTTAATATAACTGAACTATACGCTTAAAATGGTTAGGATGGTAAAGTTTGTGCTATATCCATTTTACCACAATAAAAAACATTTTTAAACAACAAAACATATGTTTATGGTTTACACAATCTCCGTTCAGAAAAAGACTTAGCTTCTTAGGAGGTGGCGATTAGGCTTGCAGAGATAAGATAACCTCTATTTTGATTTATTAAAACAAGGTAGAGAAAATATCTGGTTTTTAGGGATCAATACCTGGTCCCTAAATCCAAATGGATTCATTTCAACCCATTTTTTTACTGACTTCTCAGCCACATTTAACACTATTTTTTTTTTAAGATTTTATTTATTTAATCATGAGAGACAGAGAGAGAGAGAGAGAGAGGCAGAGACACAGGCAGTGGGAGAAGCAGGCTCCATGCAGGGAGCCGGACGTAGGACTTGATCCTGGGTCTCCAGGATCACACCCTGGGCTGAAGGCGGCGCTAAACCGCTGAGCCACCCAGGCTGCCCAACACAATTTACTACTCCCTCTTTTTAGATGAACAAAATATCAAACTTCTAAATATAAAAGATTTCTAAATCTAACATTGTAATGTGTCCTGAGGAGGCTTATTGAAGCCTGAGGCTTCAGTAATCCTGATCTTGTCTTTTTTTTTTTTTAACAGAGTTATTTAAAGATTTTACTTATATATTTGAGGGAGAGAGAGAGCATGAGTGAGAGGGGAAGGGCAGAGGGAGAGGGAGAAGCAGGCTCCCCGCTGAGCAGGGAGCCCAGCAATGTGGGGCTGTATCCCAGGACCCCGAGATCCTGACCCAAGCTGAAGGCAGACGCTTCACTGACTGAGCCATCCAGGTGGCTAATCTAGCCACTTAACCTAATCTAGCCTCTGATTTTGTCTTTATTTAGAAGTTTGATGTTTTGCTCATCACGAATTTTTGCTTTAACTAAGGTTTTTTTTTAATATTGTGTTAAAATATTATTTACCTTAATTAGACTTTTTTTGGCACTCTCTTACATTTTGTGACCTGAGGCAAGTCCCAGCCCTGAAAGGACTCTCTTTGTGTCATCTCTTTGGTATGTCATCTCTTTGGTATCACCATTTGCTAGCTTTCCTCCTCTCCTTCTGGCTTCTCAATCTTCTTTGCGTCTCTGTTCTTCCTTTGTTAACTAAATGTCGAAGTTCTTTGGGGCTCTTTTAACTCTTTTCCCCTTTCTCTACACATACCACTTAGGTTATCTCAGCTACTTCCATATTCTATTGAGTCTCAAACTGTTTCCAGCCACACTACATAGATAATTTAAACCTAATCCAGCCTCCAATTCTCTGCCTTTGTGGTCAATTTCTGTTCCCACGACACATTCTGGAATCATACTTCCCACTTCCAATAAAGTACTTTCTCCTGCCAAATTTGAACGTCTGTACCCAACAAAACCTTTTCCCCACCTCTATCGTTCCTGCCTCATACCCTAGAGTACAGGTAGGGAGAGAAAGAAATAGACACCCTTCAGGCCCTCCATCTTACCTTCCCTCCACTTTAGCCTCCAGTTGCTCAACTATGCCAAATTATTTCTCAATTTCACAATTTCATATACCTCTCCATCTGGCATATTTCCTTACTTTACTAGCAAACTCCCACTCATCCTTCAGGTTTCAGCCTACATATCCCTTCCAAGGAGACCTTTTCTGATCTCTAAATTACATTAGGTTCTCCTGCTATGTGTACCTATAGGATTTTGTGCCTTCTCTTTCATATCCCTCATTATACATTGTTATAACTACTTGTTCCATTTTCTATCTTCCCCACTAGACCACAGGGTCCATGAGAGCAGAAGCCATATACATCTTATTCATTATATACATCCAGTTCTAACACAGCGCCCAGGATTTATCAGTCACTCAATAAGTAATTATGTAAGGGAAGGAGGCCAGTCAGTGAGAATCAAACATCATCCAAATAGAACCTGTGCAATCAATAAGCAACTAAGCCAAGAGCAAAAGGCAGCAGATGCAGAGGTCACAAAGTCCAGCCACTATTAGGAAGCAGATAAATAAACTCCCACTTTTTTTCTTATCTTGGACACATATTTTTTTCTAAATAACCTGTACTCCTTGCTCTAATGCTGTCTGTATAATAGGCAGAGCACAGTCCAATTGTTGGCTTGATTGTCCTGTGGCCTCTGAAATCTTGGCAGACCTCTGCAGGGCCATCTGGCCTTTAGCATTCCTCCTGAAACTCATTTCTGCTCTTCTGTGATCAAATGCTCTGCCCATTGATCTTTCCCAGGATATAGAGGTTTTGCTTCCGTCTGCTGGCTATTGTATCTCATCAAGAGTAGTGCAGAATGGCTTCACACAGCAGTAGGAAAGAAATTCAAGTTTTCCAGATCCCAAAAGCTCACTGTGAAGTTTGAAACCCTTTCCTAACATAGTTAGATTCATAAGGCTCTTCTGAAAATATTACACTGATCCAACAGAAAGCCATATTATACAGTATATAAAACTAACATATGGTCTTACTGGTCAACAATTTGAAATAAGTCCAGTTCCATAGGTTACAAAAACAAAGAAAACCCAAAAAACCTTCAATTGCCTAAGTTTTAGCCTGTCCATTGAAAACTGATAGAACATACATAAAATATAAGTCAAGACTTTCAAGCTAGAAAACGTAGGACTTGGCCCTGGTGACTTCATTGAAGACTGCAGGAGAAGAAAGAGACATTTCTTATCCTGAAAGAATGAAGACTGTCACATGAGCTGAACATATGCACAAAAATGCAGTTTCTTGTAATCCAAAAAAAGTGTAAAAAAACACCCCTAGAAAATAGAGAACTTCATTAACCTCACTGTGTGTGGTTAATATTCCCTATTAACATGTGGAGGATTTGTCAGAAAACACTCAGAGCTTCCCAGACCACATATCCTTATATGTACTAAAGGCTGAGACTTACACAGTAATAAAACGTACTAACAGATTAGCACCATCTATGAAAATATTGGAGCCTTAAATATCATAAAGTAGTAAAGCTGAATATAAATTCTCTTAAAAGTGGTTTTTTTTTTCTGTATCACTACAAGCACAAGACCTATTTATCATGTAATGCCAAAAATAGACACACACTGCCTAGTGTTTGGAGAAAGATCCTGTATGTGCCACTACACACTGCAAAATCTCTTTACAATAAATGTGGCAACTTTTCCAATCCATTTTTCCTGGGATTTCTCCCTCTGAGCATCAACATGTGAGCCATGGATGCTTAGATGAAGACAGGAGATGACACTCTGATAACAAGACCTGAGTCTCTGACTGCCTCCCAAATTGCAAAGGATAAAACTCCCTTGCACAAGGGCCACAACACTTTATTACTGTTTCCCACTCTTGGTTTTTCTTACAATGTCATATCTTCATATTTTTCTTCCAATTAGAAATTCATAAGGGAAATATGTGTACTGAAAGGTATAATGAGGGACATACTTTAGATCTTTCCCCCAAGAGGACAGAGTTATTAGCCCCCAAGGTTTTTTTTGTTTGTTTTTTTTTTTTTAAACAGTCTGGTTGATGTTTTGGTGCCAACACCAACTGCTGGTTAAATCATCTAATCAGCCAGGATGAGGCCTTTTGTTCTCTTGCTTTTGTGACTTCATTTTTTTGAACATTTAAAGTTGCCAACAATTCCAAATGCTGCCTTATTACTTCTCTCTGATTTGTTTCCACGCAAAGATAAAAACTATTGTATCTAGATCAAATTATAATAGGATGCATAAATGACTCACTGTTGTAAGACCTACAAATAATAGATATCTCCCTATAATGGTTTGAAAAGGAAATTTTTTATATCAAGCCACAAAGGGAAAAATGCATCTCCACATTCTTACCTATATTCATCATCAACAACAATAGCAATGATTTATTGACAATCAACCAGTACCAGAAGAGGAGCTCTGGGAATTTAAATTAGTAAAGCTAGATCTATGCAGTTGATCAATTCAGAACAAGGTCAGACATCTGCTTACAGACACAAAAAAAGGCTTTTCTGTCCCTAACCACGACCCTGAAATCAAGACCTGAGCTGAGATCAAGAGTCAGATGATTCACTAACTGAGCTCTCGAGGTACCTCTAATTTTTTTTTTTTAAGTAAAGATAGGACAGAAGTTAAAATGCAAAGCTGTTTTTTTCCATATACGACTTTCTGACTTACAACAGGTCAAGCATCGGTGTTCAGGTTTACAGCCAGAGGCGGTTATGAAACAGGTATGGGTATCTGTAAGAAGAAAAAAATAACAATTATTCGATGAATCTCAAAGTTTTTCACTGAGAGTATAATAACTCATGATACCTAAATTAATATAAGAATTTCTTCATTTCTTCTCTTCTTGGCCCTCTTTTAGGTTCTGTTATTGGCATCCTATTCTTAGATTTTTGCATTCTTATTGCTGTGGTAATGCAATGTGCAAATTTCCATTAATTGGAAAAATATTGAAAATCAATTATTTCTTCCTTTAAAATATATAGGAAATATGTCTAAGCAAGACTCTACAGGAACTTCTACAAAGCTACCTACTCCTAATCTCTTACTGAGATTTGAAACATATAAATACTCATTTTAGATGTTAATATTCATTTTAGATGTCAATTAAAAGGAAAAAGTCCCTATAAGAAAATGGAGGAAAAAAATAATGCTATTGAAATATATAAAAATAAAAATGTATTAGATTTCATCAATCATAAGAACTTGAATTTTCTAAGAAAAAAAAATCATACTTAAAATGAAGTATAGAAACTGTAGCCAGTGGGTGCCTGGGCGGCTGAGTCAGCTGGGCATCAGGCTCTTGGTTCCATCTCAGGTCATGGTCTCAGGGTCCTGGATAGAGCCCCATAGTGGGCTCCACACTCAGCGGGGAGTCGGCTTGAGGATTTTCTCTCTCTCCCTCTGCCCCATCCCCTGATCTCTCTCTTTCTTTCCCTCTCTCTTTCAAATAAATAAATAAATCTGAAAAAAAAAGTGGTGGCCAGATTATCTTTATTTAACAGACTGCTCAATCCTGTTTATATGTTTATATTACCTTATATCCCTTAATGAAAATCATCTCTATATTGCCTTACTTAGTAATTGCACATATAGTCCCCAAAGATTTAACAATTATACAAATGAATTAAAAGAATTTCATGTTATCTTAGTTGTTATTACAGACATTATTATTCATAATGCATGAAGTTTTCAAACACAGGTATAAGACTAGTTATTAGGAGCTAGTAACATAACAGGCTGTAAACATGTATGTAAGCTTACATATGAAAAGATCATTTTAGATTATATTTAGTATACTGGAATTATTGAAGTTACTTTATAGAATATATTTCAACACAGTATTTGCATCCCTTTATAGATAATGCTCTTAGAAGATTTTAGGAGAGGGGCACTTGGGTTGCTCAGTCGGTTAAGCACCTGACTCTTGATTTCGGCTCAGGTCATAATCTCAGAGTTGTGAGATCAAGGTCTGCATCAGGTTCCAAGCTGGGCATGGAGCCTGCTCAAGATTCTCTTTTTTCCTCTCCCTCTGCCCCTCTCCCCCACATTTTCCACCCACCCTCTGTCTCAAAAAAAAAAAAAAAAAAAAAAAGATGTTAGGATACCGAACAATTCCCTTGAATTTATACAGAATTCTCAACACATCCAAAAGTCTATTTTGCCTTTGAAGCACAGGTTGAGGAATCTTCCATATAAGTTTAAGATTATAAGAGCTTTTCTTCTCTTTTTTTTTTTTTTAATTTATGATAGTCACACAGAGAGAGAGAGAGAGAGAGAGAGAGAGAGGCAGAGACATAGGCAGAGGGAGAAGCAGGCCCCATGCACGGGGAGCCCAACATGGGATTCGATCCCGGGTCTCCAGGATTGCACCCTAGGCCAAGGGCAGGCGCCAAACTGCTGCGCCACCCAGGGATCCCCTATAAGGGCTTTTCAATTACATCCTCTGCATCCCTCCCTGAACACACAAATAGGCAGCTCTAGCCAAGAAGCAGAGTAATTATCTATAGGCTCCACTAACAAAATAAAGGTATCTACCTTTGAATAATCTAATAACTGTCACTCATATTGAAGATGAACAGAATACTCACCCTATGCCAAGCACTCACTATAAGTCTTATGTGAATTATTTCATTTAATACCCAAAACAACTCCATTAGCTACCCATAATTTGAGGGTTAGTTTTTAGAGTTTAGAAAGAATTGCCAAAATCACACTTGCTCCCACTACAGTTACAGCATCTGTACCAATCTCATATAAGGCCTTAAAGCATCTTTATTTATTATTATTTTTTTAATTTTAAGTAACCTCTATACCCAATGTGGGGCTCAAACTCACAACCCCAAGCTCAAGAGTCTCATGCTTTACTGACTGAGCCAGCTAGGCATTCCCCTTGGAGCATCTTTAAGTCATCATTTCAGAACTTATAACTATGTACTCCTTTCTTGTCCATAAATTGCCACGTCTTTCAATTCAGGTATCAATTTACTTATTCCAACACTGGAGACAAGTAAGGTAAGAAGGGTTCTAGATTCTAAGCCAATAATCAGAATCATTGGGACACTTGGGTGGCTCAGCGGTTGAGCGCCCGCCTTCAGCTCAAGGCGTGACCCTGGAGTCCCAGGATCAAGTCCCACATCGGGTTCCCTGCATGGAGACTGCTTCTCCCTCTGCCTGCGTCTCTGCCTCTCTCTCTGTGTCTCTCATGAATAAATAAATAAAATCTTTTTTTAAAATAATCAGAATCATAAGAAATAATGAAACATTTTGGAGGTATTAAGGCAAAATTTGGAAGAATAGAAAACAAGGAAGCTTCTTCTTCAAAGTAGCCATATGGCCTATCAACTGAGAGACGTATATATCCAGTTGTGGTATATTCTCAAAGATAATCACTATAATAGAAAAACAAATGAATTGCATCCAATGTATCAACATGGAAAAAAACCCTGAAAAATCTAGTTTGACTGAAAATATCAAGTTGGATTATGTTATTTACTGAATAATAGCATACATTTAAGTTTTAAGCCCATAAAATAATACTATGTATTGATATGGATATACACATAAAAACAAAATGCATAAAATACTGATGGGAAGGAAAAGTCTATGTCAGGAATGCTTACTTCTGGGGTATTTAGGGAGTTATGGGCTGGGGAGAAGTATGTACAGGACTTTGACTATTTCTGTAACATTGTATTTGTTTTAAAATATCTGAAGCAGGGATCCCTGGGTGGCGCAGCGGTTTGGCGCCTGCCTTTGGCCCAGGGCACGATCCTGGAGACCCGGGATCGAATCCCACATCGGGCTCCCAGTGTATGGAGCCTGCTTCTCCCTCCGCCTGTGTCTCTGCCTCTCTCTCTCTCTGTGACTATCATAAATAAATATATATATAAAAAATAATAATAATAAAAATAAAATAAAATATCTGAAGCAAAGATGGCAAAATGTTCACACTAGTTAAATGTAGGAGATGGCTACATGGTATTGTGTTCATTTCTACACATTTCTGAATGTTTGAAATAGTTTGTTATTTCAGCATAATTTTCTGAATGTTTGAAATAGTTTATCATTTTTTTTAAAAAAAGGAAGATGAGAGAATACAGTGTCTTATTGGTGGGGGAGCTATATATAAATAAATATTTGAAACTTGAACTATACCTGGTTGCAAATGCACAGCCTTGGCTGGGCTGGAGATGAGACTCAGATACAACCCAAGTTAGGGAGAATAAGAGGATACCCACCACCCTTTATCCTTCTTACAGACACAATCTATTGGCATAAACTAGATTACCTGAGACCTGGATCCCCTTGGAAAAATAATTAAATCAAATCCACAATTAGGTTTTATATGTATACAATTATGTCTGATTAACTTAGGGAACCTCAAATAAAGTAAGATATAATGAGAGATAACAGAAAATTTACCAAAGGGAGGAGGGTGTCTGCTGCAGTAAATTCAGCAATAGGGCCTAAGGTTTGGAGGGCAGTGGATTGAAGAGCTGATAGCAGAACCGAGGGGGACCCAGGCATTCCAGCAGCATGTTTGAGCCCTGCACATACGAATTAACAGCTGGCTCACAACTTAGGAACTTTGTGGCACAAGACTTCCCATCATTCCCAAAACTGACGGAAGAAACACTTTAGTTTTCATTTTCAAGAACAGAATTGGCCAAGATATTAGCAGGGATCCCAAATGAGAAGGTGTTGGTGGCAGCAAGGTCCCAGCTTACCAGGCTCAAAAGGCAGCTGCAACATCAGAGTTCCAGCCAGATTAGTTCCAGGTGGAAGTTCTGGCTGTAGCAGAAGCAATGCAGGTGAACTCAGAAGAAAGCACTGTCTATCTAACGCATTGTGCTTTAACACTAACCAAGCCCCTTCTAGAACCCCTTGTCTTCACTGTGATGTACAGCAAGGAGGTATTCTTTCCCTCACTTTGCAGAAGCTCCCCTGGCTGAGGTGCCTGAGACAAGAGCCACACCAAGGCGGCGATGGCAGCGCTGGGCTGTGCTGGCACCAATGAGGCAAGAGCAGCAAGCCTGTCCCTGGGCTCTGCAGCCAGACTGCAGCAGCAACCGCAGACTTCCAGTTCTGGCAGCTGTGGCAACCCAGCTTGGGAAGCCCCGGTTGTGAGCTCTCGCCTGGGCTCTGCATGAACAAATGAAAAGCGTCTTGTGGGGGAATTTCCACAAGTACATGGAAGAGGAGAATTGCACAGGAACCCTGATGGGGGGAGGGGCGCAGAGCAATCCAGTTGTGAACGCCTCTGGGCTCCCAGGGTGGGAAACGCTGCGATGTCCAAGGCACCGTGACTGGCTGCTGCAGAACACAGCATGTTCACGAAAGACTTTGTGCTTCAGAGGGGGATAAAAAAACATAATAAAATAAAACACAAGTCTGAATTAGATCATTCTGCCCAATGTTTTTACATCCCTCTAAGATATGGAATCTTCTAAGAGGATTTTTGGTTAAGAAAAGGAATGGGAAGGGGGAAGGGAAAGAGGAAGAAACTGCAAATGACCAAATATATCCACTTATGGATATGTCATCGTGACGATCTCTTCAGTCACACAGTGAGAAACAGGTCCTATTGGAGGCTGCTTTAAGTGGAACTCTGTGTAAAAGCTAGAATTCAGTTTGAAGCTTGACGTAAAGGACAAGACGTGGCAGCATTCCTGCAGCAGGACAACTAAGTGTATTAAATCCAGGTGAAATGAGAAGGAGCCAAGCAATAACAGGAATCACAGAGACAGCCTCAAATCTGAAACGCCCCCAATTCACCCCCAAACCCTTATAAGCCCGTAGCTCAAGCAATGCGCAGTGTATAAAGCATTTGAATATATAAAGTAAGAAACAATAAAGTGAGAAAGAGGGGTGGGGTGGTGGAAACACCTGAGCCAATTCTGATGTGATGTTGAGAAACATCCAGCAACACGCCGGCCACCCAGAAAGGGAAGGGGGTCGTCCTCCCACACGTGCCCTGTGTTGGGAAGCATTTTAGCCAGTCGGCTTGTTGAAAGGGTAAGTGTGCTTACTTACCCAGCCTTTTGCCCATATCAGGAACCATGCTGTCCTCCCTGAGAGCTCCCCCTCTGGCTAAAGGGTCCCATCTGTTGATGACTGAGAGAGCAGCAGAGACAATGCACACTGCCCCCAGCGGGCCCAGCCTCCCGAAAAGGGCATATGGGACACACGTGGGCTGTCTCTACCTTCCTGAGTCTTGCACAGGTATAAACACACAAGCGTCACAGCAAAGGATCACATGGGGACCAGGAGAGACGCAAGCATGCTGCAGTCCTGCTGTCAAGGTAACAACTACCTTCGATTCCTGGCAACAGGATCCTTCCGGACTTGCTGTCAGAGAAACTAAGGGATTAGCCAGACTTCTCCCACTGGGAAGGTCACTGCCATCCAGAGGGCCAATCAATATATTAATCCCCCCAGAGAAGGCTGATGTTGGCATCACACAGGAAGGAGAGCTGATCATTAGCATTTATACATTGTGGGGGACACAGCCCCACAGTCCTCACACTTCCCACCTTCTTACTGATTCCAGTGAAGACTTAGAGAGTGTCCACAGAGGAGTGTATCTCCAGATAATGCCATATGATGACTTGTTGGCAGCCTTACCTCTGCGGAATATGATCCACATGCAAATCACATAATCCTTTTGGTGAAATTTAAATCCTCTATCATCTTAGGACTTGAAGGTTCAGTGATACTTGGAGATCATACTGACTACAGATTTCTTAATGAAATAGCATACCTGAAATTCAAAACACAAAAAGACATATCCCTTCTCTTCATTATAGGTATCCTAACACATGGCATGTGTCTCATGTTTCTCCTGCCACGACCAAATAAGAGGCTTACAACAGGAATGCCTAAACATTTTAACACCCCAGATGCCCCCTCTCCCCCCCAGGAGGTATCTCATAAGCAATGATGATCACAATTCTCTCAGCTACCAAACAACAGTTTTCCTGCTTTCCTGGTTCCCTAAGATGACTGCCAAGCCCTCTGAGACTTTCACCCTTGCCATAGAAATACCCTAAAGCTGTTGAAAACTAAACATTGCATCACAATTCCACCAAAATAGGGAATGATTTTTCACAATTTCAGTTTTAAAGTGTCATACAATCCCAAAGCAGCAATGCTTTTGTGCTTCCAGTGTTCAGAGGTTTTCATGAAAATATCCCTTTCAGATTTTATCTGCAGTCTCTCCCTAGCATTCAGACAAGGATCCATGGGAACCGGACAGAGCATGAGCTGAATAAAGAATGCCTCAATGCCCCAAAATTACCCCTTCCCACCAACTCTAGGCTGCCTGTAGCTCTTACTCCTTTAGAATGAGTCACTGCTGAGCAGGCTATGTAGGTGCAGTGTCCGAGGCCTTGTGAATTTAGAGGATACCAAGACAAAGGCCTTCTAGGTGGCTAAACCCAAGATAAACACAGCTAAGGTACAAATTGAGATCTCCCTGTTTTGTTTACAATCATGGACATCATTCCATCAAGGAAAATGACTTTTCCTCACAAAGGAAGACAATTAAATGGGGGGAGAAAGCATTCCATTAAGCAAGAGCAAAGATCTTACACGTGTCCATATTTATATACCTGAGAGAGGACTAGAGCGTACTGAGAAAAACCAGAGTCGGAAAGCTCATAGCTTGAAAAATTCTACCCTTCAGTGACTTCTCGACTAAGAATCAAGGCTTTTTTTTTTTTTTTTTATTGTCAGACACAGAATCAATGAGGTGTGTAATGTCTGTCACTCTTGACCACAATTTCCCCAACTGTGAGTATCAAGGCATGTTAACTTTGGAGAATCTAATAAGAGCTACAGCTCTTCCTCTGCCCCAGAAAAACAAATACGAACGCTTTCAGGCAAAATCTGCATGTAATTTGGAAAGGAGAAGGTTCACAAACCTCTTTACAATCCAGGTTAAGCATCTCCAAATTTACAGGGATGCTTAATCCCTTTCAGAGATTTCTTCCGACTCTACAATGAGTTTACAGAAGCTCTGGTTAAACTTGACAAACACTCCTGTTTTTCTTTACTCCCTCCTAAAAAGTCACCAGAAAAAAAGACAACAACAACAAAAATAATAGGAGATGAAGAGATGGTAACAAAATAACTGGAGGTAGAAGGCTCCTGGACAAATAAAACTGATCTGGCTGAGCAGAGATTGAAGTAGCTGCACCGAAATCATTCTGCTCACCCCCCGGAACGCTGCAGCATTGAAGGCCCTGCTTCCTGTGAAAGGCAACCTGAGGAGGGAGGTCAATGAAGTTTTCTTCTCCTACACAGCCTCTACCAGAGCCGGTACCTAATTTTGCATTCTTTTTAAAGGAGAGCCCCTAAATTGTACAAGTTCATGCCCTACTAATCTTGTATTTGTCCCTCAGTGTGGCTGAAACAGAAAGATTGAGTTTTTATTAGAAAGTTGGAAGCCAAGATGCCCTTCCTCAACCCATATCATCAGGGACCTCCTTGGCTGAAGACAGGTTTACTAAAGATATTAAAACAGCTGTGTTTCAGCTACGGGCAGGGATGAGGGATTAAATGAAACTCTACATGCTGGACTGTGGAACCCACGACACCTCCCTCCATTCAGCTTCCAGAATGCTGACAGTTAGTTGTCTCTGCAGGGCATTAGAGGACTCTTCTCTGAAGAAACTACAGCAGTTGGCATTTCTGAGTCCTAACAGAACAGCTGGGTCCCTGTCCAATTACTGTATGGTAAAACCCACAAGAATATAAACCTATAGCGCTTCTCATTACCTTCTCCATAACTCTCTTCTAAATACAAGTGAAGGGATCCCTGGGTGGCGCAGCGGTTTGGCGCCTGCCTTTGGCCCAGGGCGCGATCCTGGAGACCCGGGATCGAATCCCACGTCAGGCTCCCGGTGCATGGAGCCTGCTTCTCCCTCCGCCTGTGTCTCTGCCTCTCTCTCTCTCTCTGTGACTATCATAAATAAATAAAAAATTAAAAAAAAAAAAAAAAACTAAATACAAGTGAATAGTCAAGAATCACCAAACATTTAAGGATCATCTCCAACATGAAACTCAGGCTAAAATATACAAACAGGGGGGTGCCTGGGTGGCACAGTCAGCTGAGCAGCCACCTGTTGGTTTTGGCTCAGGCTGTAATCTTAAGGTCATGAGATGTGCAGACTCTGCTTAAGACTCTCTCTCCCTCTCCCTTTGCCCACTTCTCCGTGCTCTTGCTCTCTAAAATAAATAAATAAATCTTTAAAAAAATACAGAAAAAAAACAAAACAAAATAAATTCTGAGGAAATGGTTGATACAAAGTACAGAATAAAAAGCTTTTTAACTATAATTAAGCTCAGAGAGATAAGAGAGGTTATTACATACAAGTTATCTTAGATTAAAAAATTATTTTAGGGGTGCCTGCGTGGTTCAGTCGGTTAAGCATCTGACCCTTGATTTCGGCTCAGGTCATGATCTTGGGGTCCTGAGATTGAGTTCCACGTCCAGCTCTGCACTCAGCATGAAGTCTGCTTGAGGATTTCCTCCCTTTGCCCCTCCCCTCCCCTCTCTCTAAAATAAATAAATAAATCTTTTAAAAAATTATATTAAACACTCACAAAACATGAAAGTACCCTGAGAAGTTAAATTTCCAAAATTTTGAAAACACCCAACCCAAGTTTTAGAAGATGAAATTAAAAAAAAAATCCCCCAGTAAATAGAACAAAAGGATAAAGAAAAAATTGGACAGAGTAAAAAGTAAGTGTGGTAGGCAAATTCTAAGATGATCCCCAAGATTCCCACCCCTGGTAAACAGACCCTATT
This sequence comes from Vulpes vulpes, assembly GCF_048418805.1. Classification (NCBI taxonomy): domain Eukaryota; kingdom Metazoa; phylum Chordata; class Mammalia; order Carnivora; family Canidae; genus Vulpes; species Vulpes vulpes. Next base: position 64,083,347 of record NC_132781.1, read on the forward strand.
ATCCCCTCCCCTTGGGTGAGTAGAATTTGTGAATACAATGCCATTTCCTCACCCCTTGCCAATATGTTATCTGTCTTTTTGATTATAGGTATCTTAGTAGGTACAAAGTATTACCTCAGTGGGGTTTTGATTTGCATTTTCCTGATAGCTAGTGATATTATCCATCTTTTTATGTCCTTATTAGTCATTTGTATGTTTTCTTTAGAGAAATGTCTATTCAATGCTTTGCCCATTTTTAAAATTCTTTAAGTTCTTTATGTATTCTAAATACAAGTCCCTTATCAGTCAAATGATTTGCACAAATTTCCTCCAGTTCTGTGGGTTATCTTTTTACTTTCTTAATGGCATCCTTTGAATCAGTTTTTAAAGTTTTTATTTAAATTCCAATTAGTGGGCACCCCGGTGGCTCAGCAGTTTAACACCACCTTCAGTCCAGGGCCTGATCCTGGAAACCTGGGATCGAGTCCCACGTCGGGTTCCCTGCATGGAGCCTGATTCTCCTTTTGCCTGTATCTCTGCCTCACTTCCTCTCTCTGTATCTCTCATTAATAAATGAATTTTTAAAAAATCTTTTTAAAAATTTCAACTAGTTAGCATACAGCATTATATTAGTTTCAGTTGTACACTATAGTGATTCAACACTTCCATACAACACCCAGTGCCCATCACAGCAAATGCACTCCTTAATCCCCAACACCTACTTAACCCATACCCCATTCAACACCCCTCAGGTGACCATCAGATTGTTCTCTATAGTTAAAAGTCTGTTTCTTGGTTTGTCTTTTTTTTTTCTCCTATGATCGCTTGTTTTGTTTCTTGAATTTCACATATGAATGAAATCATATGGTACTTGTCTTTCTCGAATTTATTATTTTTTAAGATTTTATTTATTTATTTGAGAGAGAGAGAGAGTACAAGCTGGGGGAGTGGCAGAAGGAGAGGAAGAAGCAAGCTCCTCACAGAGCAGAGAGCCTGACACAGGATTCCATCCCAGGACCCTGGGATTATGAACTGAACCAAAGGCAGCCACTTAACCAACTGAGCCACCCAGGCACCCCTCTGACTTATTTTGCTTAATATAATACTCTCTAGGTCCAGCCACGCCATTGCAAATGGCAAGATTTCATTCTTTTTATTGCTGAGTAATATTCCATCATATATCATATCATATACTACTTCTGCTTTATCCATTCATCAGTCAAGGACATTTGGGCTCTTTCCATAATTTGGCTATTGTAGATAATGCTGCTATAAACATCAAGGTGCATGTATTTCTCTGAGTAATTTTATATTCTTTGGGTAAATACCTAGTAGTGCAATTGCTGGGTCATAGGGTAGTTCTATTTTTAACTTTTTGAGGAACCACCATACTGTCTTTCACAGTGACTGCACCAGTTTGCATTCCCACCAACAGTGCAAGAGGATTCCCATTTCTCCATGTCCTTACCAACACCTGGTTTCCTGTGTTAATATTAGCCATTCTGACAAGTGTGAGGTAATATCTCATTGTAGTTTTGATTTGTATTTCCCTAATGATGAGTGATGTCAAGCATCTTTTCGCGTGCCTGTTGGCCAGATGTAAGTCTTCTTTGGAAAAATGTCTATTTGTGTCTCCTGCCCATTTTTAATTTGGATTATTTGTTTTCTCAGTGTTGAGTTTTATAAGTTTTTAAATATATTTTAGATACTAACCCTTTATCAGATGTCATTTACAGATATCTTCTCCCACTCCATTTTTTATTTTGATGATGTCCAAAGTATTTTTTCTTGCATCGATTAATATTTTAAACATCATTCCAACTCTTCCTTGACATGCAAGACATTTTCCTTGAGTCTTTCCTAGATTCCACTACCTGATGCTTCCCTCAAACAAACCCATCCTAGCTTGAATTGATAATTCTCTTCTGGGGTGAACTCTACCACTTCCCCATAATCTTGTATAGATTTCTAAGCAACTCATTATACTTACGGATTGATACATTTCTCTTCTGAAGTAGGCTGTAAGCAATTTGAGGGCAGGGTCCTATTATTCATTCAACTTTGTATTCTTTTTCTTTTTTTTTTTAAGATTGTATTTATTTATTCATGAGAGACACACAGAGAGAGGCAGAGACACAGGCAGAAGAAGAAGCAGACTCTGCGCAAGGAGTCTGATGCGGGACTTGATCCTGGATCCTGGGATCACACCCTGAGCCGAAGGCAGATGCTCAACTGCTAAGCCACCCAGGTGCTCCTCAACTTTGTATTCTTAAATACAAAAACAAACAAACTAAACTGGCACATAGGGGGCATCCAGTAATGTCTGATAATGAAAAATAAGTGAATAAATGAATGCTAACTGCACAAAGATAGTCTGATGTATTTTGAGGGCCCACAGTGTGTTGGTTAACTTTCAGAACCCCCTCATAGGGCCACAGTTCTCCTATATCCAAATCTTTCCTAATGCTATATTTTCTACATAGAATACATCCTTTTTTCCTTATAGTTCTTCTGGTTTCTTATAGAATCTTATCTTACCAAGATTTTCTAAATACTGGGATGAAAAGAAGACCTATTCTATCTGAACATGCATTTTCCTGGCACTCATACTGGGTTAACATAAATATATTTGTACTGATTTTTCTAAATAATGCATATTTAGTCATTAGACTTATTTGCAGGATAGTAATTCTTTTGTCTGTTATTGTATAGAAAACTCTTAATTATCTATTTTTGTTGGAAGAAACCAAGGGAATGCAGTAGGAGAAAAAATAAAAGGAGCATGATCCATAGCAAATCTTGCTTTCAAATTCTCAGGCATCATTAAGCTGAACAGGTAACAATGAAATCTTCTGCTATAAAGCCCATTTTTTTTTCTTATTTACATGCTTCCCCTATGTAGCCTATAACCAAACTTTCTCAACCAAAACATTGATCCTCCTTAACTTAGGGAAAGTATAAAAACAAACACAAGCAAAATAGTTCCAGCTAGCAGCTTGTTCATTAGGATAGATAATGTAGAGTTGAGTATATATATATATATGTTACTTTGGTCCTTATCATTGTCTACCTAGCAGAGTGTGATAAGTAGGAAAAGATAGAAACCAAAATTAAAAGTATGTACTCTGAAAAGTCCAGGACCAAATTTCATTAGCCAACTGCATACAGAACCTTCACACATACCCTACATATTTAATTTTCTTAAGTTCATTTTTATAAAACATTTTATAAAAATAAATAACTACTAATGCTATGTAACAAATACATTACCATGTGCCACAGACCTAAGAATTAAGTATATTAAGTGTAGGAAAAACCGTACATTGAAGGGCCAAGGATTAAAGCAGATTCTCTTATTCACTCAACCAATATTTACAAGCATCTGCTTCATTTATCAGATACTATTCTAAGTACTGAGAACAGAGGAGCAAAGAAAATAAGTCCCTGTCCTCATGGAGCTTACATTCTAGTGGAAGAAGACAGACTATAAACAATATATAATTTGACAGGTGGGATAGAAATAATAACCAAGTATAAACCAAGTTAAAGGAAATAGTGGGAAACAGGAAGAAGGGGATGCTACCAGACAGGTTAGTCAGATAACACCTGCTTAATAAGATGATGAGCAGAGACCTAAGGAAGTGCTGGAGAGAGCCAGGAATAGATCTGAAGGGAAAGCACCCCAATCAAGGGCGACTAGCAAAGCAATGTCTCTGGGACAAGAAGGTGCTTGATATATTCAAGGAATAGCTGAGGCCAGTCTGCTGTGAATGAGCAAGAAGAAAAGTAGTAAGAAATGAAGTAGGAGATATTAAGTACCTCATGAAGCATGGTAAGGTCTTTATTCCTGTCTCTGATTGAAATGATAGACAAAAGATGGGATTATCCTTCCTTTACCCTCATGAAGTAGTCAGTCCTTTATTTCTTTCTAGGATCAAGTGGAAGGAAGGAAGAAATACATTACAGGAATCACAATGCCAAGGAGAGAACAGACTAGTCCTGATGAACAACAGACTGCTTTGAAATCTACTCCAAATCATAACATGTGGCTCTTGCAATTTTTATCTGAAAACATTGTTAATAGCAGGGTGACATTCATGATTTCCTTCAGTCTAAATGCAGTAACCTCCTATTTTCCCATCAGGTGAAATAGAAATGCTAGTCTAAATCCAGCCTAATCATGGTGCTAATAATAGCACAAATATGAAGAGCATCTCTGAGCTAGAGATCCCCAAATTTTGCTTCTGAATCGAGCTTTGTTACATGTCCTCCAGGTTGAGGTTAATCCTTATCCTGTGGTGAACAAACTTTAAGGTGCTGACACTATGCCAGAACTGGAACCTAGAACTACCAAGCATTGGCCAGGCAAATGTGCCACATGCAGCAACCTCATCTTTCTAGTTACTGTATTTTTAGCAAAAACTCATTTTCAAAAAACAGAAAAAACAAAAAAAAAAACTCATTTTCCCACATTGAGGCTACTAGAACAATTTTCTAACAGAACTTGCACGGAATTTCACCAGCTAATTTGTTTACATTTCATAACCTTTTTCCCTTTCTTCCTGTCTTTCTTCCTCCCTCTTTCCCTCCCTCCCTCCCTTTCTTTCTCTTAATAATCATAGTTACATCCTGGGCCTAAATGGTGTCCTTTAGATATGAAGTCTCTCATTCCTTTAGTAAAAGAAAGACCTCTTACTGTGTTTAATTTTAATGTAAATTAGGTACAAAAGAACATCTGTTTTGAGCAATATTAAGATTGTATTGCAGCTCAAGTCGTCCTGATGAATTCTCTTTCTAGTGAAATACTTTTGTGGTCATTGCTGCAAAACCGATGAAGAATATTTTGTCCTTCAAAATGGATGCCAGTCAAGGAGCTACATGGGAATTCCTGCTGCCTCAAGTCACAGCCTACCACCACCTGGTCCTTATCTCCCCAGACTCACCTAGGATACCAACACTCTCATTTCCTGTTCATCACAGGAGAAAAAGACAATGTAACAGAAATTTTAAATGTGATGATGTCACAAAACATTTTTAAATTCCACCTAGTTCTTCGGGTAATTAATTCCTATTCTATCCTGTCATCTAATTAGAGGCAGGTGCATCTCTCTCATAGTGCCTTTCCTGGATTTTTTTTGTAAGTCTCATCTATGAAGTATTTGTTGAGCATTATTATGTGCCAGGTCAATTGTTCTAGGTGCCGGAGACACAGCAGTAAACAAAAAAGGGTAAAAATCCCTGTTATTGTTTCCAGTGGAGGGAAACATACATCATAAAATTAAATAAATGAAATACATAGCTTGGGAAATTGTGATAAATGCTATGGAGAAAAGTAAGCCAGGAAAGGAGAATAAGAAGGACTAGGGGTAGGGAAAGTATAATTTTAAATAGGTGGTCAGCGAAGGTGTCACTGAAAAGATTCACTTGAACAAATTGAAAGATTTAAACATATAAAATACCCTTTCAGGGAGCATTTTGGCTTCATGTCATTTCTTCTCTAAAGACATATTCTCTGTGGTGGGTTTAAGGAAACATATCTTATAGCCTTGTGGATCACTTTACACAAATTCAAAATATGTTAGTTCAAGGATGACCACTCTGAACATTATTATCTAACATTGTTCTGGAGGAGACAGTAGCCAATGAAATCAGTCAATAGAAATTAGGTATAAAAATAGCAAATGAGAGGCACCTGGGTGGCTCAGTCAGTAAAGTGTCTGCTTTGCTGCTCAGGTCATGATCCCAGGGTCCTAGGATAGAGCCCCAAGTCGGGCTCCTTGCTCAGTAGGGAGCCTGCTTCACCCTCTCCCTCTGCTACTCTCCCTACTTGTGCACTTTCTCTACCAAGTAAATAAAATCTTTTCTAAACGTAGCAAATGAGGAGTTAAACATCACAATTTACAGATTATCTATCAATTGCTTCCATGTAAAGGTAAAGATGGAGGAACCAGTTACGATGAAAAAAGAATTCAGCAATGTGAACAGTGACAAAATTAATGTCCAGACATTAATTGCCTTCTTATGGATTAGTACAAACAACCAATTTAAAAATACAAAAGAAGACAAAATCCCATTTACAATGCCAATAAAAGATGGCAAAATACATAGGAAAAAATATGACAAAAGATGTTCAAGAACCATGAAGGAAATTTTGAAACACCCTTTGGAGCACAACCACCTTGAACACATGAAAATGAATATCAAGTTCATGAGTAGGAAGATTCAACATCACAAAGACAGCAATTCTCCCTAACTTAAATATTTAAATTTAATAAAATCCTAATGGAAATACCATAAAAATTTGTTGGAAAAATAGCTAAGTGCATTTAAAGTGCATATGGAAAAAGAAAAAAGCCACAAGGCTTTAGATATATTTTTATACCTAAAAAATATAAAATTAATAATAAAAGGGAACAAGTCTACTATATTTATTTTTATTTTGAACCTTCACCAATTTAAAGTATGGTGCCCCTGAATAAGTAACAGATGAATAAAACAGAATAGAAGGTCTAGAAATACATATAAATATATTAGGGAATTTAGTATAAAGGTGACATTGCACATTACTGGGAGAAAAGGTAAATTATTAAGTAAATGGTTTAGAAACAATTGGGTTAGTCATTTATTAAAAATGTACACCATATCCTTTATATCAGAACAAACCTTTGGTACATTAAAGTTTAAAACTTTTTAAAAAAGCACTAGAAACAAGAAAGAATTTTTTTTTAATAGAGTGGAAACCTGGAAATCATTAAAAAATTATCCATTCAAATACATGAAAATTTTAAATTCCTGCAAGACAAAAATACTATAAGCAAAATTAAAAAGCACACAACACACACAACAGCTTTTCTATGTGAATAAAAAGTAACATACATTGCTGATAGAAGTATAAAATGGTACCAGCTCTATTGAGAGCAATTTGGTACTATTAAAATTTAAGTGTATATGTCTTTGACTCAGAAATCCTTCTAGGATTTGATCCCATATATTTGATACATGTGAGAAAAGATATTTATGCAGCATTATTTAAAATATCAAAATACTGGAACAATTGGGATACTTCCATATAATGGAATTCTATGCAGCCTTTGAAGAATAAGGCGAATCTCTATGTACTGATACAGAAGGATCTCCATCCTCTGCAGAAACAGAGACCCCAAAACCCAATAGATTATGTGTGAGACAGAAAAGGTGTGGATATATGCTTCCAGCTTGTTACTGAAGAGTAACAAAGAGAAACTGAGATCAGGGCAAGTAGAGATGGAGAATGGACCTGAATGGGGGTCCAGGACTGGGGGCCCTTTCAAAGTGGGAATAGGAACTTTTTAGGTCCAGGAACACAAAGAAAAGGATTCAGTGATGAGTTATTTTTAGTGTGGGCCCCCTCATTGATCCTTTGCCTATGGACATTAACATCTCACCAACCTGGATACCCTTAAAATGTCCCGTGAAGAGAAAGTGGGACTTAATGTGGTGACTTTGAACATCCTATGCAGAGATGACTACCTAAGGGAAAATTCTGTCCTCTGACCAATGTGGAACTGGGTAGAACAAATTGAGAATTTCTGTTTTTAAGAAGCAGTTGATACCCCAACAGCTGTTATACACATGATCCCAAGGAATTTTAACTTACTCCCAATTCCCAAACTTTGTATCAGTCATTCCCATTCATGATGTCTCCAAGAAAAGCACTGTTAAAAACAACTGTCTTTACAAAATTCATTTATGGTGATGGAAATCCGAATAGCGGTTATCCTTAGGAGTAGGTAATGTCAGGGAGGGCACATCTGAGGGCCTCCCATAGTACTGAAAATGTTCTCTATTTTGATGATTCGTGGTTAGATGCATACTTTAAATGTTTCCTTAAAACTTACAGGCTTACTGTATATAAACTGTACCCCAACTTTTAAAAACTAGCCTGAGATCTCCTTCTGTTTGACCACAACCTACTTGGACACAGGTTATCTACATTCCTCCTTCTCTCCCATAAAGAATAAAACTCATCTATTCAGCAAAATTCCAATCTCAGATAGTACAAATGCAAAGTCACAAGGAAAACAGAAACAAATATATTTAGCTGGCGGAGAGATCAAAAAAGAGTAAATAGTGAACTGTGGCTTCATCAAACATTTACAGAACAGTACAGGGCAGAACAAAGTAACTGATAATCAAGATATATGTTAGGATTATATTTGCTTTAGGGCAATTTATTTTCAAATTTGCCATTGGTTTTAAAGTCTTCATTTAAATTAACATTTTGTTAAGAGATTATATGACAAAATTTTGGTTAATTGTTGGCTTATCTTTTCATGATTTTTAAAAATGCTGTTTGAAATATTTTAAAAAAACCACTTTCCTTTCTGAGATTTTGCATTTGTACTCCCCTACTCCCCAGGAGCAGCTGCTGAACAGTCTAGCAGGACTAAGAAAATATACTGTTAGGGAATTTAAAGTGCATCTGGAAAAAGAAAAAAGCCATAAGGCTTTAGATATATTTCTGTATCTAAAAATATAAAATTAATAATAAAAGGAGAACAAGTCTACTATATTTATTTTGAAACTTCACCAATTAAAATAGTGTGGTGCTACCACACTATTGTGTGTATAATGAGTGACAGAAGAATGAAATAGAGGTTTAATTCTTTTTCACACTAAATTTTCTTCTCTGCATGTATGGAAGACTTCTCTATTTTTGGAAGGTGTTGTGATTTGCTTTAGTTCTGGGTCTCTGGGTCACAACACTCCCCACTATCCTATTCTCATTCCCCTTACTTCTCAACAGAAGTAAATTCTAGTGGAAGGGTAAAGAGCAAAGTAAAGTCATAGGCCAAGGGTGGCCAGAGTCAATAACCTCCAGGGCAAACCCACTAAGCTCCCTCCTACCAGAAACCACAAAGTAAAATCACTGCAAAACAAACTGCTACAAGATGGGGGGCTGCTGTGGGAAGGAGCTCATTGAGATTCACCCAATAGCACCATATTGTCCCATCAGCAGTAGTATCTTTTGTAAGGATCCTGTGAATTCTGAGCTCATAGCAATAGGAGGCTAGGAAATAATCAGATATCAAAAAGAAGAAAGAACTTGATAATATTAATTGGAATTATTCCTAATTTTATTTTTCTCTTCTTGGAAAAAAAAAGATAATAAGGAAAATACAGAATTTATTGCAGCCCTGCTAAAATACATCTACCTGAAATTGTTTCTATTATTTGTGAATCAAACTCCTTATCAGTTTTTATATTTTTGTCATCTAACCATTTTTGTAAAGACTTTACACTTTGAATCCTCCAGAATAAGACAGGTGTGCTATTATGGAAAAGGAATTGAACCTGGATCCAGAATATCTAATTTGAAAATCATGGATATGCCATTTAGTGGATATAAAATAGGAAAGAATATCTAGCTTCACAAGGCTGTCATAAGGAGTAAAAAAGTTTTGTAGCCTGTAACAACTTATACAAATGTAAAGTATGAGAGAGGTAGCATTATCAAGTGAAAAGAACAGAGACTTAGATCTAAGAGATACTGGTTCAAATCTCAGTGGTATCACTTTGACCATGTTAAGTTCTCTGAACTCAAATGTCCCACCTGGGTTGTCACAAGGATTAAATATTAACTTACAGAAAAGCCCGATCACTTAACAGACATCCAATAAAAGCTATTATTTAGAATTTTTCTCCCTTTCCTTTAGTCATTTTTTATTCACTTATTCAATATATATTTATTAATAGGCACTGCACTAGGGTATAATTGTGAATAAGACATATACAACTTCTATCTTCATGGAGTTGTCATCTAGTAGTAGGCACAAAGTGAAAATTAAAATGTAATTTTATATGTATTGTTAAAAGGGAAAGTATAGAGTACTAAGAGAATTCAAGGAGAGACACTTAATCCAGACTCAGGTTAATACCACAGGGGTTTCTTGGAGAAAGTAACATTAAGCTAAAAACTGAAAGGAATGAGAATTAACAAATGGAGAAGAGGGATTAAGGAAAATTTTCTAGGCAAAGACATATGCAAAGACCCAGAAGCAAGAGACATCATGTTTGTCAAAATATATCTCAAAATATCTACCAACACATACTCTCTGTTCTGGGATTAGAACATAAATACTTTCGTTAAATTTTTCTGTCCTTTTCTTGTCCACTGACATCATGTCTTTCAGCCTTTCATCTGACAAACACCTATTGCAGACCACTGAAAAAAATTTATTTTCATCTTCAGCCCAAATCCTACCATGACACATCACCATGATCCAGCATAAATTCCTGGTTAGGGCCAATAATTTGCAATTTATATCCTTATTCCAATCTAGTGATACTAGAAACATAGCATCAAGACTGGATGATGATGAATAAATACAACTCTCTAGTCCCTATGAGTTTAACAGCCCAATTAGAAAAATATGACATAAAAAAAGAAAAATATAACATAAAATAGATAATGCCATAAAACAGTATGTGATTAAATATTAATCACATCTGGACCATAAAGGTAATAGATTTTGGTTGGGCAATAAATGTAATAGAAATTTAGACAAGGGTAGATCATGATAAAAATCTTATAAATGCTACTGCAACTTGGGAATATTTTCTTCACATCATTCAGTGAGGCCTAGGGGCTTATTAACACACAGACACTGATGAGTTCATTCATTTAGTCTTTCAACAAATATTTGAGGGCCTACTATTATATACATACAACAGGTACAAAGGCAAAATGAAGGTCCTACCCATAGAGATCTTAAATTTTTGTTGGCAGAGGAGGCAACAAACAAAACAAAAAATAAGTAAACATTTTACGTATATATCTTATTTAATCTTTGAATCAACTCTATGAAATAGGATTTATCATCTTCTTTTTACAAAGAGATATGGGATATCAAATAATTTGTCCAAGGTCCAACAGCTAGCAAGTAGCACAGACAAAATTTTAACCTGTGCCTATCGAACCATAAAGCCCATGTCCAATGTGAGCCATTCCATTCCGCTGCTGAAACTTTGCATTTGCCTGAACCACAGAAGTTGCTGGAGGCTTCTCTGGCCCATGGTTGGTCCTGAAATGGTGTGCGCAGGATGTAGCCAAATGATTCTCTTTCCTTCCACCAAACTAGGTTGTGAGCTATTTCTTACTTCTGCAGTGTTCTTCCTCCCATCTGCATTGCTTTTAATTGTGATCTTGGTTTCCACTTCAAAATATATCCATGGGTTCCATTCTATGCAATCCCTTTCTCTGCTCCTAACATCTCAACAAATTCTCCATTCATTTTCCTCATTTAGCCAAAATAGCTACTGATAAGTAGCACTGTACTCCCTTTCAAAGGAATGGCACTGATGGGCAATGTAGTAACTGTGGTATGTTCTAAGGACTACTATATTTGGATTTATACGTATTAACAAGAGCTCTATCATGAAGCAGTTATGTGCCTGGTCCTTTTCTACATTATCCCATTTCATTTTTTCAATAACACTGTAAATTATTAAAATTGTTCCTGTTTATAGATAAGGAATTGAGGTCAAGAGAGGCTGGTACTTGCTCAAGGCCAGAGGATAGTAAATTTGGGTCTTCTCAAGTGCTTCCTTACACCATGCTGCGTCCCACCTAAAACTACAGAAGTCACAGAAATGTGCATTTAAAAGGACCTCCTAAGATCTTTAACAACATCCCTTCCAGAGCAGACATCATGTAGGCAACCTTTTTTTACAACACTTCCTAATCATCCGGTCTTTTGAAATCCTAGCTTTGTCACATACAAATTGGGACCTCTGTGAGCCTCAGAAAGGCTCACCTATCTCATCTCTAAAAGCAATACTACTATTTACCTCACAGTTATTGTGAGGATTTAATGACAGAGTATGTAAAGGTCCTTGACAAACAATAAAGCAATTTACAAATGCTCCCTGAACTTCCTTTATAAGTAAGTTAAACCTGTAGAAAAATTTAAGTCATTGTAAATTGATTCTCCTTTATATGCCACTAATATCATAATGACAAATTTAAATAGAGCAATATATCCACCGCTTTTCCTACCAAGCAAAATTATTTTACATTACCACTAAGACTACGCTTCCAAGACAAGCTTTCCTCAAACTCTTTTGAAAATGGAGGAAAATAATAAACTTTGGAAGAGCTATGGGAAAGTGAATTTCATCTTAAAGGTGTAGTTATATAAAATAATTAAAATAACTTGCAATAGGACTAGCTTTAAATCAATTTTCTTATATGTTTTGTTAAAAATTGTGCATATATTAAAAATGCCAATATAACTATAATAGAAAACGAAGCACTTACTTAACCATTGTTAACTCATTTAATAAAATTATTCAGTTATAGGAAAACGATTATTTAACAATTAAAGAAAAGTTTAACAGTTAAAGGAAAGTTATTGTCAAAACAATAAAATAATCTAGGGAAAAGAAAAAACACATAGCATATGTAACCTGACTTTTATTAGAGCTTTGGTAACTTACTAAACCCAACAAAAAAAATGTTTCAAAACACTTCATAGAAACTATAGATACAATAGGTTAAATTTTATTATCTATAAAATACCAACATGTATGCTCATTTTAAAATGATCCACGGGTATATTACGTCTCTTTATCCATGTAAATGGAAAATTAGCTATCTCTATTTACCTTCTATTTACTTAGCTTTCAAATTCATCTTAGTACATTAATCTTAAAGTCTGACATTTCGAAGATTGTTTCTGTGCTTCTTTCCTTGGCATTCATATGGTTTCCTTTTCTTTTCCAAAGATTTTATTCTAAAAAGCCATAAAAATGTGTGAGCAAATATGTATTTGTGCATGTGTATGCATGCATGCACATGCACAGTATTTGCTTCTTTTTCTAAATTATTATTTCTCTTGATAATGAATATAAATCAAATCAGGACAGAAGGCTCATCCCTTCCTCACCCCCCATTAAGGCAAAAAGGTGAAAATACATCATGTCTTTTTTACTGAAAATGCCCATCTGACTAAATGAAAACACTTAGTGTTTTACTTACAGCCAGTGTCCTTCAAATTGCTTGTGGTGATATGTTTTTTCAGCAAGGATGTCTGGAAAATCAAAGAAATTCAGTTTTCCACCTTCTAAGCTTCTTATATCTCTGAATGATGCAGGCTCAAGAGTTGCCAAATGAGATGGGCAAAGGCTGCCAAATAGGGCTTCCTAGCCAATCTAAAAATAGAAGGTGGTGGTGGGCAGATATACCATTTCTCTCTTGCTCTTTTTCTTTTTTTTCCCCTAAGAGCTAGGTACCATAAACATGGCTTATTCAATAATAAAACAGTACAAAAATAATTATATTCTCTCTTGTCCTGAGATCTAAACATATGTAGTCAGGAAAATTTGTACATTTTGCTAAGAAAGATGAGGAAGTCAGGGCAAAGCTATATTCTGTAATTCTCACAGGAAGGTTTCCATATTCAATTTCCATTTGTTCTGAAAGGAAATCTGACAATAACTTCTGGAATCAAGAATTGCCTTTGTCTTTTTTCTTTCTTGGAGTATCTTGAATAATAACTATTAACATTTGTATGTTTTATAACTTAAGAAGTCTTTTCACTGATTTTGTTTTTGGCCCATTACAACAAGCCTGTGCCTTGGGGAGGTTCTAGCATTACAATTTGAAAAATGAGAAAACTGAGGCTTACAGAAGTTGCAGCTTGCCCAAAGCCATCCTGATAAAAAAGAGGTAGATCTTCTATCTTTGGATTCTACTTTTGTCTCTTACACACACACAAGCACACCCCTCCCTAAAGATTCCAACATAATGGAATTTAACGTTTGAACTTTTGAAGTTTCACACATATATAAGCATGTACAAATATACATATATCAATTATGGGAAAATGTTACAATTTCTCTTAGATTAGAGATCCTTTACAGATGTAAACGTTTTACAAATATGAAAATATGAATTTACTAATTATACTAACTACAAAATTGTAAATTTCTTTAAAGAAATTCATTTTTTAAAATTATTTTCACTATCAAAATTATATACACTTTTGTGTATGCGCTCACTTCAGCAGCATATACAAAAAATTATAGGCATTTAAGTTATCATTTAAGTTTTGTTTGTTTGAAGGTGGGAGCAAATAAACAGCTCAGAAGGAAACACTAATGTGAAAGTTGCTTATCTTTCAGTGGTAGGATTACAGATATTTTTTTCTTATATTTTCTGTACATTCAAATTTCATCTAATCAAGAAATTATGGACTTATTGCATTTTCAAAAATAACTTCGACATAAAAAATTTCTTACAATATACTTTAAAGGAAAAAGCAGGACACAAAATTGAATCAATAGTATCTCAATTTGATAAAAAAGATAAATGTTTGTAGATGCAAGTACCTAAAGCTGGAAGGTAACAGTTTGCTAGGACAGTGTTACTTACCACTGAATGATGGGATCCAGGAGTTCTCTTATTTGAACATCTGTGCAATCTGCAAATTATTTTAATGAGCACATTGTACTTTTATAAAGAAATGGAAAATTTTTAGGTTTATCATCATTTCCAACTGGAAATTAGGTGAAAGTAAAAAAAAAGTCTTAAATTATAAACCAATGGAAAGACATTATATACCCAAATTCTAATTCATAAAAGTTTTGGTTTTATGTCCATTAAGTTAGGTATAGGTATATCTCACTAAATATAAAAGATGTGTGTCAATAAATTTTGTTGATAATCACATACTAGTTTAAAAAACCCTAAATTTATCACTTTCAACATGGAATTCAGGGTTTAGGGTTTGAATGTAAACAAAAGCCCTCCAAAGGTGACAGATACACACTATTGTACAAATTAGGTCTCTCTTTCTCTCTCTATATATATATATGTATATGTATATATGTATACATATGTGCACACACATGAGGATGTATATACAGTGGATGGGTGCAAAGGAGTGGAATTTCTAGTAGACTATATTTTTCTTTACGATTTTCTAGATGGCTTAATTTTCCATATTAAATACTGCTCTAGGACCCATGAAATTAGGAAGGTATTTCTCTCCTTTTCTTTGATTACTTTGTTTGCAATAAAACTGCAGAACAGCAACAGAGACTAAAAGTTTGATTCACTTTCCTTTTGGTCCCTATTAAATAATATCAAGTATTACCCTGGTATTCAGTCCTGCTTCACCAAAGAAGGCATACCAAACCCTTGCAGGAGCATCTGGGTAACAATTTGGGTGCAGGAGGAATTGAGCATTGTCCTTTTTATCACTAACCCAGGGCAGAAATATTAGACTCATAACACTAATCATAATACTCTTTTATTCAGGGGCACCTGAGTGGTTCAGTTGGTTGAGATAATGACTCTTAGTTTTGGCTCAGGTTGTGATCTCAGGCGTCATGGGATTGAGGCCTGTGATGATCTCCCCACTCAGCAGTGAGTGTGCTTCAGGATTCTCTCTCTCTCTCTCTGTCCCTCCACTCACGCTCACTCTCTCTAAAATAAATAAATCTTTAAAAAATATTAATATTCTTATTCAAATAAGAGAAGAGTCATAGACTTCACACTTCTACAAAAATAAAAAGAACAAGGGCAATTTCTTTCTTTTCTTTTTCTTTTTTTTTTTTTTTTAAGATTTTATTTATTTATTCATGAGAGACACACACAGAGAGAGGCAGAGACACAGGCAGAGGGAGAAGCAGGCTCCATGCAGGCAGCCCAATGCAGGACTCGATCCTGGATCCGGGATCACGCCCAGAGCCGAAGGCAGATGTTCAACTGCTGAACCACCCAGGCATCCCACAAGGGCAATTTCTAAACAAATAGACTTTATAATAGATACTGAGAGTTCTGGGTTTTGTTTTGTTTTGTTTGCAACTTATGTTCTAGGAAAGAGCACAAAGAGCCTTCTGCACTTTGCTTGAAAACAATACTTAAAGCCATAGCCTATTAATCTCATCTACTTCCCAAGAGAAGGAAGGTCTCTTGGTGTTAGGGGAATATCAAGCATAAATTTCTCCTGAGAGTTTCCTATAACAAATATTTATTATTTTTTATAATCTGACTACAAAAAGCTAAGCTACTTCTACATTTTAAAATTAGAACTTTTATATTCACATGTGAAAAATTATAGTTTTCTAAACATTAATAAAGACACCAAAAATGTTTATATTCAGCATCACTCAAAAATTAAAATACAGAAATTAAAAATAAAGGAAATGCTAAGAACTTAGGTAGCAATCTAATCCCCTTGACATAGCTTCAAGGTTCCTCAAGGGAAAGAGTAATTCCTAACAATTTAAATGTTCCTTCATCAGACCCTGGTGTGTAGTAGGAAATTAATAAAATATTTTCAGATTGCCTAATTTTCAATGAATTTTTTAGTTTTTATACCAAAGACATTCTCCCAAGAGTCTCAACCACCACTCCAATCCTACTCACCAGAGGCAACCACAAGGTTGGTGAATCTCTCTCTACAGAAGCATATACTATACACACATACCACATATATATGTATGTAAATACACATATAGACAGAGAGAGGTATATACTATCTATAGTAATGGATAGATATAGACTTATCTCTGTAACTACTTATCTATCCATCTATTGAGAGAGAGAGAGAGAAAGAAAGGGGATCATACTATAACTATTCCACTTAAAAAAATACAGTGGATATAGTCATTTGTTTCTAATAATTCCACAAAATTATTAAGTTTCCAGATGCTTTTAGCCACCAAGACACTGAATGAAAACATTTACTGAGAATTGTTCTAAATGCTTTATAGATACTACACATTACACAACTTTATAGGTACATACTACTGCTTATGTCCCTCTTATAGATAAGGAAATTAAAATATATTGCCTGCCTAAGGTTATAATGACTTACCCAAAATTAGACAGTAAGTGACAGGGGCAGGATTAGAAGCCAGCAGTCTGTCTTAGGACCCTGTATTATTTATTTATTTATTTATTTATTTATTTATTTATTTATTTATTTATTTAATTTATAGAGAAACAGGCAAAGGGAGAAGCAGGCACCATGCAGAGAGCCTGAGGTGGGACTTGATCCAGGGTCTCCAGGATCACGACCTGGGCTGCAGGTGGCGCTAAACCGCTGCGCCACCGGGGCTGCCCAGGACCCTGTATTCTTAACCAATATTAACACTGTGATGTTAAAAAATATTATAAATAAATTCTAACTTAATAATGATTGTCGGTGCATACCAGATGCAAACATAACAGGACATGTTTTGGTGTTTAAAAGAGGTTATATATTCAGTCTAGAGTCTGCCATTAGTCAATACATTTGATTTAGCAAAAAACATAAATTTCATTCATATGTATTTCATAAACTTAACGAGAAAAGAGATCTAAGTGTCTTACCATCTTTCATGGCCCAAAGTGGCTTTTTTTGTTTTACTATACATTTTATTCACTAAACTGTCCCCAATGATTTATGGTCATAAACAAACACACATACACACTATATCCAGTCACACAAAAAAGAACCCAAATCATATTTTATATGACTCAAATTCTAAACTCAGATCCAAGAGGGTTTTGAATAATGGCAGAATCTTTGAGATAAACATATAGTCTCTCAAAGTAACTATTCTGAAGAGGACAATATTCAATTGTCTAAGGTCAGTCTGTTAATTATTACTTAACAGATTTATTTCATTAACTAATCCAACAACCAGTTCTTGTCAACCATCAGCAAAATGATAACTTATGCCCATATTGGCTATGCTGTTCCCACATCAGATAGCTAGTATTCTAAGCACTTTATAACATAACAAAATAGCATTTCTATGCCAAGTGGAACATAAATTGTTTTGTAACATTAGCCAATTTCCTAATTTACTCTTTTAGCATAAAGTGATTCTACTCTAGCTGACCATAACAGCAAGGACAAAACTGCAATTTTAGGAGAGGCTTTACCTCTGAATGAACCATGTTAGTTTTAAACTAACGATGATGGTAAAAACAGTACATACACAGACATACTGATATATTCAATACCACCAAAGCACCAGTGTCACCACCAACATTTTGAAGTTATGCCAATTAACATTAAGTGGTGATATATCTCAGGGTGCCTGGGTAGCTCAGTTGGTTAAGCACTCAACTCTTGATTTCAGCTCAGGTCATGATCTCAGGGTTGTGAGCTAGAGCCTGCTTCGGGCTCTGCACTCAGTGGAGAGTCCGCTAGAGATTCTCTCCTCCTCTGTCCCTCCCCCCCTACATGACTGTACCTGCTATCTCCCTCTCTCTCTCAAATAAATAATCTTTTTTTTTTTTAAAGGTGATACATTTCAGAAGATGGATCAATCAAAGACCAGGTTTTGACTACTTTTGTTATCCAATCACTTTCTTGGTCTTGGTTTTGTTAAGCAAATCTTTTTTCCTAGAAAAATAACCATCTGAGTTCCATATAGTTCGAGAGAATAATAAAAATGAATGCATGCTTCTTTGTATACACAAGTGCTAAATAAATGGAAAACAATTTGGCAAGACAGCCCTTCACATAGTCTAATGAGTAAACATTAGAATATTAAATTCCCTATCAACCTGTTAAGCATAATTAACCAAGTACCATTCCATAAAAGAAACAACTGGTATTCCTAAACCGAATATTCAGAGAAGCAGAAGGGAGTTTTATGGTGGACTTTCTTATAGTAAAATAATTCTAACAGGCCTTTTGTTTGCCTATATTTAATCCAAAAGCACATTTCTTCCCCCTACATGTGAACACATAAAATATCAATGAAATATTTATTAATCAATTAATGCTTTTGCCCTGGCAATACAAAAGACCTTTCATCAACTCCTATCTTTTTCCAATGACTCACCATCAAAATAATTTTGCTTGGATTATAGCCAGAGTAGAAGAATCAAGTATATAATGACCTCATGTGGCAAATGACTATAACTACTGATTTAACTATGAAATAACCATGGGCTTTATTAACTACTTTTGTTATCAAATTTTTATTCTTAAATTGCTATTTGAAACAGGCATTAAATACTGCCCATAATTAAGAAAAGAAAAATGACCTTAGATACAAAGAGCAAAGGTTAAAAAAAAAAAAAGAGGCAAAAATAGAGTCACTATTGACTAAATAAAATGACCCCACATGATAAAGTCAAATATTTGGATTCTTGTTTCGCTTTGTTAATTTTTGTGGGATCTTGAGAAATTCTTTAGCCTCTCACATCTGTAAAATGGTGGTAAATTCTGTCTACTACAGACTTGTAAGGCTAGAAGATGGTATATGAAAGGATTTTATAATATCTTAGATGGTACTTTTACCTTACTTATGGTACTTACTATTCTATATATAAAGCATTTTTAAGCTCATGATAAAAACTAAAACAGGGGTTTTAGTTAGGGATCCCTGGGTGGCTCAGTAGTTTGGCGCCTGCCTTTGGCCCAGGGTGTGATCCTGTAGTCCCGGGATCGAGCCCCACATCAGGGTCCCTGCATGGAGCCTGCTTCTCTCTCTCTGTGTGTGTCTCTCATGAATAAATAAATAAAATCTTAAAAAAAAAAAAAAAGAAACCTAAACCAAAAACCAAAGTACTATTACCTAGGTTGACTTCTAAGGGTCACCTTTTATCCTAGTGCAGTGGATACTAACTGGTATAGTATTTATCATATACTAGGCATAGAACTAAAATTAAGTAAATTCAAAGGATAGCCATATTGCTAATAAACTCCCTTGAGGATGGACTTAATTCTTAAAAAACCACACTTCAATATTTATCAATTTAAAACCAGCCAAAGAACTTGGGTGTTAATTTTTTGTGAAATCCCTGAACCAAATCCACATCTTCATTGATAGAATATATCCTGAGAACATCAATATCATATTAAGAATTTATAACTCAGGGCACCTGGGTGGCTCTGTTGGTTAAGCACCTGACTCTTCATCTCAGCTCAGGTCTTGATATCAGGGTCATGAGTTTGAAGCCCCATGCTGGGCTCCAATCCTGGGTGTGGAGGCCACTTAAAAAAATAAAAAAGGAATTTATAAGTCAATAAACATACAATTATAGAGCTGCAGCCACAATAATCTAAATAATGGTGGGAGGAGACTAGGTAAAATTTATTCAAATTTATATTACATATACCTATCCCTCACTTACTGTCTTTATTCCTGAAAGCACGGTCACTAAGGAAAAGGTTTTTTGAAAACTTTTCCCATTAATTTTAATTGGACACATTATATTACATACCAAGATTACATTATATTACATAATATTACATACCATTATACAATATACCAAGATACGAAAAAAAATCAACTGAATAATAAGAACAAGTTTATAACAATAAACAATACAGACTTACATAAAATATATTGTTAAAAAAAGGTTTATTGTACTTGCCAAAGTGGAAAACCTGATGGTGGTGGTTAGTGGAGGAAAGAAATAAAGGAATTATTCTTTGGAAGATAAATTCTGCTTTCTCCCCCATCAATTTTCCACCGTTGGGGGGCTAATAGTTATCTTGCATTCGAACTGCACTTAAAACTTACAACACAACAGAAAAAAAACCCTAAATTTAGGGAACTTCAAAACCTATGGAAATGCCATTGACACATAACAGAATAGAGTCCTAGAAGATGCATCCTGTACATTCTTCTCATTTGATATACCTATACAGAGCAAAATAACCTGATACATAATTCACATTTTCAAAATGATAACCTCTGTATAGAAAATGTTAAGTATATTAGTATGTTTTTGTTTGAGATGGTAATGCTTAAATATTGATTTTTATTGCATTCTTGTTTAGTGTATTTTGGAAAAGAGAAAGCCTTTGTACCCAAGAGCAAAAAGGGTGATTGTCTGTAAGGTGATAGAACTTCCCAAGACATAGCAAAATGGTGTTAACTGAACAGTTCTTATGAGGGAAGACTGGAATTGACATTACTAATCTCAGTACTAATGTATTTCCTAATTAGAGACAAGATTGCAAGAACTACAATGAATAAGGAAAAAAATTAATTGAACTAACTGAAGATGAGAAAAAATTTCATTGTACAAATAAATAAATGAAAAAAAACCTCATAAGGATAGCTTCAAAAAGCCTCCAAAATATTATTAAACCTAAGTAGCTCAGGCCTCCAGGAAACACCAGATTATCCAACTTCAAGACTTAATATAAAGCTAATCAAGACAGTATGGTATTGGCAAAAGAAGAGACAAGCAGATCAATCAAATGATCTTCAACAAAGGACCAAAGGCAATACAATGAAACAAAGGTCATCTTTGGTGCTGCAACAAGTAGGCATTCACATACAAAAAAAAAAAAAAAAAAAAAAAAAAACGTAATCTAGACAATGACCCTACACACTTCACAAAAATTAACTCAAAATGGATCATAGACCTAAATGTAAAATGCATGGTTCTAAAACTCCTAGAAGATAACACAGGAGAAATCTTAGATGACCTTGGGTATGGCAATGACTTTTTAGAAACAACACAAGATATAGGACAAAAAATTAATTAAAAATAAGAAAGTAAGATATAATCCATAAGAGAAATAATTAATAAACTAGACTTCCCTAAAATTTAGAATTTCTGCTTTGTAAAAAACAATGTCAAGAGAATAAGATAGGGACGCCTGGGTGGCTCAGTGGTTGAGCGTCTGCCTTTGGCTCACGTCGTGATCCCAGGGTCTTGGGATCAAGTCTCACATCGGGCTCCCCACAGGGAGCCTGCTTCTCCCTCTGCCTGCATCTCTGCTTCTCTCTGGGTCTCTCATGAATAAATAAATAAGATCTATTAAAAAAAAAGTAAGATAAACCATGGACTGGACTGGGAGAAAAACTTGCAAATGACACATGTGATAAAGGACTGTAATCTAAAGTATATGAACAACTCTTAAAACTCAACCAGAAAACAAACTAATTTAAAAATGGGCAAAAGTCCTTAACAGATACTTCATCAAAGATACACAGATAGCAAATAAATGTTTGAAAAGATGATTGATATTATGTCATCAGGAAACTATAATTTTCTTTGTCTTTCATGTTTTATTTTTTTATAAATTTATTTTTTATTGGTGTTCAATTTGCCAACATAGAGAATAACACCCAGTGCTCATCCCATCAAGTGCCCCCCTCAGTGCCCGTCACCCAGTCACCCCCACCCTCTGCCCACCTCCCCTTCCACCACCCCTAGTTAGAGGAAACTATAAATTAAAATGAGATACAACCATAGACCTATTAGAATGGCCAAAATCTAAACCACTGACAACACCAAGTACTGCCAAAGTTGCCAGGCAGTAGGAATTCACATTCATTACTGGTAGAATAGCAAAATGATACCACCATTTTGGGAGACCATTACAAAGTTTCTTAAAAACCTAAAACACTCTTACCATACAATCCAACAATTGTACTTCTTGGCATTCACCAAGTGACCTGAAAACTTATGTCCACACAAAAATCTACACACAGATGTTTGTAGCAGCTTTATTCATAAATGCCAAAACTTGGAAGCAAGCAAGACGTCCTTCAACAGGAGAGTAGATAACTATGATCCATGGAGACAATAGATTATTCAGTCCTAAAAAAAAAAACCAAGCTATCAAGCCATGAAAAGAAGCCATGGAGGAAAAGAAATGCAAATTACTAGGTGAAAGCCTAACAGAAAAGGCTACATACTAAATGCTTCCAACCATATGACTTTCTGGAAAAAGCAAAACTATGAAGACAATAAAAATATTAGTGGTGGCTAGAGGTTGGATAGGGGTGATGAAGAGAACACAGAGGATTTTGGAGGCAGCAAAACTATTTTGTATTACATTACAGTGGTGGATATATGTCATTATTCATTTGTCAAAACCCACAAATGCACAACACTGAATGAACCTTAATGTAAACTACGTACTTTGAGTGATAATGTGTCAGTGTAGGTTCACTGATTAAAACACATGTACCGGGACGCCTGAATGGCTCAGTGATTGAGCATCTGCCTTTGGCTCAGGGCGTGATCCCAGGGTGCTGGGATCAAGTCCTGCATCAGGCTCTGCACAGGGAGTCTGCTTCTCTCTCTACCTATGTCTCTGCCTCTCTCTCCATGTCTCTTATCAATAAATACATAAAATCTTTAAAAAATGAAATAAAACAAATGTACCACTCTGGTGGTGGATGTTGATAGTGGAAAAGGCCATACAAATATGGGAGAAAAGAGTATAGTGGGAACTCTACTTTCTACTTAATTTGCTATGAACCTAAAAGTGCTCTAAAAAATAAAGTCTATTAAAAAAAGAGAGTGAGAGAGAGATAGGACGGATACAATCCAAATAAGGTCTGTAGTCTAGCATTCTGGAGGTAATAACATTTACATTTTTATATAAAAAGTACTTTGGGACTTTTTCTCCTTTAAAATATGAGAGATCTAATTTTTAGCAGGGTTCAGTATATGTGTTCAGTTTCGGACATAAAAGATGAGACTACTCTGAATGAGGAAATGTCTTGCACAATTAAAATTACCTTATTAAAACAGCGAACAATAAAAATTAGTCCATATATTAGTCCATAAAATTAGTCCTTACATCTGATGTAAGATGATCTCATATGGCAAATAGGATAAAAAAAGATACTGCAGACCACTAGGCTCAATACTCTTGTACCCACCAATGGTACAGCTTTTATTGTGAATCTTAACAAACAAATTTTTAAAGGTTTTTTTCAATTCTACAGATTTTAAAAAGGCATTAAATCAAACATTTCTAGAAGTTACTAAAAATCTCTAAATTATGTCTTCACTTAAAACAGAATCGATGTTATTTATTTAAACCATATTCATAATTTTTCTTCAAAAGTAGGATAAATTTTAATTTTAAAAAGATATAATCATTTCAATGAGTATAGCTCCATCACAGTTCATGAGATTTACACTTATTTACTAAACTAATATTTAGTAAACAAATTCATTTGTATCAAATACAGACAAAAAAAACCCCATACAATATCATGAAATGGTTTCAATATTCGTGGTGAGTATAGGACTTGAGACAAAGTCTCAAGATCAGTGCATCTACAATGTTTAACCTACAAAATTATCATCTTTAATTATCAAAAACACAGAACAAAAAATTACATTTTAAAAAGGAAAATGATAGTTTCAAAGTCAAAGTGACTCTTCTCATTTCAAAAACAGAATTTTTCTAAAACATCAAGTAGAAAGGTTAAATACATAGAAAAACACTGCACACCTTAACTAAGCAAACTTGAGAAAAACCTTTACCTACAGACCTAAAATGAATCCATGCAGAGTTTTAAAAATTACAACTATTCTACCCCCTTGTATTCTTTATTATTACATGTTTCCTAATATATATTTAACAAAAATGATAATATTTTCAAGATACACAATATATAAAAGAGGAAAAAACTGAAGGTATAACCCCTACAGAGAAGCAAAGCAAACTGTGAAGTGAAAAGTGATCATGTTCTCAAAAGTAGAAATGTGTGACTTTCATTTAAGCTTTAAAACAGCAGGCTGTCAGGGTGCCTGGCTGGCTCAGTCAGAAGAGTGTGCAACTCGTGATTTTGGTATTATGAGTTGGAGGCCCACGTTGGGTATAGAAATTACTAAAAAATAAATAAAAACAAAAACAGAAAATAATAATAAAGTAGCAGGCTGCCTAATTAATCCAGACAGTAAGGAAAGCAGGTACGGAAGGAAGTAAGAGCTAGGATAAAAGAGATGATGCATCTAAGAAGATAATCTACCTTGTCTTCAGTTTCTCTTTTGACCTCTCAAGTAAGTATAAAGGTAAAGAAGAGAAACTACTCACTCCCAGTAGAGTCGACAAAAAATAAAATGGAAAAACTTATCCCTTGCTATGTTCCACTAAATTTTTACCAATAAAAATGGAAAGAAACTTAGGGAAAACCATACTTTCACCTCAAACAAATTAAAGGCAATCATATTTTAAACCAATCTTTTAACTATAAGTTTAATATCCACTCTAAGAGAATGGTCTGAGAAAAAAATAGGCAGCTATTTTAAGCTCCATATAAATTGAATCTTTACACTTATCTTTTAAATACAGAAACATGTTATCATTTCCTCTCAAATCTTCTAAAATCCCATGCAAAAAGATAAGTCTCACCCATACCACAAATGTAAAAACAAAAGCAGAATAAAGATTAGTTACTTATAAGATAGGTTATGCCATTACAAAATGGGAACAAAGTCTGACCTGCTCCTTTATTAATGAATTATAGATACATTCATAAATATCAATGAAGTGATTAAATACTAAAGTGGTCTTATCTTCCACATAAATTAAGATGGAAGGAGAGACGCTTGATCAAAAGTATTTAAAATAAAACTTCATAATCCTTTTTTTGGGATTTCTTAAATTCCGCTTTCCAACTTGTAATCGGTGCATTAATTTATTTATATGGCACACACTAACACTTACTACGTAACATTAAAGTTCCCACTTAAGTAACTGTTCACCAGTGAAATAAGAAGCACCAGGGGGAAGAAAAAAAAAGCCAACCTGCCTAGGAAAGTAATAGAAGGGAAAGACAGGAGGAGGCTGGGTCCTTTCATGATGTAGTTCAGCCAGTACTTACTCTGGAACCATCTACCTCCAGACTTCTTGTTGTGAGAGATAATTCGATGTCTTTATTTTTAAAAAGCCAAAAAGAAATGAAATTGCTCATAAACTTTTATACAGAATACATCAAAACAATTTTTTTCTTGGAACAAAAATGGTAAAAAACCTGAGTTTTCTAGAGACTTGTATGAATATTGAGCTATGAAGATACACAAAGCTGAAGTATCTAGAATCACGTGGCTGCCTTTAGTCTTCAGCAAAATCACAAAGTGCTCAAAAATTCTTTGACCTGAGGGGAGGAAATAAATATTAATATAATTCTTGACTAATTTGAAATGTCTAATATCCATCTCTATTTAATAGTATATAACAGCTGAAGACCTCAATTGTACTAAGTAACTCCATCACAAAGCCATAGTATTTATTTTCAAAAGATATATTAATATCTTAGTAGTAAAAGATAAATGACCTAAAATGTCATTACAGGAGTTATTAAGTTTTCATCTAAGATTCATACAGTTCTATAACAGCCATAACACAAATTTCAGTCTCTTTATAATAACATAGACCACTGACACGCAGCTTCAGCACCAAAAGTATTAGAAATTGTGATGGTTTAAACAACTCTGAAAGGTCCAGACATGTAAAATTTATAATACTTCTGAAGCACAAATATGAGTCATGTATACATATCTGTAATGTTAATATGCAAGGAAAGGTCATATAAGTTGTGAATGAACCTAATCAACTAACCAATATCACAATGCAAAAAGATTCTATTCTCTATAAATTCTAGATGACACATAATTCTTCTGAAGAAAGGAAGATTGTTGCCTTGAAATAATATCTTAAAAATACTTATAGTAAAAAAAAATACTTATAGTAATAATGTTACATAATAACAGTAACTACATTTGTTGTAGTAAGCAATGCATAATATATAGAATTGTCAAATAAATATGTTGTACACCGGAAACTATATATCGCATTGTATGTCAGTTACATATTTCAATAAGAAAAAAAGAAAGCCCACTACTAGTATTAATTAAAGGTAAACAATAACATTTATATACGATTCTTAGTCAAAATACATAAGTATTAGATAAAGTTAAAAAGTGGTTTTACAGATTCACTCAGTTAAAATATTGGTTGGCTGTTAGTATTACAATGGCTGATTTAATTGTATTTCATTTAGTTTCATAGTATCATAAATGAATCATATCCTATATATTTTATAAAATATTTTAAAGATTTTATTTATTTGAGAGTGACTGAAAGCATGAGCAGGGGTAAGGGCAGAATGAGAGGGAGAAGCTAATTAACCATAAGAGATTCTTAATCGTAGAAAACAAACTGAAGGTTGCTGGATGGGAGGGGGTGTGGAGGAGGGGGTAACTGGGTGATGGACATTAAGGAAGACGCATGATGTAATGAGCATTGGGTGTTATATAAGACTGATGAGGGATCCCTGGGTGGCGCAGCGGTTTGGCGCCTGCCTTTGGCCCGGGGCGCGATCCTGGAGACCCGGGATCGAATCCCACGTCAGGCTCCCGGTGCATGGAGCCTGCTTCTCCCTCTGACTATGTCTCTGCCTCTCTCTCTCTCTCACTGTGTGCCTATCATAAATAAAAAAATTTAAAAAAAAAAAAAAAAAAAAAAAAAAAAAAAGACTGATGAATCACTGACCTCTACCTCTGAAACCAATAATACATTATATATTAATTAATTAATTTTATTTTTTTTAAAGATTTTATTTATTCATGAGAGACACAGAGAGAAAAGCAGATACACAGAGGGAGAAGCAGGCTCCTTGTAGGGAGCCTGATGCAGGAGTACTCAATCCCAGAACCCTGGGATCAGGACCTGAAGCAAAGGCAGACACTCAACCACTGAGCCATCCAGGTGCCCCAATTAACTGAATTTAAATAAAATTTTTAAAATATTTATTTATTTGAGAGAGAGAGAGAGAGCAAGTGAGCATGAGCAGGGGGAGGGGCAGAAAAAGAGGGAGAAGACTCTCCACTGAGCAGGGAGCCCCATGGTGGGGCTCAATGTTGGGCTTAACCTGAGACTTGATCCCAGGATACCGGGATCATGACTGGAGCTGAAGGCAGACGGTTAATCTACTGAGCCACCCAGGTATCCATATATATCCTATATTTTTAACATCATTATGATACAAAGAGGTCATCTGAATTTTCCAGATACGCTTTACTTTACATATATCATGGGAAAAACAACTATATGAGTAGTTAATAATAAGTGTTGAGATTTTCAAAATTTTTGAGATATATCATTTATGAACGTCACCTTCCTACTATAGTAAATAACAGACATTTTGTGAAGGAGAAAAAAAATCAAATTTCTCTCAAAACTAAACAAACCAAAAAAAATGTGGCTTCATCTTTAGATCTTGGATCATCACTAAGTTAATTAACATGGATAGTAGGATATTTATTATACAATTCCCATTACTATTCTCTCTCAAGTGTACATCAATAGGTTTTCTCCAGTCCCTTTATCAGTACAGGCACCACTCATTAACAGAATATAGTCAGCTCCCAAATATGTAGAAGACAGATTAAGTCTGATTAAGACAATGACTCAATGATCAGGCAATGCCAATTCATCACTGACAAGGTCCCATAGAAAGTCAAAACTAAAAGTCCTTTAATTTCAAGACTTTAATATAAAAATGAATGAAATCTTTATCCTACAACTTCAAGTATCTTTCATACTGAATTAAGTTAAAAAAGATAAATTTAATTTCACAAGTAGTTCATTATTCAAGTACCTAAAGATTGATGATATAGAGAAGAGGGGAAGAAGAAGAAACAGCAGAGGAGAGGAGGGGAGCAAGAACTTTTGTTAATGTGATCATCCCTGTATTACAGATAAAGGGACAGAAGGATAAAAGAACCTCCTCATTTTAGCTAAGGCCACAGAGCTAGAATCTCAAGTTAGGATTAGAATCTAAAGTCTAAATCCCGGGATCCCTGGGTGGTTCGGCGGTTTGGCGCCTGCCTTTGGCCCAGAGCGCGATCCTGGAGACCCGGGATCGAGTCCTGCGTCGGGCTCCCAGCATGGAGCCTGCTTCTCCCTCCTCCTGTGTCTCTGCCTCTCTCTCTCTCTCTCTCTCTCTGTGCCTATCATAAATAAATAAATCTTAAGAAAAAAAAATAATAAAGTCTAAATCCCTCTAAAGCTCTTAACGGTCTCAGTATAATGTTTTCTTTCCTGTTAGAAAATTGTTTTCCCACAAGTCACAACACTTTTCTAGACAAGACAAATGTTAGTCTTTGTATAAATATACCTTTTCAATAAGACCATCGTGTTTGTCTTTAAAGTCTTCATTGATATCCAGAATTAAGATAGGGATTTCTTGTAGAAAATCAAAGTTGGTTCTGTTTTAAAAAGAAAGAGGTGAACAGAATTTTAAAAAGCAATAAAGAAAAAAGAAACACTAAAAACTTATTCTTATACCATCTCTGGAATATCAAAATGTTGTCAATCATTTTATATTAAATTTATTCTGCATTTTATATTAAATTTATTCTGCAAGTACTTTATCTGGAAGCCCCTTCTTCCTTCCCTAGATTTACTACTATATACTAATAATATCTAAAAATCTCAATGTAAAATATATAAAGCTAGGCATTATGACATATAATCCTCAAAAACCAAAATCTTAACATAAAATAAGGAATGTCTGCATTTGAAGATGAGAAAACTTAAAGCTCAGGGAAGCCACTCTGAGGCTCAGAGGATGCCTAACAAGTCAGTCTGGATTTGACCCAAGATCTGACTAATGACAACAAAATCCATGCTCTTAACAACTGTGTTATACAACCTCCTAAGCCTTGATCTAAAAAATAAATTTGAAGTATCTTATCTTAAATTCTCTCTGAAAGAGAGTACCTAAGTAACATACACAGGTATATTTCCTACTTCATCACTTAATTATATGCTATCAATACCACTGGGGAAGATTAGCCATAAAAATTTTAAGGAAATAGGATAGGATCTCATTACAATAAAAAGAATCACAATTGACACCTAATTCTGGTAGATCTTACAATACTAGTTTAAAATAAAAATGGTTGAAAATGAAAATCTGTACACGTTTTAGATTAAATTTTTATTTTAAAGGTCTTTAAATAGTAAATAAGAATAAGGAAGTCTTACTTCAGTGTTCTATGCAGTAGCCAGCTCTCATGCTTATAGTGAAGCTTCTCTAAATATTCAAGAGGAATGCCTTGTTCTTCATTTCTTCCCCGCAAATATATTCTATTCAAGCATTTCTAAAAGCAAACAATAAGAAAGAGGTTAGGGGCAAGGAATAATTATTCTTGCCTGTTGCCGTTAAATTTTTCTTCTCTTGTGTCTCTTGAGTTACACTAGCCAAAATTGCCATTTATTCCTTCTAGAAAGTTGAAATAGTTCATTTTTCCCTTCATGTGCTTTTCAATCATTTGATGACTCTAAACCAAATAGTACTTTTAGAGTAAGTAAACTTATGGGATCCATACTTGAAAAATATTGTACAAAATAAGCTTGGTAAAATGTAAATGCTTCAAAATGTATTATAAATCCTCTTTTCAAATACTTACATGATCCTACAATCAAAAGATATTATAAATAATACTGATGAAATAAAAGTTAGACTTGTGTTAGACTTTAAGATACTGACTATACTTTCTAACAAAATGAAATTATTAGTATTCTTTATGTGCTATATTGACATTTACTATTTTTGTAATTTTTTTAAGATTTTATTTATTTATGAGAAAAAGAGAGAGGCAGAGACATAGGCAGAGGGAGAAGCAGGCTCCCTGCAAGGAGCCCAACATGGAACTCAATCCCAGATCCCAGGATCATGCCCTGAGCGGAAGGCAGACACTTAGCCACTGAGCCACACAGGCGTCCCTATTTTCGTAATTAAAATAAAAAAAATTATTCTCAAAAACAAAAGTAAATTTCAAAATAGATGTTAAATTCAAGCTTCCTTTATATTAAAAAGAACAAAGTCATCACTTGGAATCAGAAACCTGGTTTCTTTAAAAATTCAGCTTCAATAATAGCATAATATTCTTTCAGGCTAGATTCATGACATTTATATTCATCAGAGCCTTCTTTGTGTCTTAGGGAAGACAGGAATAAAAAAAAGAAAAACTGGAATGTAAGCACCAAATCTAGAATTTAATAAATATAAGCTCTTATTTAGGTTAGCTTTATGAAAGGCATCCACTTGGTCTTCCTGGATTCATTACATAACTTCATATATAAGTAAGAACAGTTATATTATAACCGATCACGAAAGGCACATTTTTAAGTAAGCTCCCTTAACTGAAAATGGAAAGAGCCCTCTAAGTCTCTTCTCAACTAAAGCTGCTATCCAGTCCAAGCCATGAACAGACATAAAAGATTTCTTGAAACAGACCTCCATCAACTTTGCAATTCATTCACAAATATTTGCTGAGCTCCTACTATGTATCTAGGTCCTGTTCTAGGCAATGGAAATCCAACAGTAATTAAAATACCCCGTCTCACACCAAGATGCCTATACTCTAGCAGTCACTCAAGCAAAATTTCAATCTAGCTGTAACACGTAAAAGACTTTGCAAAAGTTAGGAAGAAATAATGAAGAACAAAACTGAGGAAGTACAAAGAAAGACCTAAAAAGAGCAACTTGCCAAATCTGGGTTTCTACTTTGCTGACAAAGAGAATGCTTCTATCTCCACAGATATGAGTTTCTAATTTGGATGTGAGAGGTAGAGAGTAAGGGAGTGGAGTTCAACTAAACTGCCCTCACTGCGTGCCACCAAAAGGATTTCTAAATATTAAATTGTCAATGGAGCAAGCAAATTTTTATTGAGTCTCACCTCTGGAGTGGCTCGAAGATAAATGATTCCATCCAGTTCCAGGCTTTGGCCAAATTGGTGATTCATCCAGTCATGCCAGTCTTGATAAATTGTCCACTCTGTTTCATTCATGCACTCAGATTCATACAGATTAGCTGCAAAGACATACCTGAAAGAGAGTCTATATCAACACATAATTCCTTTCCAAAAAACACAAAGAAACAGAAAAGAGAAAGTAAATCTACTAAATGGACATGGAACATTCTCCCAAGATCCATGGCAGATAATGCCTTAGACAGCAGAAAAAAATCAACAGAATATCTCCAACTACAGGAAATATGTTCTTTGCCAGCAGTTCTCAAAAATGTAGTTTAAGGACCCCTGGTAGTCCCCAAGATCTTCTCAAGGGTTCCATGAGAGGCCAGATTACTGTATATGCTATACTTCAACCAAAAGAACATGGCACACAGATGAATACAGAAGCATAAATGAGAACCCAGCTGTCTCCTATTAAGTCAGACATTAAAGAGATTTGCAAAAATATAAAATGATCCTCCTCACTAATTCTTTTGTTTTGAAAAATATAACTTTACAAGTATGTTATTTATGCTAATATGTAATAGGTTTATTATTACTAATTTTAAATAAATTAGTAAATGTTCTTTATATTTCTCAATCTTAATTTTTAATAACATAAATATCAATAAGACACAAAGCTCTTGGGCTCTTCAATAATTATTAAAATGAAAAGGGATCCTGAGACCAAAGTTTGAGAACATTTGTTCTGAGCCAACTCTAGCTTAAAAGAATCTTTGCATAAGCAGGGTAACTCTAGGATCAAAAATCCCCCCCTTAGAGATTTTTGATCTTGCTGAAGATGCAAGTCCAGAGTACAGATCCACATTTAACCAGAGGAGATGAGGATTTTAAGAAGGTTAGAAGAAAAAAATACTTCTCTGCAAATCTGAATGAGATGGCTATCATATTCCTTAAAGTTTCCACGGAAGCTAGCAACTTTAATTAACACTAGAACTTCCCTATAATTAATAATGGCATTAGCCATTATTACTAAACTGCTAAAGGTAATGTTGCATTTCAAATCCTCAAAACAGCCTTGTTTTAATTACCAGGAAACAGAAAAAAAAAAAAAAAAAGCTGCAGTTCCAAGCCATGATTCCAAAATGACAAGTGCAACTCATTTATATATACCTGTCACTATATATAGATCGTTCAAAAAATAATACAGGTTTCTCTGCATCTTTGAGCTTGCCATCAAGACAGGCAAGCTGGGCTCGTATTCGACTAAGGCACGCATATGACTGGAAGGTAAAAGACCACCGTTCAGGCTTCTCATACATCATCTGAAGAACATTCCCACCACTTTTCTGAGATGTTGTCAGTTCCTATTTTGAATTTGAAAAAAGAAACAAAGAGCAAAATGAATGATCAATAGTTATTTAAATTTTTTAAAAAGCCCAAAAGAGAAGTTAGATAAAAAAATGCATCATAATTAGCAAAATCAACATGATTAAGTCCTCTTCCTCCTGCTCTTTCCCAGGGTATTCTTCAGGATGCCTGAGGTCTAGAAGAACTTGAAAGGCCAGCTTAACCATCAGTTCCTTAGAGCTTTTCCACAAGAAGTCACAAACAAAAGCCTATGGCAGAAAATACTTGTTTGGCCCTTTTAAAAACTGGAATTAGTTGTCAATATTTAAAAGCTAAATAATTTCACATAATACACCTAGATTTATATCTTCTTTTTAAAAATGCAAAAACCAGAAGAGCATTTTTCACAGAACTAGAACAAAGTATCCTAAAATTTGTTATGGAATCACAAAAGATCCTGAATAGCGAAAGCAATCATGAGAAAGAAAAATCACATTGAATCCATGGCCTCAGCCCCTCCAGACAGTTTAGTAGTCTGTAAGTTTTAGCAAGCAACTTTAGCCCTAGTGATCAGTTAACTTTTTTGGCATATCTACAGATCGTTTATTATTTCCTAGAAAAACTCAGAACTAAACTCTCCTGCACAACCTCCCCCGCCACCCTGGGCACCAATCACAACCACCATAATATCTATAGCTGGCACCACAGAGTCTACACGCAATCAAAAAGTGTTACAGACCACTGTGCTCCCTTTTTACAGATTAAATGCTCTAAAGTTCCTTTAAAAATCTTTGGGCCAGGCAGAAATCTCAGAGTCGGCTTTTGGACAAGACTCTACCTTCTCCCCAGGTGGTGGACCTCCTGAATAAAGTTCATATTATCAATCAAAATTCATCTTGAGTATTGGCTTTTTGAGCAATGAGCAGCGGAACTTGGATCTTTCTGTAACATTATCACAATCCTAGACTTCAAGATAAACTACAAAACTGTAGTAATCAAAACTGTACGGTACTGGTACAAAAACAGATATATAGATGAAAGGAATAGAAGAGGAGAGCCCAGAAATAAACCTACGCTTATATGGTCAATTAATCTATGACAAAGAAGGTGAGAATATACAATAGGAAAAAAAAACATCTCTTCAGTAAATGGTGTTGGGACAACTGGACAACTACATGTAAATGAATGAAACTGGACTACTTTCGAATACCATACACAAAAATAAACTCAAAATGGATTAAAGATCTAAATGTGCGACCTGAAGCCATAAAACTACCTAAAAGGGAAACAGACAGTAATTTCTCTTACATCAGCCATAGCAACATTTTTCTAGATGCGTCTCCTCAGGCAAAAATAAACTATTGAGATTGCAATACAAAATAAAAAGCTTTTGCAAAGCAAAGGAAGCTATCAACAAAACAAAAAGGCAATTTACTGAATGGAAGAAGATATTGGTAAATGATATATCCATCTGATAAGGGATTATATATTAAAAACTCATACAAAATATATTAAAAACTCATACAACTCAACATAAAAAAAACCCAATCTGATTAAAACATGGAAGAAGACCTAAATAGACATTTTTCCAAAGAAGACATACAGATGGCCAAAAGACACATGAGAAGATCTTCAACATCACTAATCATCAGGGAAATGTAAATCAAAACCACAATGAGATATCACTTTATACCTGTCAGAATGGCTAAAATAAAAAATAATAACAAGTATTGACAAGGATGTGGAGCAAAAGGAATCTCCATACCCTATTGGTGGGAATGCTAATTGGTACAGCCACTGTGGAAAACAGTAGGGACTTTCCTCAAAAAATTAAAAATAGAATGACCTTATAATCCAGTAATTCCACTACTGGGTATTTACCCGAAGAAAACAAAAATATTAACTCAAAAAAATATATGCACTTAGACGGTATTACGTTAAGTGAAATAAGTCAGAAAAAGGCAAATATATGATTTCACTTATATGTGGAATCTGAAAAAAAACAAATGAATAAAAAATAAACAAAAAGCAGAATTAAATCTATAAATACAAAGAACAAACTGATGGCTGCCAGAGAAGAGGAGGATGGGGGATGGGCAAAATGGATGTAGGGGAGTAGGAGATATAAGCTTCTGGTTCTGGAATGAGTAAGTCACAAGAAAAAATGGCACAGCATAGGGAATATAGTCAATGATATTGTAATAAGGTTGTATGGTGACAGACAGTAGATATTCTTGTGGTGAGCACAGTTCAAGATACAGTTTGTTGAATCCACTATGCTAACAACTGAAATTAATGTAACATTAATAGTGTATTAACTATACTCAAATGAAAAAAAAAATTTATTGTGAAAACCAAGCAATACTGTGTCTGTATTTTCTCTAAGTAAAAACTACTTATAGCCACGTCACACATGCTTCCATCAGGTGGGACATATGCTCTCCATTTTCTCAGCCTCCGTTTTAACATATTTCCTGTTGATTCTCACAACAGGCCTGATTTATTTGTTTAGCTAGCGGGCCCCTTAAGGCATTTGGAGCCTATCTTCTTAATAAAACAGAGCAAGGTCTCCCCAGCATTTTGTGATTTCATAATCACATTGTTGGAACCAATATTTCCAGTTTAAGAAAAAAAATACAGAATGAAAAATAAAGTAAAATCTCTGTAATCTTTTTTTTTTCTAATTTGAGATAGAGAGAGATGGACAGCAAGGAGAAGAGGCAAAGGGAGAGATACAGAGAATCCTTAAGCAGACTCTGTGCTGCATGTGGGGCCCCACACGGAGCCCCATCTCATGACCTGAGCCAACACCAAGAGTGGGATGCCCAACCAATTGTGCCACCCAGGTACTCCAATTTCTGTAATCTTATTTAGGAATTTGAACTAGCATCTAGAACTCATGAATTATTTTCCTTTCTGTAAGATACAGTTTTCCTAACTCTGCCCACCAAAAGGACTATAAACAATGACAAGCTTGCAGAAATAAACATAAGTGTCACCCAGATTATGTCTAAATACCATTTCCCACTGAAAGGAATTAGGGTCATATACCTGATTCTATGCCTGAAGAAAGAAATGTACAAGATGAGCTTAATACATCTTGTTCCAGGGAACAAGTAAACTATCCAAATCTACTGAGGTTGTACCAAGGGCAAGGGCTTCCACTTGTCAAAAAGACAGGAGTCTTCGAACATCTGAAAGGAGTGGTGAATGGAAGGCATACATTTATAAATTCATAATCTAAAGAAAACCAGGGGGGAAAAAACTCTCTAAACATCTTTAGAGGTTGCTAGGTCACCAATTAATTATTCTGGAAATTTATAGAGAAAAAAAATAAAAAATTGTATTCTGCCTTCCTTAACAACTTCCTCCTATCTCTTCCGGCTGTGGGGTGGCTCCGTGGAATCCTTCTGTTAACACCAACAATCAGCACCTACATTCCGAAAACTGGCTACAACCCCACACAGGAGCACTGGTGCCAGCTTCTGGCTGGAATGGGGACCACGTGCTGGAGCCAAGCGCTCACAGGCCTCGGTTCCAGGGACGGAAAGTCCCCCGTAAAGACGGGAGCCTGCGGGCCACACTGCTGGAGCCCGGGCTTGCGTCCTGCCGACTCGTCCGCCCGACAGGCCTCGCACCTGCCTCTCCAGCACGTCCACAGCACCGGGGGTGTCGGTGCTGGCCCCGGGCCGAGCGGGCCTGGTGCTCTTAGCCTGGCGCGGGGGTCACCTTTGCTCCGGTCAATGTTACAACTGAAGGAAAGTCTGCGGAAATGCACCATGAAGTGAGGCTCTTCCTGGGGACAACGTGGGCTTCAAGGTCAAGAGCGCATCTGTCAGAGATGTTCGTCGTGGCAACGTGGCCGGCGACAGCAGCAATGACCCACCCATGGAAGCAGCAGCTTCCCGGCTCAGGGGGTTATACTGAGCCACCCAGGCCAGGTCGGTGCTCGACAGGCACCTGTGCTGATGGTCATGCAGCTCCCAGCGCCGGCAGGTTTGCTGAGCTGAAGGAGAAGACAGATCATCATTCTGGAAAAAAGCTGGAAGATGGTCCCAAGTCCTGAAATCTGGGGCTGCTGCTATTGTTGATATGGTTCCTGGCAAACCTACGTGTGTCGAGAGCTTCTCTGACCGTCCTCCTCTGGGCTGTTTTGCTGTTCGCGACATGAGACAGACGGTTGCGCGGATGTCATCAAAGCAGTGGACAAGAAGGCCGCTGGGGCTGGCCAAGTCACC
The DNA here is from genome assembly GCF_048418805.1 of Vulpes vulpes. NCBI lineage: Eukaryota > Metazoa > Chordata > Mammalia > Carnivora > Canidae > Vulpes > Vulpes vulpes. Next base: position 64,120,383 of record NC_132781.1, read on the forward strand.
AGGTCTGCCCAGAAAGCTCCGAAGGCGGAATGAATATCATCCCCGACACCTGCACCCCAGTCTCAATCAGTGGTGGAAGAAGGTCTCAGGACTGGGTCAACGGGCCACTGAAGTTTAATAGTAAAAGTCTGGTTAATGATGACAACGCATCGTAAAACCTTCAGAAGGAAAGGACACTGTTTTGTGGACCATTTGGTTGTGTGTGTGTGTGTGTGTGTGTGTGTGCGTGTGTGGCAGTTCTAAGTTATTAGTTTTTAAAATCAGTACTTTTTAATGGAAACCACTTGACCAAAATTCTGTCACAGAATTTTAAGACCCATTAAAACAAAAGATTAATGAGAAAAAAACTTTTTTTTATTCTGGCCCTTTCTTTACAAATGTTACTTCAGGTTAATGAAATAGTAGAAGAGGAAATGGTCTTCTTTGACTGAAGAATCTTAGCTAACAACCTTGATTATTAGAATATCACCTTTCCAACACCGAACGATATATTACATTAGGGCATAAATTAGCAATAGATCCTAAAATTATTAGAGAAAAACTAAGAGGGAATTTTATAAGCTGACAAATCCTGAACAGACTAATCGATTTTGACATCACAAAAAGACATGCTCCTGGTGAAATGTGAAAGAAAATACACATCAGTACCTAAGAAGTCTAGCCAAAAAAAACTAAAACCAAATCTAATCAAAGCTCTAGAAGATCTAACTACAAATTTACAGGAAATACAGAGATTGAGAAACATGTTAAACTATACCACAGAGATGCACTCAGCCAAGACCAGAATGTGGAAAGTGTACAAGAGCAAATGACCCAGTTTCTTCAAGTATTAAACTGCAAAGAAAAAAAAGGAAGAGGAACCAATAGATTAAAATTTAAAAGGCATATCAACCAAATATAACATGTGAACTTTGACTCTTGATATCAACAAACTATAAGAAAATTAGGAGACAATAGAGAAATATGAACACAAACCAGATGTGATGCACAGTGGAATTACTAATCTTTTGGATGCAGGGTTTTTTTTAAGGAATCTTTTTTTTTATAGTTGTTGTTTTTTTAAGATTTTATTTATTTATTCATGAGAGACAAGAGAGAGAGAGGCAGAGATACAGGCAGAGGGAGAAGTAGGCTCCATGCAGGGAGCCCGATGCGGGACTCAATCCCGGGACCCCAGGATCACGACCTGAGCTGAAGGCAGCACTAAACCGCTGAGCCACCCAGGCTGCCCTTCTATAGAATTTCTTTTGAGTCTTTTTTTTTCTACAGATTAAAGATACTATCTAGAACAGAGGTTGTCAAAGTGTGGCAGGGTAATGCCTGAGGAGTTCCTGAGATCCTGAGAGGGGTCTACAAGCCTAAAAAAAAAAAAAAAGATTTTAGTAACAAATGTACCTTTTTCCATTCTCATTCTCTTATGAATGTATAATTTTCTAGATGCTACATAACACATGATATTGCAACAGTTGGAATGTAGAAGCAGATATGAGAACTCAGGTTTGCTAATAAGTCAGACATTAAAAGATATGCAAAATGTAAAACAATCTCACTTTCCTCACTAAATTCTTTTTTTTGGGAAAATAGTTATTTATGTTAGTTAACATGTAATGGGCTTACAACTGTGATTTTTAAATGAATTAGCTGGCAAATTTTTTAAGTGTTTCAAGTTAAATTTCTAACATAGTAAATATTAATAGATCTACTTAAAAGTCTTTGGTTCTTCAATAATCATAGACTACATATATATTTTTATATATATACACACACACACATATATATATAGTGTATATGCACTTGCTTATTTAAATAAAGTTAGCTTTTAAATGATGCTGCCTTATATCTTAAAATAATTAAGAACTCCTAGGATTCAATAAGCAGTTTACTTCCTAAAAACTTCACACATATAGTATCTACTTCAAATAAATCTTTACTAAATAATATAACAATATATAGTTATATATTCTGATCAGCCTAAATAATTAATGTAGAAAATGTCCAATCAAACCCCTAATTTTAAAGTATTATAAAAATGGAACTTCATTACTATAATCAGTAAATTTGAAAAATACCTATCAGGGTTATTTCAAATTCTAGTGCTTTCTGGAGAAAATAAAATTGAGCCAACTTCTTGACAAGTGATTTAAATGGTGAATTTGTATAAGTCACTTTTCCTTGTGACTGACAAAAAGGCAAATGAAGACTTGTAAATTATATTTTAGCAAATTTAGCTACAGTTAACTAAAATGAACAAGAAGCTGACATAACTAGATATGATCAGAAAAGAGGTGAACCAAAATCCTGAAAAATATGTATATACAGACTTGTTTACCAATTCTATATGTACTAGTATGAGGATCAACTAAAACTAGAAAAAAAAAAATTTAGACCCAAATTTTAAAGTGTGATTTTGTTCCATAATCAATGAACATTCACAGCTTTAAAATTTCTCGAAATTGTTAAATTCATGTTGATAAATATAATAGTTCTTTTAAAGATTTTTTTGTTGTTGTTTACACCCAATGCAGGGCTGGAACTCATGATCCAGAGATCAAAAGTCACATGCTCTACCAAGTGAGCCAGCCAGGAGCCCAAAATGTACTCTTGATATAATCCTAAACTTTGGAGGAAAGGCAATCACACATTCCCACATAATACTCTGTGATCATAATTACAGATCAAATGCTAGATAAAATTAGTCATGATCTGACCCAAAAGATAAAATTCTTATGTTTGCAAATTGTTAGCTCAATTTCTAAATGGGATTACTTCACTCCTACTCAAGTTTTTGACACAGAAATGTATGAATCTGGCATTCTGTAACTAGAAATTTTAAAATTCTTCTCAATATTTGACCTCTAGAAACAGTGAAATTACCTACTGCTCTTACAAAATATCACAAAAGCTTACTAAATGTTTCACTTCAGGGCACCTGGGTGGCTTAGTCAGTTAAGTGTACAACTGTTGGTTTCGCTTTGGGTCGTGATCCTAGGTTCTTGGAATCAAGCCCTGAATTGGTCTCAGTGCTCAGGGAATCTGCTTAAGATTTTCTCTCTCTCCTTCTGCCCCTCTCTACTTCTCTAAAATAAGTAAAATAAAATAAAATGTTTCACTACTTTGTTCATATCTCTAGCCTAGTACCAACTCTGCATAAAGTACTAGGTGTGTGGTTTTTTTTAAAGGTTTATTTATTTATTCAGAGAGAGAGAGAGAGAGAGAGAGAGGCAGAGACACAGGGAGAGGAATAAGCAGGCTCCATGCAGGGAGCCCGACGTGGGACTCGATTCTGGGTCTCCAGGATCACACCCCGGGCTGCAGGCGGCGCTAAACCGCTGCGCCACCGGGGCTGCCAGTACTATGTGTTTAAATAATTAAATTGGCAAGGTCATCTTAGGTCTCTTCTAGTATTCTTTAATCCTCAAAAACTCCTGATACCTAGGCAGTACCTATTTACCAGTCTCTCCCCCAACCACAATATCCATTAAAATATTCTATACAAATTTTTGTTATTTTTGTTATTAGATTTTTATATAGTCTGATTATAGTAGTGTTCATTAGGGGATATCTAATTTAATATGTGGATTTTTTTTAAAGAGACCTGGTATTCTAAATATACCTCTAATTTGTAAAATACATAGAAGTAATTTTGAGCATCTGAGGACTGCCACTTCACTAATGCCACTTCACAATTATAGGTCAAAGTCAATAAACCCTACCATTCCACACTTTCCAAATCAAGATAAGAGGATGAACAGAAAGAAGTCACTGAAATTCCTTCTTTTTTGTGGCAATATTCTTTCTTTCACAGTACTAGAATATATTAGGATACTTTAGTATTAGAGTTGTCAGATTAAGAAAGAAAAAAACAAAACCCAGGACCTCCAGTTAAATTTGAATTTCAGATAAATAAATAATTTTTTAGTATAAGAATCTCCCAAATATCTCATGTACTTTAACTTACTATAAAACACTCCCTGACTATATATAGTCTTTCCAACCCAATGGACTTTCATTTTTGTTTTTTTATTTAATTCTTACACAAGTTTGATTTTTCCTATTACCATTCCCATTTTACTGACAAAAAAAAGTTTAGAAAAACTAAAGTGCATTCTAAGATTATATTGTAACTAGTAGCTGAATTAGAGCTTATAAATATTCAGGTTATATGTAAAATTTTATTACAACAGCATTTAATGTAACTGAATTTCATCTACAATCTTATCATTAAGCATATGCTTCCCTTTTTAAACTTTTAATTTTAGAAAGGAAAATAAAACCAATTCCAATTTTATCTATGCAAAAAAGGACAATCTCACATACCTTGGGATATGCCAGTCACTGTCACTTCCTAATATTCCCTCTCTCTAAATTCCAATGACCAAACAGTAATCCCTAAGAGGATCAACATATGCCAAATCAAACATATAAGCCTAATGCCTCCATTTACAGGAACCATATCCCATTATTATTAGTTCAACTGCAATTGCTTTAGCAAAGAAGAGCTCATATTCATAGTCCAGAGAATCAGAAGGCAAAACATCTTAGGAGACAAGTCCTTCCTTTGTGAACTAGGAATGATCATTTCCCTACCTGTCAGAAAACCAAGAATGAGCTCTGTCCTAACAGCTGACTTTCCTGAATACTCTTGTTTTTAGAAGAAAGACAGTTTATCTACCACGTGGACTGTAGGGTCAAACATGTATCTAAAGTCCCAGACAAAAGGAAGAAACAAGGAGCTGTCTTCAGAAGTCCCTATGGTGGGCAAAGGATGCTTCCCCAGCCTTTTCTGTAACATCAAGCTAAAGGTTTCCAAAATAAAGTCGTATGAAGTCTTTAATCTTATATCCTAAGGAATATAAGGAATAAAATATGATGGCTTAATTCCTGTTCTCAATCCTAGCCCAAATAAACACCCCTGAACACTTTCTAGAAGTTCACGCTCAAAGTAGGTGGTTTTCCTCTGGGGAAAAAAAAAAATCCAGAAGTATAAATATTGACCTCAAAGTTTCAGTTAAGAACTAAAAACCACACAAACACATGGCACTTTGAGGCAGAGTTTAAATTACATACCGCAAACCACATAATTAACTGAATCTTCTTCCCAAAATTGAAGAAAAAAAAAAAAAAAGCATAAAACAGCAAGAAGCTAACTGTCAACAATAAGTCTGTGTAGAAAAAACTCAGCAGATGATGAACGGAAATAAGGGTGTAGTTAATTGCCTTCCCAAACTGCTTAAAGAATAAATTTATTAAGTTTCATTGAAAAGGTTTTGTTAATTATAAATTGACTTTCCTATTTATTCAGCATCCTCCAGGGAAAAAAAATATTTCATACAAATGAATCTTTTCAGCTAAATGAAGTTTATCAACTTCTTTTTTACCTTATAAGTGGAAAATAGAGAATATTTGTTGAAGATCTCTTCCACATAAATTAATTAAACTTGGCATTTTGAGTTTAAGTTACATTAAAAAATAAACACCACTATGTGTTCCCTAAAGCCACATTGCTTTTCTTCCTGGACACAAACAAGGTTTTATTTCCCAGCCTCCCTTGTAGTTGAGCATGGCCATGTGACTCAATTCTAATCAAGGAAAGTAAGGCAGAAACAATGTATACCATTTCCAGGCTTCAATCTAAAAACCTCTCAACTGTGATGTTCCTCTCTTTCTCCATCAGCTAGAAGCAAAGGACACCAAGATCCTAGAGCAGAAGCTCTTAATTTCGGCTCCAGGCAGGGGTAACAAAGTATGGTCCCCGTAACAGCAACAGCAACATTACTTGGGAACTTGTGAGAAATGCCCATTTTTAGCACCCACCCCACATCAGATGCATTAAGTCAAAAACTAGGTGCAGGTAAGGGCCCAAGTATGTGATTTAAAAATGTTTCAGGTCATTCTAATAAACATTAAAGTCTGAAGCACTGTTCTACAGGTTGGATGAGCCACAATTTAGAAAGGGCCTGGGTCGCTGCATCACAGCATGGTACGTTATCCACTAAATACCATATTGCACTGTTCTCTCAGAAATAAAATTTATTATTTTGAACTACAGAGATCTTAGAGTTTATGATAGCAGGAAGCATTACCTTAAATCTACCTGATACAGATATTTAATAATATCCTTAGAAGTGAACTCAGCTCATCTGAAAAACAGGATAAATTTGCTATGCACAAAGATAACAAAGTAGGTTACATAGATAATATGAAATGGGCTTGTTATATAGTGAGAAGTTTGAAACTTTTTTTTGAAGAATTTGGAGGACAATATGCTAGGTGAAATAAGCCAGTCACAAAAGGACAAATACTGTATTATTCCAATTATAAGGAGGAATCTAAGGTGGTCAAATTCAGGGGCACCTGGCTGGCTCAGTCAGCGGAACATGTACTCTTGATCTAGAGATTGTAGGTTCAAGCCACATAGGGGGTACAGAGACTACTTAAAAATAGAATCTTTAAAAAAAATAATAATAAAAATAAAATCTTAAAAATTAATTAAATAAAGTAGTCAAATTCATAGATAGAAGAAAGAAGAATGGTAGCTCCCAAGGGCTAAATAAAAGGGGTAAAGGAGAATTGTTTAATGAATATAGTTTTAGTTCTACAAGATGAAAAGATCTGTTTTACAACAGATCTGCTTTACAACATTGTAAATACACCTAACACTACTGAACCATATATTTAAAAATGGTTAAGATGGTAAAGTTTATGATGTGTTTTTTCCACAATGAAAATATTAATCACACAAAAAAAGACTCTTTTTATTTGTATTTTCCAGATTTGTTTACTCTGGCCCAAAGTAATTTCAAAGTCTACTACATGAAAATAATTTAAAGAACTAATTCTGACTCATAACCCAATTGAAAAAATAATAACCAGCTAGTTGTTCTAAAAATACAAATGCCTAAATTAAAACAAAATTTAAAAATCTACAGTACAGTTTTATAGCTTTCAAGATGTTAGCTGTTGTCTCAGTTCAACCACACCAAATTAAAAAATTAACAGTTGAGCCAGGAAATCATTTTCTAGTTTTTCAGGATAATCTAAGAGCCCATATAAAATATTTTCTTTTGATTCTATGCATGAAGTTTTAGAGACTACAAATCGCTGGGGGTTTTTGTATGCAACTATGAACATTAAGAATAAAATTCAAATTAAAAATGTATCCAAAAAACACTGTATATCATCTTTACCAACTTGAGTGTAATTTTTTCAGTTCATTCCCCTCTGAAAAGGACCCAAATAAAAATATCTGAATGCCTCAGGGTCAAATTATATTATGTAAAAGTTGATAGAACATCTCTGCAAAGCAGCTTAGCTATATTTACTTTTTAAAATCTATATTCTTAGGCCTACTTAACTGCACTTTTGGAAATTTGTCTTAAAGAAATAACTTGGATTACAGATTTAACCACAAAGATGTTTATCACATTACTAAGCAAATAGGCTATCATTCCACTATTATTAGGCATTTATATTATGTAAATACTGGTACATGCATGTAAGTTAGGTTGCCTTTAGAAATTATTTATAGTAAACTCTGACATTTTTAATTACCTTTGAAATAAACATGAGAGAGAAAAAAGCAAAGCACAAAATTGTATACTATTGTGCCAAGTAAGATCTGCAGTCTTCTCTGAGTAATCCAGGAGAGTTTTAGTTCCTTCCTTTGGTAATCTATGATATTTTCTTAACTTCAAACAATGTTTGAATACTACTGTATATTTTTACTGTATTACTGTATATTTTTTAAAATTATGTATCCCGGGATCCCTGGGTGGCGCAGCGGTTTGGCGCCTGCCTTTGGCCCAGGGCGCGATCCTGGAGACCCGGGATCGAATCCCACATCAGGCTCCCGCTGCATGGAGCCTGCTTCTTCCTCCGCCTGTGTCTCTGCCTCTCTCTCTCTCTCTGTGACTATCATAAATAAATAAATAAATAAATAAATAAATAAATAAATAAATAAAAATTAAAATTATGTATCCACCCCGCTGCCAGTATCAGATATAATAAATTACTATGTCAACTATACATAAGATACAGATAAGGTGATGGGATAACAGATAACTTTTACTGTTTCTGTCATTCATATCTATAATTCTATAACTCACTTCATGATAGAATACTTCATTATTTTGCATAAAGCACATATTATTGTCAAGGTAAGTGAAAAACAGTAATACTGAGTAAAGATACAAAATCATTTATCTTTTAATTCTAATCTAATTTTGTAAACATTGCAAGAGTTGAATTAAGTTCAATCAAAAAAGATCAGAATCTACCAAACAAGATAATCATAAAACAGCCAAAAAAGTTATCAAGATATTTCAGAAGGTATAAGTAAAAGTACTTTCCTACTCATTCCTAATTTTCAAGAATGACTTATTAAAAAATGCTGTTATTTGAAAAACAAGTATATTTTATCCCTTCTTTATCACAATTCTAATTTTTTCAGTGGCTTCTTAGTGGTAAGAAGTTTTGGATAAAAGTAAAATAGTATTTCACAATTAATAACAAAGATCCTGGGCAGCCCGGGTGGCTCAGCGGTTTAGTGCCGCCTTCAGCCCAGGCAGGGTGTGATCCTGGAGACCCGGAATCAAGTCCCATGTTGGGCTCCGTGCATGGAGCCTGCTTCTCCCTTTGCCTGTGTCTCTGCCTCTCTGTGTCTCTCATGAATAAATAAATAAAATATTTAAAAAAAAAATAACAAAGATCCCTTAAGACTTAAATTCAATAAGAAAAACAGGACAGAGCAGAGATATGTCCCTAAGAATTTGTCCATCTCAAAAATAAGCTAAATGGAAGGGATTAAATCAAAGCTTTGGGCCTAAATAATAATATAAACCACCAAATAAGCAACTATTTGAAATAAAGCTTCAATTCCAAGATTGGTGATCATCTGGGTAGACCTTTAAAGATAATCTTATCGTGAGAGAGGAAAGGAGGGAAAGCTACATAATCTTTTTAGGTACTCTGTCTCATTATTTTGCTAAAATTGGTGCAGTTTATCAATAGTATAGCAACATTTCAGCCACTAGGTGGCAGGTAAAAAAAAATAAATAAAACAGCTAAAAAACAAAATGCAAGCAAAGCATAAAGGTGCAAATTAAGTTACTGGCTAAGGTAAGAGATCAAAGGTACCAATAATCCAACTCTTCCAATTCTACAGCAACTGACAAAGAGTGAGATAAATGAAGAACATCCCAAGTAGACTGGCCTTGCCAAGGTTGGGTCTGAAGACCGTCTACTTCTCACTACTGACAACCTTCTAACAAAATTAAGATTTAGACCATGGGTGATTCACACTAAAATGGTGAGGAATTGAACAGAAACAGGTCTGGGGGAGAAGAGCTGCAGGATGAAGGAAGAAAATCCCATTTCCTGAGTTTAGTGGAGGTCTGGAATAAAAGAAGAAAATATCTAAAGATACAGAGAACCTGTCCCCCACCATCCTCACACTCCACAACCTTATCTCCAAAATACTATCCACATTGTCTGAAATGCCACCTAGAAGTACAAAGGACCAACATCATAACCAGACCCCAATTTATATACAAAAATAAAACTATCCTCCAAGAATCTGTACCAATTAAGGTTATCAAATTGAAATACTACGGAAACATGACTAGATTAAACTGTATGATGAATGTATAGGTTCATCCATGTGGTAGTTATAAAGATCAATTTGGAATTTTGACTCTAGTACGTGGGAAGAAATTGCCCCTACCCATAAACATGAATATCAGATCCGTGAAACCAGGAGTCTGAAAATAGAGACAAAGGTGCATCAATGTCTGATGATATCAGTCATTAAGATAATATAACTAATTCCCCTGGGCCCTGATTCTAGGGTTGGTAGACAACCGACTTACTATAAATTTGTCTTCTCACATATATTAATGCAATGTTTTCAATCTCTTCTCTCGAACCTAACTAAAAGGGTCAATATAATCCTAACACTAACGGTAATTCACTAGGGCAGTCATTGTTAACTAGGAGCCATTTCTCATATTAAACTTCCCAAGGGATTGTCTGTCATTTTATAAGCATACTAATAAAACTCTGGATTCTTATGAGTTCCTTCCACTGGTTGAGAATTATGGGCCTCCACAGAGAACTTACTGACCGAATTCGGTGAATCTGATAATTACATTTCTCTCTACAAAATTAAAATTTTTGGCATTTTTGGCATCAGTTTCTGCATCCCATATTATAGGTATAATGAAAGGCAGAGGTATTTAATGTGCCAGAGAACTAGTTATTCATATTTAATGAGTTAGAAGCTTATGACATTAAAACTAGAATGGGCCTTAAGTGGAGGTCAACTAATCCAATCTAGTCTAACATTCTCTCAATAAAAGAATCTCTTGTGTATTTCTGACATTGGTTTAATTTGTCTAGTTCTTATCTAACACCTGAGAATAACTGCACTGATAGTTTACCGCAAAATGAGGGGTAAAGAGGTGTTTTTAGAACATAGGTCTCTCATTTCTGAAGGTAAGCAAACATGAGTAGGGCATTTCAGTGAAAAAGGCCAACAAGACATACTCTGGGAAATAAAAATGCAGAGGGGAGGGAAGACAGAAGATTCAAAGGAAAATGACAAAAGGACCTGAACAGGGACTTCACAAAAGCAATCAAAATGCAAATAAATTAATTAAATAATCACAATATCATTAGCAATCAACAAAATACAGATTTAAAACATAATATTAAACACCCAACAGAATGACAAAAATTAGGAAGCTGATAATAACCACTTTGGAAAACAGGCATCATACGAATAGCCCACCAGCCAGTGATTTTACTTTATTCCTAGAGAAACTCTTGTATGTATGCAGCTGTTTTTACAGAAACTAAACTAGAAATCACTCAAAAATTGATCAAAGGTACAGAATAAACAAACAGTGAGATATAAATATAATTGAATATTATATGGCAATGAAAATGCACAAGCTGCAACTGTATGCAACAATATGGACAAATTTCATACTTACAAAGTAAAAAAAGCAAGAGGATAAAGATTATAGTTGATTTCATTTATATAAGATTCAAAAACAGACAAAACTAAATTATATTTTTTTAGAGATATGTTCATGCATTGTTCATGTATAGTCAAAGTATTTCTGGAAAGCAAAATAAAGTATTATTGCAAGAATTATTTTATGTGAGTGATTACCCTTAGCGGAGTTGTTACCCTAGGAAAGGTGATATTGTGCCCTGAGGAAGAATGGGGACTTCTAGAATATCAGTAATAATCTATTTCTCGACCTGGCTATGGTTAGCTTCCCAATTGTTCTTCAAACTCAAGTAGTTTCATATGCTTTTCTAGAGTTATATCATAGGTCATTAAAAAATGTTGAAAAGAAAGAAGCAAATAAATTTACCCACTTTAAAATTCTACTTATGGCTAATCCAGTCTTTCCCCAGAGACCAAGCTGAAATATCAGTTTCTTATGAAAATGGAGTCCAAGGGCACCTGGGTGGCTCAGTCAGTTAAGCATCTGCCTTTGGCTCGGTCATGATCCCAGGGTCCTGGGATTTAGCCCCACACTGGGCTCCCTGCTCAGGGGGGAATCTGCTTCTCCCTCTTCCTGACTTTCCCCCCACCACTTATACTCTCTCCCTCTCTCTCAAATAAATAAAATCTTTAAAAAAAGAAAAGAAAATGGAGTCCATATGGAAAGGAAGTTCCTTTAAGATTTAGTCCTGGATTATTCTAAGGATCAGAATGTACTAAGTTGTGTCCCTAAAGCTAACTATGCTTGACAAATCAGCGTGTGAGAAAATATTTTTAGTTATTCAAAACCATATATCCTAAGTCTATAGAATATCTTGCTAATGATTTACATTTTAAGTACACAATTATTATTCCCAGATTCCTCAGATCAACAGCTAAACTTGAAAAAAATAGACATTTTTGTCCAATCTTCTCCTCAATTCTAAAAAAGTTACACATTTCCATTTTGAAGATTTCTGCTATGCTGCTTTCAATTTCAAGTCTCATTTCTCCAGAAATGAAAGTCCTAGCAATCAGATCCCTTTCCTTCATACACATACAATAAAAAATGAAATTTAACTATTATTCCTTCTTTCTTACGTGCAATGTAGAATGGAAAGCGCTGGGAAATTAACAATTGTGTCTAGGGTGAAAGTCTGGCAAGAATGAAAGGTACAAAGAAATAAACGGATGCTTGTCTCTTTTAAGACAAAAGTTTCAAAAGGTTAAACTAATAAAATTCAGTTACTGGGTAACTTTTTTTTGTCTTTGTTTTTGCTTGTTTTTAAACAAAATGTAAAAAGCTACCTAAGAAATTTAATTTGCAATTTAATCTTTTAAACTTTTAAATTAATTTTTAAAAACTCCTAAAATTCTACTTAGATGCAATGAAGTACATAAATCTTAAGGGCTTAGGTCAGTGAATATTTATACACACACATATACACATATCTATGTATGAAGATGAAGATACTTAAAGCTAGATTTGAAAATTTTATTAGAAAAAAACAAAAAACAAAAGGTTAAATACCACTGGTCCTCTAAAACAAAGGATATTTATTCTATTTAGCTAATTTTATTTTCATACCTCACAGTCACCTTGAGCACTTTGAACATTGCACCAACGGGCAACAGGTTCAGGAACCACTTCCCAATCCTCACAGACATGTTTAAGGATATTCACAAATGTTGTCTTCCCTGAGGCTGTTGGGAGAGGAAAAGGAAAAATGAGGAAGGAGATTTAGTGGGAGAAAAAAGCCAAAACAGTCATCAGCTCTAACAAAATTTATACTAGCAAACAATACAAAAAACAAAAATATTCAATTTCCTAAACTTTCTCTTCAGATTTATTTTAATGAAAACTAAAAGAATTCCTACCCACTTGTATTAAGCATATTTGTTACTTTTTTTTAGCTTATCGAAACCATGGAACAGAAGAATTTAAAATCTGGTGAAGGGACACCGGGGTGGCTCAGTGGTTGAGCATCTGCCTTCAGCTCAGGGAGTGATCCCGGGATCGAGTCCCACATGAGGATCCTTGCAGGAAGCTCCCTGCCTATATCTCTGCCTCTCTCATGAATAAATAAATAAAATCTCTTTTTAAAAAATAAATAAATAAAATAAAACCTGGTAAAATTGTGGGCAAGGTGTTACGGCAGAAAACACTTTCTTTAACCAAGTAATTAGAGATAACTTTGTGGGAAATAGTTAAGGCTATTCTCCTACTTAATTAGATATGTGATTCTGGGCAGGTCACTGAAACTCCTTGAGCCTGTTTCTTCATAATACAATGGAAATAATAATACCCCCTTTATGGAAACTGTCATGATAAACAAGCTATAACTACAGTGACAATCATTACAGGCTCTTGCATTTTCAAAATTTTTGTCTTCTGGCTCTATTCTCTGTTTACAAACAAGTTTAAATTTTTCCTATCTAAAACCAACTCAGAAACAGCCAAATGAACTATAAAATCAATATAAAGATCCACCTAATACCTAGAGTTTAATAATGAGACAGGGTGACTATATGACATTAATTGTATAACTATACAACATTAAGCCATAATAACTAATAGAAATTATAAAAACATTTTTGCAAAGGCCATGAAATAGAAATAGCCATGTTTTCTCTCCTTCACTTTCATGATTCTGTGCACTTATCTAACCCTTAAAAAAAAAATAAAAGTTGTATGTACTTTGCTTCCCTGATTATTCACTAGTTTCTAGTGAGATAGAAATGAGATACCCCGTAGGGAAAATAAAGGAAATATTCAGGTATAATCAGGACATATTATATTGACTATTTTAATATTACTTTGTAATACATTCTACTTAATAGTAAGGAAAGCCTTGACCTAGAATGTAACAGGGTGGCAACACTCCTGATGACCACCACACCCTTCCTATCTGAAGTCACCAAATGCGGTTATATTAGCCATCTCTAGTCAACATGATGTGTTCTCACTCTCTCTCTCTGTCTGTTTCTTTCTCTCTCCCTATGTAAATAAAAACACACAGAGATATTAAAATATTAAAAAACAGCTTCTGCAACCTTACAGGAAAAGCTTCCTCATCCTTATAAACTGGATCCAAAAATGGCAAAAAGAACTTACTTTTGACTTGAAGGACTATATTCAAACCTAGGACATTACATAGGCAATAGAAAAGAAGAAAAAAACCAGAACTTTAAAAGATCACACGTAGAGGGACACCAAGGTTGCTCAGTTGGTTGAGTGTCCCAACTCTTGGTTTCGGCTCAGGTCATGATCTTAGAGGTCCTTAGAAGTTGTGGGTCAATCCCTGCATCAGGATCCCCAAGTTCAGTGGGGAGTCTGCTTGAAGATTCTCTCCCTCTGCCTCTTCTCCTACCCTCTCTCTTAAATACGTTGTTTTTGTTTTGTTTTGTTTTTTTAAATCACACACAAAGCAAAAACAGGGATGGATGAAGGCGATCAATAAGAAGGTAACAGAGAACTGCTGAGAAGCAAAATACAAAGTCCTATTATCACCACAGAATCTAACTAGATGACCGTTAGATTTAATCATGGAAAAAAGACTGGTGACCACAGATTCTGATGGAACATTTAGATTGGTAAATGGAAGCATATAAAATGATCAATGGACATTCACTGAACTAGATGGAGGAAGGAAAGGAAAACATGATGTTCAGAGAGAGAGTCCAAGGAACACATTAAAAATCACGCAACAGCCAGTGTCTGAAAACATGTAAAGCTAAAAAATTCAGCTTTCTTCTGATGTCCCTAAAAACAGAAAAAATTTATGTGGTCATACTCTAAAATTTCAAGAGCAAAAACAGGTACTCTTTAAAACTACTCCTTAAGGATGCCTGGGGTAGCTCAGTGGTTGAGTGTCCGTCTGCCTTTGGCTCAGGGCATATTCCCAGAGTCCCAGGATCGAGTCCCATATCAGGCTCCCCTCCAGAAGCCTGCTTCTCCCTCTGCCTATGTCTGCCTCTCTCTCTCTGTCTCTCATGAATAAATAAATTAAAAATCTTTTAAAAAATAAAATAAAATTACTCCTTAATTCAAAGAGAGTAACAATAGTTACCTGTAGTTCCTAATCAGATTAATATCTAGTTCCTTAACTTTTGGAGGGAAAGTGAGGATCTAGAAAATAAGCCAATGAATAAATTAATATTCTATAAAAGCAAAGGAGAACAAGAACTAAAAGTCACAGATATTAATACTTTAAAAAGTCATGGGACCTAACGGAATTACTAATGTCAAGCAGGCATTATGATGCCAAAAATCATCTCTATAAACTATTATGATGAGAAGAAGCAGGTAAGGCCTCTGTAAATCTAACACAAGGGAATATTTTAGTAACAGAGAACATGAGAAGTTAAGTTACATGAGTACAAAAGGAAAATGACCAGTTAAAGTTCAAATTCTAGGAATCACAAAATAGTATTCTACATACATATTAGCAATCTGTATGTTTATACTTATTTGGGTCTGGCAAATAAGGTGGAAGAGACAGGAACAATAGTACAAGCACATTAATAGCAACTGACAAAGCTTCAGTGTTAAGACAGTAAGCGGTAAGGAACATAACCCATCTAAATATTAGCAAATTGTTATCTTAGAGAACACAGGCCCAGTGTTACCAGATCTTCTGCTATTATAAGAAATTGCAAGAATCTAGATGTTCACAAGAAATCTCAAAATTTTTAAATGCTAGCAATTCATTAAAATTTGTTTTCCAAATCTACACATGCCACTACTGTGCAAAAGCAAGCCATCAGTGTGCAACTCATTCAAGTGTAGATAATGGAGAAATCAGAGAATTTTAAGTAGGGAATAACAAAATTACATTTGCATATACTAAGTCTCCTCTGGAGCTAGTCAAGACACTAGAGATGAGGTGACATATTAGGAAATTATTTCAGGTGCTGGGAAGATTAAAGATGTTTAAGGAGTAGTAACTTTCCAGATATGACATGTTGCTTAACTGGATTTAAGAAAGGGAAGGGGAAAAAAAAAAGAGAAGGGGATTAATTCATTGTGTTATTGATCTTTGGGGCTGTTCATTCAAATTTACTTTTGAAATGGCTTTGTTGGGGCACCTGGGTGGCTCAGTGGTTGAGTGTCTGCCTTCAGCTCAGGTCCTGGAATCGAGTCCCACATCAGACTCCCTGCTGGGGAGCCTGCTTCTCCCTCTGCCTATGTCTCTGCCTCTCATGAATAAATAAATAAAATCTTAAAAAAAAAGAAAGAAAGAAATGGCTTTGTTTAACTACTTCCTCCTATATACATGTTCTTCTTTATCCAGTATGTTGCTAGAAGGAATCCTACTAGTACACGTTCAACTTCAAAGAACTTATCCTAAGACCAAATGAGAGTCTTTTGGGACTGATGCCTCACTGGAACAATGCAACAAGATCTCCTCTTTGAGGGTGTATTCAGCTCCTTGGAATGCTGCTAACCCATCTGCTTTGCCTCATCTTTTTAAAGAAGTTCAAGAGTTTTGAATGTGTTAAGAATTTTAAAAAAAACATTTGCTGTATGCATGAATGGCCAGTACTCAACTTGGTGCCAAAAAAATTCTATCAGAACAGGAAGTGTCAGGCATAGGTTTCCTGTGGTAGGAAATACAGAAGAATGTAAGTTTAGACGTACCTTGCAAAATGACATGCATGGTATAGTCCACCCTCATCTGGGTTAGGAACAGAAACAGGACTGGTCTTTGAATCATAAGCCAATGTTTACTTGGATGTGGGGGAAGAGGTGAGAACTCCACGGTATTAAGGTCATTAAAAAGCTCTTTCCTTGTACTCAGATATTTAGAGCCATTTTATCTATAATGGTTAAAACTGGAAACCATCCAAATGTTCACAACTGGGGAAGAAATAAACTGGTATATCTATGCAGTGGAACACTACTCAGCAAAGAGAACCACAGATACAAGAACATGAAAAATCTAATTATGGTCAATAAAAGAAGTGAGACACAAAAGGCTACATAGTCTGTGATTCTATTTATATGACATTCTGGGGAAAGGCAAACCTTATAGAGACAGAAACCCGATCCGTGGTTGCAAGGGGAAGGAATGCAGAGGGCGCGGACTACGGAGGAGCACCAGGGAACTTCGAGGTGATAGAAATGCACTGAATCCTGATCATGACGGAAGTAAAGCAGCATTAGATGTGTGTCACACCTCGTTGAAGGGGACACCTAAAAAGGCAATTTAATGTATGGAAATTGCACCCCAGGAGCACCCTCCATACAAAAGCAAAACCAAATACAGCCCTTCCCTTTGCGCAACCCCAACAGGCCAACCGGAGGAGGCACCTGGCGTGCACGACCTGGCGACCCGGGGCACCACCACCCGCGGGGCAGGGCAGGAGGCCGGGCCGGGCCGGGCAGGAAGCCTTCGGGGGGAAGCGGCCCGAGGCCGTGTCCGCACCCGCACGGCGCGGCTGCAGGGGCCTCCCCGCGGGGCGGGGGAGCGGCCGGGAGGGGGCGCCGCGGCCCCCCAGCTTTGGGGCCCGTCCCGAGCCTCCTCACCGATGTTCCCTTCGATGGCGATTTTCTTGATGCGGGCTCCCTCGGGGCCGGCCGCGGGAGACGGGCAGCTTCTCTTGGGCGGGGTGGCCATTCCGGGCTTCGTGGCGGCCCCGAGCGCATCCGCCGGGGAGGGTGGAGGGGGCGCAGGTGCGCGTGGGGCCGCCGCCGCCGCCGCCGCCGCCGCCGAACGTGCCGGACGCGCAACCGAGGCCCAGGAGCCGCAGCCGCGCCGGCCGCCGGGTCTCGGGGTTTGATTTTGGCGCGCGGAGGCCGCTGCCGGTGGGGGCGGGGCCGGGGCGGGCCGGGGCGGAGCGGGGCGGGGCGGCCGCCCAGCTGGGAGGCCACGCCCCCTCCCCTCCCCTCCCTCCCCTCCCCTCTGCCTCCTCCCCTCCCTCCCCTCCCTCCCCCTCCTCCCCCGTCTCCCCTCTCCCTCCTCCCCTCCCCTCCCTCCCCCTCCTCCCCCGTCTCCCCTCTCCCTCCTCCCCTCCCTCCCCTCCCCCTCTTCCCCCCTCTCCCCTCTCCCTCCTCCCCTCCCTCCCCTCCGCCTCCCTCCCTCTCCAGCGCCCAGCGGGGAAGCCACGCCCCCTCCCCTCCCTCCCTCCCCCTCCTTCCCCTCCCCTCTTCTCCCCTCTCCTCTCCCTCTCCCTCTCCCGCGCGCCGTCGCCCCCGCGGCCCCTCCTCCTCCGCCGCCGCGGCCGGGGCGGGTCAGGCGGGAGCGCGGAACGCGGGGCGGGGGTCCCGGAAGCCCGCGGAGCCCAGGGCCGCCGCCGACGCTGGGGGACGAGCGCGGGCGCGGGCGCTCCCGGGCCTGGTCGCTGGGAGGCGCCGGCGCCGGGGACCCGCCTTCGCGGCGCGCCCGGTGAAGACAAGCAGCGCGTCCGGAACAGGCTGGCGGGAAGCAGCGCGGGGTGGAAAGACCAGGCCATCACCCCCCAGCCAGCGGACGGCCCCGGGCCATCACCCCATCACCGGGGGGCGGCCGTCGGGCTGACCCGGGCCATCACCCCACCAGCCGGGGGGCGGCCGTCGGGCTGACCCGGGCCACCACCCCACCAGCCGGGGGACGGCCGTCGGGCTGACCCGGGCAATCACCCCACCAGCCGGGGGGCGGCCATCGGGCTGACCCGGGCCATCACCCCATCAGCCAGGGGGCGGCCGTCGGGCTGACCCGGGCCACCACCCCACCAGCCGGGGGGCGGCCGTCGGGCTGACCCGGGCCATCACCCCACCAGCCGGGGGGCGGCCGTCGGGCTGACCCAGGCCATCACCCCATCAGCCAGCGGACGGCCGTCGGGCTGACCCGGGCCATCACCCCACCAGCCATGGGGCGGCCGTCGGGCTGACCCGGGCCATCACCCCATCAGCCAGCGGACGGCCGTCGGGCTGACCCGGGCCATCACCCCACCAGCCGGGGGGCGGCCGTCGGGCTGACCCAGGCCATCACCCCATCAGCCGGGGGGCGGCCGTCGGGCTGACCCGGGCCATCACCCCACCAGCCGGGGGGCGGCCGTCGGGCTGACCCGGGCCATCACCCCACCAGCCGGGGGGCGGCCATCGGGCTGACCCGGGCCATCACCCCATCAGCCAGCGGACGGCCGTCGGGCTGACCCGGGCCATCACCCCACCAGCCGGGGGGCGGCCGTCGGGCTGACCCAGGCCATCACCCCATCAGCCAGCGGACGGCCGTCGGGCTGACCCGGGCCACCACCCCACCAGCCGGGGGGCGGCCGTCGGGCTGACCCGGGCCATCACCCCACCAGCCGGGGGGCGGCCGTCGGGCTGACCCGGGCCATCACCCCACCAGCCGGGAGGCGGCCGTCGGGCTGACCCGGGCCATCACCCCACCAGCCGGGGGGCGGCCGTCGGGCTGACCCGGGCCATCACCCCACCAGCCGGGAGGCGGCCGTCGGGCTGACCCGGGCCATCACCCCACCAGCCGGGGGGCGGCCGTCGGGCTGACCCGGGCCATCACCCCACCAGCCGGGAGGCGGCCGTCGGGCTGACCCAGGCCATCACCCCACCAGCCGGGGGGCGGCCGTCGGGCTGACCCGGGCCATCACCCCACCAGCCGGGAGGCGGCCGTCGGGCTGACCCGGGCCATCACCCCATCAGCCAGCGGACGGCCGTCGGGCTGACCCGGGCCATCACCCCACCAGCCGGGAGGCGGCCGTCGGGCTGACCCGGGCCATCACCCCATCAGCCAGCGGACGGCCGTCGGGCTGACCCGGGCCATCACCCCACCAGCCGGGGGGCGGCCGTCGGGCTGACCCGGGCCATCACCCCACCAGCCGGGAGGCGGCCGTCGGGCTGACCCGGGCCATCACCCCACCAGCCGGGGGGCGGCCGTCGGGCTGACCCGGGCCATCACCCCACCAGCCGGGAGGCGGCCGTCGGGCTGACCCGGGCCATCACCCCACCAGCCGGGGGGCGGCCGTCGGGCTGACCCGGGCCATCACCCCACCAGCCGGGAGGCGGCCGTCGGGCTGACCCAGGCCATCACCCCACCAGCCGGGGGGCGGCCGTCGGGCTGACCCGGGCCATCACCCCACCAGCCGGGAGGCGGCCGTCGGGCTGACCCAGGCCATCACCCCACCAGCCGGGGGGCGGCCGTCGGGCTGACCCGGGCCATCACCCCACCAGCCGGGGGGCGGCCGTCGGGCTGACCCAGGCCACAGGAGCTGGGCTGCACTCTCCCTGCGCGCCACGCGGTGCCTTAAGAGCTGCTGCAGAGTCACCTCGCAGTCCGGGGCGGGACATCCCCGCGTGACCCGGTTCGCCCGGAGGGAGCAGGTGCCGTGAAGCTGCCAGCTCCGAGTCTCAAGGTCCGACAGTGGATCCGAACGGGAACTCACGAAGTCAAATGTCACTGCACATCCCTCAAACCCCTCTTCATTTGATCTGAATCTCACCTATGTTGCAAGAGAATATGCCACCCCAAGATATGCCACTAGGGCATATAGATAATTTAGAAATAAAGGTACTTTAGAAATAGTGCAAAGAAGGACACTCAGCCCCTCCTTTGTCCCCACTAAAAGCAGGAGATGAATCTATGTGGATGCTGCTCTCCCTGTGCCGGGAGTGTACAAGGCGTCCTTATCACTAACTACACGATTTAGGGCTGAGAAGGCCTATGAGCAAAACCTTGCTACTTGCCCAATTTATGACCTCCAAACCCAAACCTCTTTATCTTGTCCATTCTAATTTATTGTTTTTGTCTAAAAGATACAGTGACCTACTTTGGTCATTCCTTTGAATTTCATATGTCTATGAAGCTCCTGTATGTACATAATTAAATTTGGTTTCCTCCTGTTAATCTGTCTTGAGTCAATGTAATTATTAAACCACGCAAAGAAAAAAAAACTAAAAGTAAATAAATAAATAGATAAATAAATAAATAAATAAATAAATAAATAAATAAATAAAATAAAATAAAATAAAATAAAATAAAATAAAATAAACCAGGCAAAGACTTTAGGAAGAAGGGAAATTTTTCTGCCTCTACAATGCTATCTCTGCAGAAATTACCACACTGGGTCGGTTTCTGTTCAGCGTAACTATAGATAGCTTAATTTTGCATGCCCTACAGCTGGCACATAGTTAACAAAAGTTGAATTTTGGAATGCCTACCCATGTGCTATGAACTCTGCTAGAAGATTCACCTAGCTGGGGATAGATGCAGCGTAGAAATTCCCAGTATTTGTTTTTAATCTTGGCAAAGATCTGGTAAATACACTACCCAATCTAGAAGTTCCTGAGATCAAATGGTCTACAGAAACCAAAAGCCCCCTTACTCTTTTTTTTACCTTGCAATTACCATCAGACTTGAAATGCATCTTAATGGTAGAGTCAGAAGGGGCCTTAATGGTGAATCCATTCTAAGAAAAAAAGGCAGAAATCAAAATATGAATTTATGGGGAACTCTAGGACAAAAACAGCAAAAATCATTCTTTGTTAACATCCTTATAATTATTTTGCCATTATTTTATGGCTATTACTTTTGTTAAACCCCTAGTGATTAGCAGCAGGACCTTTGAAATGAAAAAAGCCTGAACACTTGTCATCAGAGATGGTGAGGAAGCCAGAAAAGCCCCTAGGTGTTATATTCCACACCAAGTTTAGGAAAACCCATGAAATGGTACAGATATTAGCAGTACTGAGAGAGGAATACGGCGGAGTGAGTCTCTGAGACCTTCAAACAGGAAAGTAGAAGGAAAGGAAGAAATCTCATATGGATCTGATGAAGATGTTTAGAGTTGAGGAGTGGGAATACCAAGGGTGGTTTCCACAAAAGACACACAAGAAAAGTAGTAAAATGCCATGATTGAGAGGTTTAAGCAGTGGAAAATTAAAGACTAGTTTCAAATTCCAGCTCTACCAAACTCTGGCTGTAAGAACTTGAGTTCCTCAAAGCTTCAAAGTGTTCCTTTAAAATATGAAGTAGATAAGGGAAACCTAGCCTTCTTGGCATCAGGTTCAGCATAATTTACCATTTTCCTAAACGATCTTTGGATGATGCAAGGAAGAGATAAGAGAAAAAAAACTCTTAAAAATCTCCTTAGTTGGGCAGCCTGGGTGGCACAGCGGTTTAGCACCGCCCTCAGCCCAGGGCGTGATCCTGGAGACCAGGGATTGAGTCCCACGTCGGGCTCCCTGCATGGAGCTTGCTTCTCCCTCTGCTTGTGTCTCTGCCTCTCTCTCTCTCTCTCTCTCTCTCTCTCTCTCTGTGTCTAATAAATAAATAAAATCTTTTAAAAAATCTCCTTAGTTTTGGGGGCGCCTGGGTGGCTGGCTCAGTTAAATGTCTGACTCTTGGTTTGGGCTCAGATCATGATCTCAGGGTCATGAGATGGACCCCTGCGTTAGGCTCCAGGCTCGGTGCAGAGATTCTTTCCTCCTATGTTCCTCCCTCTGCTCACTTTCTCTCTCTAAAATATATAACACCTTTTTTTTTTAATCTACTTGATTTTTATCCACAACCTGTTATCTCACACCCTTGTAGCCAGATGCTTCAGAATGCAAAAATATTTTGGATGTTAGAAAAGAAATACAATCGTGTAATACATATATTATGTAACCATCCCTCACCATCATGCAGAGGTGCTAAATACACAGATAATTTACAGTGAAACAGAGATTTCATATTAAGTGGGATAAAGACTATTAACTTCAGATCGGGGGTTAAGTTTGCACTAAATTCAAGAAAATACTTTCAGTTTTCCAAGATTTTGGAATCGCAGATAAAGGCAGGGCATTGGAGCAACCAGCCAGTTGTGAGCATGCTACCATCTTCACCCTGCCATTCCTTCACCAAAGGAATCTGGGAATTCCTTTTCTGCTGTGAGAATGCTGGTATTAACTAAAGACAGGATCTTGACTGATAACATATAGGTTCTTTTCTTTTTTTAACATGTAGGTTTATTAAGAAAACTCTAAACCAACTCAGAAAATGAGAACAAAAGCAAAAAAAATAGTCCCTGAACATTGATAAGTAGTGGTTACAGTCCATGCATTTGTATACACCAGCCCAACAACTTCTGTAAAATGGTATTTATTGACTTAGTAAGCTTGGTTATAAATTACTTCTGGTAACCTTCATTATTGCCTAAAAGTACACGAATGCAGAGCAAAATATAAAAGCAAGAGCCGGGGCAGTCCCAGTGGCTCAGCGGTTTTGCGCCGCCTTCAGCCCAGGACGTGATCCTGGAGGCCCCGACCGAGATCTGCGTCGGGCTCCTTGCACGAAGCCCGCTTCTCCCTCTGTCTGTGTCTCTGCCTCCCTGTGTCTCTCATGAATAAGTAAATAATATCTGTAAAAATAAATAAGTTAATAAAATAAACAAAATTAAAAAAAAATAATAGAAGCAAGAGTGGGGAGTCAGGGTGCTTCCGGCAAATCTCATGTGCAATAGCAAAATAACATGGTAGAAGGCCATAGCCACCAGTCCTACATAGCTCCTTATCAAAGGAAGATATATTATGCTGTATGTGGGTCAAGGTAAACTCTAGTCATCAAGAAAATGTGACACTGTTCTCATTGGGCTGTTTAAAACAGGAGTTAAAATATTAGTATTTATTTAACACAGCTGCTTAAAGGAATATTTAGAACTTGATACCAAAATTTATAATTCCAAATATTACATAATGAAGATGTAACTATTTAAATTTAGTACAATGGGAGATGAATCTAATTATCAAAAGACAGTTAATTTTTACATGGGTATGTACTGAGAGAGGAGTAAGTAGACTCTTCTACAAATACCAATTAGTGACACTGGGAGACTGTGGTGATCTGGTACAAATGCCTCTAAACATAACATAAATATCTCTAAATAATGATACTCTAAGAATACTCTAAATACACATTGCCTTTTGGAACTCAGGTAGCAGAATAAAATGAAGATCTTCCAATACTGTTCATTAATATTCTTTAATGGTCTGTAATGAAAACAAAATTTTAGATAAAGGCTTGATAGAAAGACCAACATATAATTATTTTACTAACTATCCTCATGTTAATAGAATATTTAAAGAAAACAAAACAAAACAAAACAAACAAAAAAAAGCACTGGTTTCAAGAGCAAACCTATTTAGGTCTTTAAATCCTATTCCTAATCAGTGACTTGTATAATTCCTGAGCTTCAGTTTTCTGGTGTGTAAGACACTGAGATACCTCTGGGGTTGTTGTGAACATTATAAAAAATAATGCTGGGGATCCCTGGGTGGCGCAGCGGTTTGGCGCCTGCCTTTGGCCCAGGGAGCGATCCTGGAGACCCGGGATCGAATCCCACGTCAGGCTCCCGGTGCACGGAGCCTGCTTCTCCCTCTGCCTGTGTCTCTGCCTCTCTCTCTCTCTCTCTCTGTGTGACTATCATAAATAAAAAAAATAATAATAATTAAAAAAATAAATAATGCTTAACAGGGAACCTTGGGTGGCTTAGTTGGTTAAGTGCCTGGCTCTTGGTTTTGGTTCAGGTCATGATCTCATGGGTTGTGGGATGGAGCCCCTCATCCAGCTCCGTGTTCAGCGGGAAGTCTGCTCAAGATTCTCTCTCTGCCTGTCTCTAGGCTCATGCACAACTCATGCACACATGTGCGTGTACTCTAAATTAAACAAATCTTTTTTAAAAAAATAATGCATAAGGATGCCTCGGTGGCTCAGTGGTTGAGTATCTGACTTCGGTTTTGGATGTGATCCTGGAGTCCCAGGCTTCCGCAGGAAGCCTGCTTCTCCCTCTGCCTATGTCTCTTTCTCTCTGTGTCTCTCATGAATAAATAAATATCTTTAAAAAAGGCATAACATAAATTTTAAATGTCCAACATATTCCATACTTACAGTATTTCTCTAGGAATGTGTTTAATGTGTGAACATCTAGGGACACCTGGGTGGCTCAGGTTGAGTGTCTGCCTTTGGCTCAGGGTGTCATCCCGGGGTCTCGGGATCGAGTCCCACATCAGGATCCTTGCATGGTGCCTACTTCTCCCTCTGCCTATGTCTCTGCCTCTCTTTCTGTGTCGCTCATGAATAAATAAATAAAATCTTTAAAAATAATAATAATAATGTGGGAACACCTAGAGCAAAAATAATCAGTAATGAAAAGTCTGATTCATTGTCAAACATAACTATTTATTACTTTTTTAAATAAACATTCAGTTTTTTCCTTTAAAAAAAACCTAGAATTTAAATATTTCCCATCCCATCACATACAAGTCTGTATCATTATTTACATCTCTCAGTTAAACATATTACAGATTTTCTGACATTCAGTATCCCCTTTTAAAATAAACTGATGAAGCAGTTAAACTGATCAGTAATAACCAGAATTTGAGTAATCTTGGCACAGTTTTCAATATAGCGTTCATGTTGCATTTCATATTTTAGACCATTTCTCCCAATCCAGCTACTTAAAACAGAGAAAAATTATGTATCTCCATGAGAGCAAGATCCCTGTCTTTCACATTCTCTGCAATATTTACATAGTGTGAATGCTGCCACTATGCTTCCATTATATGGCACTGGCAGTATTCTACTTTTGTCCTCAGAAATGATCTCTATTCAACCTTTAAGTCTTGTCATGTTTATTGTATTCTCTTTCAACCTAGATTTCATGACAGTTCCTTGGTAATTTTAAGGAATCATGTATAGGAAAATTTCAAATAGAACAAAAGTTAAGTGTTCCCCACAGGATTAGGGCCCTTACCAACTTAGTTATGCGTGTACAAAAATAACAAATACAATCTAGTGGCTGTAAAAAACTATTTCCCTAAAAATAGTTATCTCTGCAGAACAATTTAAGGAGAAACATGTTCTTAACATGAAAATGCACTAATCTATTTTACAACCTGCACAAGGATTTCAGAACAAAATAAAAATGAAAACATACGCAAAACACCAACATACAAGATTTAATAATAAACAGAAAAATTAAATACTAACAAAAAGTTTAAATCATTAATATCTCAGGTTCAGTGACATGATTTAAAGGAAGCTATCAACCAAAACAAACCAAAAATGCTTATATAAGTTGCACCTTCCAAAACTTCTGTCAATGTATTGACAGAAAATACCTCAGAATTACTAACAAAGAGGACCTGCAAAATCAACCTATTTGTTTTGTTTTCTTAGTGCGATGGGGTTCAGGAGATGGGAAGTCAATAATATAAGAAGTAATTTAAGGAGAAAGAAATGACAAACATAGAACACAAAAAGGCCATCTTGAGAACTGTATCTAAAATTTTCTATTGCATAGCATTACATGCAGAAAAAGAGGTTACATCGTATTTGCAAAACTGGCATTATTCAATATTTTAATCTGTATTTTCTCCCTTTTGTCAAAATTTAAGTACCAATTCAGCTATAAGTGGAAAACATGGAACACAGTACTATTCCTTTAAAATAGGCTATGGTTAACTCATTAGGAACACCTTAAAAATTCAAATTGTATGGGCAGCCCGGTGGCTCAGAGTTTTAGGGCTGCCTTTGGCCCAGGGCCTGATCCTGGAGACCCAGGATCGAGTCCCATGTCGGACTCCGTGCGTGGAGCCTGCTTCTCCCTCTGCCTGTGTCTCTGCCTCTCTCTCTCTCTCTCTCTCTCCGTCTCTCATGAATAAATAAACAAAATCTTTAAAAAAAAAAATTGTTTGCAGTCAGAATTATTGTATCTTAAACTTGTCCATTAAATCTTGACATATATTTACCTCTAAATATTAATCTCATACACCATTAAAGTGATAGCTGAAAAAGACAGCAATTTAACAATTGCCAGGTGAATCTTAACATTATGACAAAAGTCTAATATTTATTTTAGGAGTGGTTCTTAAAATACAGATCCAGAATAGCATTTCTAAAAATTGGTCTATTCTTTAGTATTTCAAGTAAGTTTCAAAATAAGTTTTCCCCTTGGTAAGCAGTCACATTTTCAAATTACAAATATACTTCTGGTCCCACATCTAAAAAAAGACATTCAAAATTTTCAAGTTATAAATGTATGAAATGATTACACAATTTTAAATATTTTATCTGTGATACACAGGCTTAAAACTCAGCATACTTATTATATAAAATTTACCAATTTGTACAATGCTCTGCCGTCTTTAAATTCATACTGTTTATTTGAGTGAAAATATGTTTAAAAGGTAAAGGCTGTTGTCACCTTAAGCTACTTCTATCTTAAATATTGGATCCATTTTTTCTTCCTATCTCTAATCAAAACTATCCTACGGTAGTGAAGATAAAATTCAAAAGTTATCAGGGAAAGAAACAAAAATAGATAACGAGATAGATTTTGATTTTTAATTATTATATTTAACTGTAAGGTAATTAAACTGAATTTTAAAAAATTAAATAAAACCTGTATATCCAAATGATACTGTCTACTTCAAAGTAGTGATATCAGGAAAATATTTCCTTATTAAAATGATGTTAACAATGCTCAAAACATTGTCTTCTGCAAATTTAGAACCTATGCCAGTCCTATTTATCTATCTATCTATCTATCTATCTATCTATCTATCTATCTATCTATCTATCTATGCCAGTCTTTTGAACTTCCCTAAACCATTAGGGAACTAAAGTTCTACGGAAACAACAAAGTTGAGTTGGTTTGGGGACTGAGATAGGTCATACATATTAAGCTGCCAAAAAAGATTTCATGCACGCTAAAATGATGAAATAGATTTTCTTGCATAGTCATAAACCAATTCTCAAGGCATCTCTAAAAATGTTCCAAAAACATTATACCTTCAAAACATAGCTGGAAAGAATAGAGCTCCCTAAGGAATCACTCTGAAGATCAACTCTCATTTGGATGTTTAAGGTATGACATACTTATTTTAAAAGAAAGTCCTATAACTTAATAATTGTATCTCACATATTTTACCATTTCAGTGGCTATCAAAACCTCTCTTAGAGAGGGTGTACACAAAAGTATTAAAGAAATGTCATTTTGCTATTTTCCTATAAGCAAGGAAAATGCTAATACATAAAACAGTTTGGGGTTTGGTGATTACATGTAAAATATAAATATCCTCATCATCTATATTTCTTGAAGATAAGAGATTGCGGTGTTTTATAATTCCTGATAAGCCAGGCAGTAACTCAGTCTGAGATATATTATACACCAAACCTGTCTTCTCCCACCTAAAACATTTTATGCTGACCCTTTAGAATGTACAAATGAAAAAAGGAAAGCAATCTAAAATCTTTCAAATTAGGGATCCCTGGGTGGCGCAGCAGTTTGGCGCCTGCCTTTGGCCCAGGGCGTGATCCTGGAGACCTGGGATCGAATCCCAGGTCGGGTTCCCGGTGCATGGAGCCTGCTTCTCCCTCTGCCTGTGTCTCTGCCTCTCTCTCTATCTCTCTGTGACTATCATAAATAAATAAAAATTAAAAAAAAAAATTAAAAAAAAAATAAATAAAATCTTTCAAATTAAACTGACCACCAAAGCCTCTACCAGCTAAACTAACACACACTACTGTTTGAATGCAGTCTAATGCCACAGTTTTTATGGGAAACAAAATAATCAAGTCAGCAAATGAAATCCAGTAGCACCATCTACTGCTTAGTGAAAGATTTTCACTCTTTGTTATTAATTTCTCTCCACCACCATTACTCCATCATTTAAAATAATTCCTAAAACTTGGTTCGTTTCAACATTTAACCAAGGCATTGTCACAATAATACTATGTTAGCTATTTTGTATTTTATGCTTTTATTTTTGGATGAGAAAACCAACTTCTGCTTTAGATTTCTGTATAAGGAACAAGGGGGAAATCATTATCTTGCTTATTTATAAATTAAATTAAGAGATCAGGAAAGAATCCAATATACATTTATAAGCGAACTCCACTGCAAAACCAAAATTTGATCCTTATTCTATAAAGGGCATCTTACTAACACTCATGGGAACTAATCAAAGCAACATTTTGTTAAATCAGCTATTTCTTACATGCTACCCATAGCCATGTAACACCATGTACAATGCCAGGCCTCTCCCTGGGAGAACTTCTCTACTTTGTTACCATATATACACTTACACATCTCCTTACTTCCTAATAATACCTCTGTTTAAAGGAATACTCAGAAGCAGGCACCTGAGATTATGACACAGTGACAATAAACTCCTATCTACATACAGTAGGAAAGTAGGGCCTACTACTAAACATTAATTTATAGAAACACTTTTCCATTTTTACTGTGTACTACTTGTATAAGGCTTAAAAAGAGCAAGAACAATTTTTCACTATTTTCTACACTTGGCTATTGCAACCCTTTTGTTACTGCGTTGATATTAAAGTCAAATGCAGTATGGAAGACTACTTGAAAAATCACGGGCTTCATTTTCATAAACAAATAGGACCCAAAATCACTTGACACCAAATTTTATTTCTGAATCAACCCACAGTGGCTGATATTACCTGTTTGGATAACAAAAGATTTGTTTTAAGGAAATTAGCTAGTTCTCACTGTAATTTGTCAATAAACATTACCAATGAATGTCCAATGGATTTGCCTCTGCCAGGCTCTCCTGTTACTTCTACTGTTGGTACTTGGAGAATGATTGTTAGAAATGAAATGGAGAAAAAGGCAGTTCCTAATGATCATAATTTTAATGGCACTAAATTATATCACTGCTCTCATTGTTAATGGCAAAAACAAACTGATTTCATTTTAGATTTTTTCCTACTGATCATTTTTAGTCTATATAATTTCAGAGCAGGATTTCTATTCTACAAGGAAAAAGGTATGTATTTTAAACTGACGGAAAGAGATTTACTAGAAATGACAAAATTAAAACTGGAAGTCTGAAAAATATATTTCTCAAGAATGAAACTACAGTGAAAAATGCTAATATTATTTTTTAAAACTAAGTTTCTCAACTTTTTACTCATGGGAATAATTTACTAGAAAGTCATGACAAATAAGATGGAAAAGTTAATACTACTGAATTAGCACTTTGATATCACTGCAAAGAAAAAGATTTCCTTTCACAGTGGAAAAATCAGAAGTCAGAATGCTTCAAATTGGACCTATCATAAGCAAAGAAGTTACTGTAACATTTTAAAATGACAGGCAAACACCAGCTCCATTCACTGAATGGAAATGCTGGAGTGTGATCAATTTCCCGAAACAGTCCTCAAATTCCATGTTTAACGTCTATACCTAAAATTAATCATTTATGTTTAACTTCTCATGGAAGTTGATTCCTAAAAGGAAGTCTCTAAAACTTTGTTTATAAGAAATTGGTTAAAATCTTCATGCCACTCTATTCAAGGATTTTAAGACAAGACTTTTCGAATTTGACTCACCATACTTAACCCCATCTATAGCTCCCCATACAAATTAACCCTCCTAACCAAACACACACTCCTATCCATCCCCTCCTCTTCAAAGTAGAAGGGGATTCTGTAGACTTATGGCTCATTTGGCAATTGCTAAGAAACCTCACAGTTCAGCATCACCTCTGAAGATGGTAAACCTACATATAACCTGAATTTTTACACCTACAGTGCAGTTAACATGTAGAAAGAAGCTAAAATGCAATAGGTATTACACTTCAACATCCTCAAGTTTCAATATCACAGATATAAAGAGATGGAAAAAGACCTGCTTGTAGAACTGTAAGCATTTGCTAATTATCATCAATATCAAAAATAATAATTTTTTATGTTCTACATGCACACCTTTACAAACTGTGTTTCTTCAATGTAGTAAAAGCTGGAGATCACCAATTTAGGTAAACTATGGCTTTTATCATAGATATTTTAAAACATGCATCAGTAAGTGCCCTGGGTAGTATTCCTAGTATTTCAAGCCCTGTTCAGTTCAATGTCTGTGCTTTGCACCTCAGAAGTGAGCCTGCCAAGGCACTTAAAAACATAAGTCTTTTGGGGACTTCCAAAAATTGGCCACAATTTACACAACACAGGACCCCCATCCATCAGCAATCCAATTAAGTAAGCATTTTCTTTCAACACACAGTATTATCAAAAAATTTGCAAGTAATCAAACCAAGTTAAAAAACACAAAAAACAAAAACTGTATGCCACTAAGACAAAATTTACCCCTATGAAATATATAGAGAATGGTTCTTGGCTTCCTCTAGCAATAGAATATGTTTAATTTATTCAGAATAAAGAAAAACTGACCCAAACAAGCCCCCCAAACCTAAGACAAAAATGACCAAGATAAAAATAAAACAACAAAATCCAAATACACTCCACACACTTCATTTGAGGAACAACTTGAACAGCTCTTCATCCTTTTATCTGTCCTTTGAGGTGAGTTTTTCAATCAGTTCTTGGAGTGGTGCAAGTTCTCTTCTATCAATAAGGTTGAATTCCTATGCATGATAAGGCAGGAAAAAATAGTAAAAACATATTATTTGCATCTCATTCCAAAAGCAGATTTTCTATTAACATTTGTTGGAAATTAGCTTTCAAGGTAAATAAAAGTCTAATCTTTTTTTTTTTTTTTTTTAAATGCTTTTCTCTTCCCTAGCTCTGTGACTTCCTTAGACAAATCACTTAAGCACTTTGGATATTATGTTTGTATGTGTCTGTAACAATACTAGAGTAAATCCCCCTACTTCATAAAATTACCATGGAGACTAAATGTGATTCCGTGTGTTAACTGCTTCATGTAATCCCTGGCATAAAGTGAATCCCACTGCTACTTCTTGTTAAAGGGAATAACCTGAGTATCATTTAGATATAGTCAACCAAGTGGGGACCAAAAACTCTCAGGCAAATTTCAGTATTATATGAAAAGTGAAATAGTTAACATCTGCAAGCTATCATAAAATGTGGTATGAGAATAACGTAACTAATGTGAAGTCCACAAATGATAAATTAAATCCTATAAGAAACAAATGAGAAAGCCTGGATTTAATTTTTACTTCTTTAGAAATTCCACCCCTCTCATTCTGAAGTTCAGTTCCGAATAGATTTCCCCTGAACTATAAAATTGTAAGGCTAATAAATAATAAACATCAACCATCCATACTTCTGATCTTCTGATATTCTGTCCTGGTGGGACATTCTGAGTTCCCATTTTCATTCATTTATTAGCATGATCATATGCCAACCTGAGGGGAAACATTAGGGAGTATTTAAGAGCAAACCTACCCCTAAGGTTTGTGGGACCTGGACTAAGAACACAAATTGATATATATCACATGACTATTAAATTTTACATTAAGCTAATACATTGTTAAATAAAACATATTCTATTCTCCTGCCTTGACAAATATGCCTTCATAGTGACCAGGAAAGCAAATTCAAATTTAGAACTCTCAAAATTCTTCAGGATTCTGCACTGGAAAGTAGTAACATGAGGAGAGTCTGTCCTTGACCCTTGTCCCTGATCTTCCAACCCCCAGCTCCACCCTGCACTTCAAGGGGCCTCAGCCTGTAGGATTGTGACACCTGGCTGGTTTAAATACGCCATGGTCACACACTCTCACAAACAGCTGCCATCTGACTACCCCTTAGATCTAGAGGTACACCTATCAGAGATATCACCTTCCCTTGAAAGAATGGACCCAAGGGTAAGATCTGTGAACATGCTGGAAATACAACTGGGACCATGTGAAAAGGAAATTCTGAAGTGTCAGGTACCTAAGCACAGACCAGTGGGATGGGAGTTATGTTCTTTGCCCTATGGGTCCCTTACACTGTGGGGAGTACAGCTGGAGAAGGGCCAGAATAGGGTTCTATTAACAGTGAGGCCCAGGTCAGAGCACCTCTTACTCAGTCAAAGGGTCACTGTATAACTAACGGACCTACCTTTAAGAAAGTCACAGTATCTTGTGATGTAAATAGGCTCAGATGTGGCAAATGCTGTATTTATCAATCCCCTACTATTTGGTAGCAGTTGAGAGAGAACATTGCACTCTAAAAGATCATATAGGGGCGCCTGGGTGGCTCAGTTTTTGGGCATCTGACTTCAGCTCAGGTCATGATCTCAGGGTCCTGGGACTGAGCCCCATGACAGGCTCTGTGCTCAGCAAGGACTCTGCTTCTCCTTCTCCCTCTGACCCTCCCAGAGGGAGAACCCTGATTGGGTTCTCTCTCTCTCTGGCTCACCATCCTTCAAATAAATAATATATTTAATAAAAAATAAATAAAAAACACAGATTCAAAACTTGGACTTCTGCCTACCATCTACTCTCTCAACCTCCACCAAAAAAAAAAAAAAAAAAGCTGATCAGCTTAACCATTTCCACCTCTTTCAATCCTGCCTAGTAGTGATCTAATTATCATAGCAGAATGAAAATATCCAACTTCTCTTAGTCTACACCTTTGAGAACTAAAGGGAGAAGGAAGAAGAGGTCAACTGGAGTCAGAAAAAAGACTAATGGACCTCTGGAATAGCAACACTCTTTGGAACATCTTTGTTCTTCAGGTATAATGAGTAGTACCTAACTTAAAAATTATTCAGAATATGGTTTTTAAAAGGAGGGGGGAAAGGTGTTATATTCAAAGCCCATTTCCAGGACAGAATTTGCTGAAAAAAACAAAAACAAAAAAACATCTAGAGTAGGCAGGTATTGATGGTTAAGACGATTAGGAGGAATGCTAAAGAGACCAAGTTTATCTACAGGCCTGCTAAACGAGCCAGATTCCTAACTCAGCCCCTCCATTACAGCCTGTTAACTGAAGCAAATTCAAGGCAAGACACCTCTCAGATCCATTTCAGACTGGCATGCCACCAACTTGGAGATCAATGGAATCAGAAACAAAAGGCCTTATCATCATGGCAAGCATACAAAGATAAAGGCTAGAGAGATACGGCAAATTTTATCCTAACAGTATAGATGCGAGATTCACCCTGGAACTCTGTAGATAACTGGTTTTACTGAGTAAAAAAGGCCTCCTAATTCAACTTACCTGGACAAAAAAAATAAAGTGCTTGAATGATGTATTGAGATGTGCTTCCTCCTGAAGCTGGATCACAGGGTCGAAATGCTGATGATAAATGTGAGCATAAACCCTAAAGAGGCGTTTGAGGATAGTTTTTGCCACAGACATGAAATTCTTCGGGAATGGGACACCTAATAAATAGATAAACAACCCTCTCTATTAACAAAAGAACAAGGTAGTATGAGTTTATCAACAAATGGCAATATAAAATAATAAGACAAAGCTCAAAAGTATTTGTGAATTATTACCAAATACCCACTGTACTTTTCAGAAGTTCTCAACATATCATGACTGAAAATAAACCTCAAAAGTTCCATGGAATAAGCCCCTTAAGTCTCTTATATACCTGCCACTTCAAAATGTGAAATAGATTTATGCCTAAGATGGTAATGAAGCTAAAACTCACAATTATACCCTCATATTTCTTAACATCAAGTCTCAATATAAATATTCGTTAAGCACAATGTACTAACCATGTTCGGTTTTGTTTACAAAGCTTGCAATATGTTTTTATATTTTCTTGATGGAAATTATTTCATTACAACTCCAGGTCTACATTTATTCTGAAATTAGCTGCAGTTCCTCTCAATGAGGCTCATTGTTTTATGAATAAGAGCACTTTTATAGCAATTAAACAATTACAGACTAGAAAAATGAAAAATTCCATGTCCTTTGTTACACTGGCTAAATGAGCCAAATTGGTAATACACAAGCCAAATCCTAATACTACTGGATTCAGTGTCATCACATTGCCTACCATTCATTTAAAAATATTATAGGTACCAGGGCGCTTGGCTGGTTCCGTCAGCAGACCACATGACTAGGGGTTTTAAGTTCAAGCCATATGCTGGGCATAGAGATTACTTTAAAAAAATCTTAAAATATATATAGAGAGAGATCACAAGGAAACACAAGACAAACCAAGATGAAAGGACACTATATAAAATAGTATGCTTATATTCTTTGAAAAGGTCAGTATCATGAAGGACCAAAAAAGAATGAAGTACACATATTCCATATTTTAAAAAGTTACAGTAACATGACAAACAAATGTCAGAGATTTTCTTTTGCTATGAAGGATATTATTGGGAAATTTTGAAAAATCTGAATAAGATCTACAAATTAAATGATACTCTTGTATCATTGTTAAATTCCTGATTTTGATAGTTATACTGTGATTTCCTAAGAAAATGCACTGAAGCATATTTGGATAAAGGGACATCATGCTTAGGAAAATGCACACTAAAGCATATTTGGATAAAGGACATCATGCATGCAACTTACTCTCAAACAGTTCAGGAAAAAGAAAACATGAAGTTGTGGGGAGTGCAGAATGGGGTGGGGGGGGGGAGAACAGGGATTCTTTGCATAATTCTTGTAAATTTTCTAAAAGCCTGAAATTCAGTCAAAATAAAAAGTTACAAAATATATTATGGGAGATAAAAGGAGAAGGCACTTAACCAAAATGATTATGAGGTATATAAGTAAGGCAGTCCTAAAAAACAGCCTCTTATTACAAAGGCTCCAAAGTAGTTAAGACATTCAATAAATGTGTTTAAAACAATCCATAATAACAGCAACTATTTACATTGCTGTCTCCTCTACCACACCCTTCTTCCAAACTCTAAAAGCATAAAATATACTAAAAAAGTTGTCTGTTGATAGAACAAATTCTTAATTTTCTCAGAAAACACGTTATAAGAAGTTTTAGAGAGTAAAACCATATGAATTATCTAGATGTGAACAATTTCTACTAGAAAGCAAATATCATTTCCTTAAGAGCAAATATAAAAAAAGCAAAAGTCATTCAAAGCAGGTAACAGGCTAACCTCTCAAATCTTGTTTCTTCTCACCTAGCTTGATTTCACAGTGTGTAAGATTCACACTGTCATTATAAACTCAAACACCCTCTTTGCCACAAATACACTGTAAAACTGGAAATAAGTAATATAAGCTTGTTCCCTAAACAAGAAATGGATATGACCATGACAGATGATACTGGCTGCCTATCCAGTATACAGTCTCTTTTTTCTAGAACACAGGCCAAATTTTGTTATTATCCAAGATACACTGATATTGTCATTTAAAATTACAGGGAGGTTTAACTTAATATTCATGATAAACTCTGGTATGAAAGAGATAAAATAATTTTAAATGTAAACAATTAAAAATATTTTGATACCTATAGTAGTCTAGAGAGCCAATAAGCTCTAGAAATATATAAAACTAGATAAATAATGGATTCCAATTACACAAAACAATTATACCAATTTTTGATGGAAATAATGTCTCATCATCCAACTGGTCCTGAACCCAAGTCATCAGGTAATCAATATACTTTGGTGCAGAGCACTTAATAGGCTTCTTTATGTTTGTTCCATCTGCCCAATGATACTCATATCTGTATTGGAAAGATAATAGGAACATAAAATATCAATATATACTCATACAAAATGTGTATTTTTTAATTATATATGTATGTATATTATGAATGTACACAGGACACACGTTTTAAACAATCTGCTCCAAATAAAATAAAA
Source organism: Vulpes vulpes (assembly GCF_048418805.1). Lineage (NCBI taxonomy): Eukaryota > Metazoa > Chordata > Mammalia > Carnivora > Canidae > Vulpes > Vulpes vulpes. Next base: position 64,156,865 of record NC_132781.1, read on the forward strand.
TAAAATAAAAATAAACAATCTCCTCTAAATAAAGATATTTGGCATTTAAATTTAGGGTTTTTAAACTGTTACTGGACTATTTTGCATTTATCATGATCCAAACTAAGCAGAGCCCATCAAACTCATTTTTTGTAAGCTTTTCTTTAGATAGCATATTTATATTATAGAATCATACATTGCCATAGTAGAAAATCTAGCTAACTTCCTACTTTGCTTCTCTGATAACCTTCTTTAACCTTTATGGTTGTTTTCTCCTTCAAAAAACATGTCTCCTTATGCAATACAATTCTTTTAATTTGAGACTTTAAATTTTGGATTAAGAAGAGAATTAATATGGAAGCTCCAAAGTAAGATGTATGAAGAGGAGAATAAGTCAATATCTGAGTACATTTGGTTGAAGAGTTAAATAATGTCTTTAAAGAAAAATGGCAGGGCACCTGGGTGGCTCAAGTGGTTGAGCATCTGCCTTTGGCTTGTGTCGTGATCCCGGTATCCTGGGATCGAGTTCCACATCAGGCTCCCTGTGAGAAGCCTGCTTCTCCCTCTGCCTATGTCTCTGCCTCTCTCTATGTCTCTCATGAATAAAAACAGAAAAATCTTTAAAAAAAAAAAAAGAAGAAGAAGAAGAAAGAAGAAAGAAGAAAAGAAAGGAAGGAAGGAAGGAAGGAAGGAAGGAGAAGAAAGAAAAGGAAGAAGAAGGAAGGAAGAAGGAAGAAGAAGAAGAAGAAGAAGAAGAAGAAGAAGAAGAAGAAGAAGAAGAAGAAGAAAGATGGCAACCCAAATAAAGATACTGATAGGATTTGGGTATTAACAGACACTATCCTTTGATATAAACATTTAATGTGCACCTACCACTTGAAAAATACTGTATCAAAGAATACTGTTCTTGATCATTGGGCACTAAAATGAAAGATACTTTCCATATTGTATCATACAGGAAAATAGACTGGAGAGAGGCTTGTAAATGAGTAGCTAAAAACAGTTTAACAAAAATGGTAATAGACTTATACACACCCCCACACCCACACACAAAAAACAACTTGATTTTTAAGATAAGAAATAAGCAGGCAGCCCTGGTGGCTCAGTGGTTTAGAGCCGCCTTCAGCCCAGGGTGTGATCCTGGAGACCTTGGATGGAGTCCCACATCAGGCTCCCTGCATGGAGCCTGCTTCTCCCTCTGCCTGTGTCTCTGTGTCTCTGCCTCTCTCTCTCTCTCTCTCTCTCTCTCTCTCTCTGTCTCTCGTGAATAAATAAATAAAATCTTAATAAAAAAAAAAAAGATAAGAAATAAGCACACAGCTGAAACTCCAAAGCATAAAAATCTCTAAACTGAACTACCATTTTGTTTTTTAGTTTCCAAAAGATTACTTCTACCACTTTGAATCAATTTTGTTATTCTAACCTTGTTGCAGTTCCAGTCTGGACTGACAAAATGATAGGTCAGTGAGTCTAACAAAAAAGGTGAAAGAAAATATAACAGAAAAATACAGAGTACTTTAAATGATGAAAATTATCTTGAAATAGGTTAAATAAGGAAGCTTTCCATTCTTTTTTTTTTTTTTTGAAGCTTTCCATTCTTACACCTAAACAATAAACCTAAACACAATACACCTGAAAAAACATTCTAACAGCACACCTTACTGCCAAACCTGGGCAACAGCACTGACTGTCAAGTCTACTTTGAAGGTCTCCAAAAGGAGATTCCCCAACATGTGGCATTCTGTTCCACTGTTTAATCACTTTCACAGTCAAGAGATTCCCCAACATGTGGCATTCTGTTCCACCGTTTAATCACTTTCACAGTCAAGAGATTCTTCCTAAATTAAAGCTAAAATCCTGAGGGAGACTTGTTTGTTCTCGTTCTAGGAGACAGAGACCACAAATGGTGGAACTTTTAGCATCATTATTTTTCACTTAAAGACAGGGATTCATCCATGTTTTCTCCCACATATTAAGAAATCTTAACATTTTTGCCTTCCATCCCAATCATATTTTTCATTTTGTTAGTGATAAGGTGTTACATATTCATTTTTAAATGCAGAAATCAAAAGCAGACACAGTTGACCTAAAAATCATTTCCAATATTCTGAAGCTTTTTTAAACATACTTTGAATATGCTAGTGTTTTTTGAAAAATAAAACTACATACTGCTTATACTTCTACAGTCTAGAACTATGATTTGCTGATCCATTTTTTTTTCATGTTTCTACTTAAGTGACTTCATCCTGTAACTGTATTTTGCCCACATTGATTTTTTTATTCCTTTTTTGATAGATCATTCTCTTCGAAATTTATTTCTGTCATCATGGTATGAACGGCAAAATATTCATCATTTCTTGGTTAATAATAATAACAAATAATAACTGACAAAATCCTCTGAGCCATCACTTAATAACACCTTGCGCAGAGCCCATACTAAGCTACTAACAAATGCCTCTCCTTGGTAAATCCCAAGCATCTTCTGCTAACAACAGCAAAGCACAATGACCACTGCATCTTGTCAGCCCTAATAATGGACAAAACTTAAGATTCTCAAAATAAAAAAAGGAAGGAAGGGAGGGAGGGTAAGTAGGAGAGGAGGGAAGAAGAGAGGAAAGAAAGAATAAAAGGATGAAAGAAGAAAATAAAGATCATTTTTTGTTTTTGTAGTATCAAGAGCCTGCATCTGTCACTTTGAAGAATTATGTATATTCTTCCTAACTAGCCATTTAGTTAAGGTTTCTGTGGGGAAAGTGATCACAGCAGTATTCTAAGTGGCAGTAATTCTCCCTAGTTCACAGGAACAGGATATTGGTATATCAGAAAACCTCACAATAAAATACTAGTCAATTTCAAAGGGGTGGGGAATGACAAATTAGAGGTAAAGAAACCTTGCAGATGCTAAGATGATAAAGCAATCAGGGCTAACATCACCAATGATGCGATGGTTGACATTATATGCCCCTTGATATGATTCACTGAGAAAAAAATTATGGTGTCCTGTCAAGAATGCATAGCCTGAATGTGGTCATAAGGAAACAGCAGACAGACTAGACTCTGCAGGGGTTCCTAAGATCACCCCCGGGTTTGATGATTTGCTAAGAGGTCTTACACAACTCAGCACACAGTTGTACTCAGAGCTATGATTTTTTACAGTGAAAGAACACAAACCAAAATCAGCAAAAAGAAAAAACGAATGAAGCAAAATTCAGAGAAAATCAAGCACAAGTTTCCAAGAGTCTTTTCCCAGTGGAGTCACAGGGCCACACTTAAATTCCTCCAAGACTCAGTTATGGTAACACATGTTAAATAATGTCTAGCTAGTAAGCTCATCAGAGACTCAATCAGGTTATATTTATTGAGGATGGTCAAGTAGTCATCTTCTGGGTGGCAGGCACCTAATAAAATTCTAGATTCCCAGAAGGAAAGCATTAACTATACTGTCTGTACAAAGAGTTCAAGCACTATGAGCCAGTCTTAACAGTTAGGAAGGTGGGAACTCTTCTGAAAACCAAGTTCCCAGTTGCTATCCATGGATCAGTTTTGAATATAGGCCTTTCAAGAGGTCTGCTTTGTTAACTCTTTTCTATATAAAGGGCAATACCAGAAAAAGATTGAGGAATTATTTCAAATTGAAGGTACCTGAAGACATAAGTCAAATAAATGCAATACATATTCCTAGATAGGATCCTGGACCAAAAAGGGAAAACTAAGATATTGTTGAAGCAGTAATGAAATGTGAATGGTGTCTGTGGACTGGAAGGAGTGACTTGGAGGGTTTTGTATATTGGTTATGTAGAAGAGTACCCTTGCTTTTGGGAAATCCATGGTTGAATATGAAGGGGTAAAGAGGCCTTACTGTCTACAATTTGCTCAAAAGGTTCAGAAAAAAATACTGTTAATGAGTATACACACAGAGTAGGTGACAAAGCAAATACAGTAAAATGTTAATAACTGGGCAATCTGTTGTGAAAGAGATATGGGAGTTCCTTGTGCTCTCTGGCAACTTTTCTGTGCACTTAAAATTATTATAAGTTTCAAAGTTTGAAATAGTCTGAAAATAAGTTCTTTCAGACAAATTACCTTAAGAAATATTCAAATCATATTCTTTTCAACATCTTTGATGATGGCAAACAGTCAGGCCTCTTTAAAAGAACTGGATTCCAAGAAACATCTAAACTCGTTTGGAATTAATTTGAAAGACAAGGCAGACAACTCCAACTAGGTAATACTTTGCTCAATATGTGAATTGGTTTAAAAAAAAAAAAAAAGTAAAGTATGACTATGAAGTAATAAAACTGCATCTCCTGGGTAGTTAGCAACCTGACTCTGACACTCCAATTTATAAGTCACCAAAAGTATTCTACAATAATTGATTAGCAAACTAAGGTCACAACTTATAATGATAACACTCCTAAGCATGAGTAAGTTTGGGCAGTGTTGTTTTGGTTTGATATTTCTATCTTGAATGTAATGGGGGTACAGGAATACTTTATAAAAAAAGCACTAAAAAATTAAAACTTCCGGGGATCCCTGGGTGGCGCAGCGGTTTGGCGCCTGCCTTTGGCCCAGGGCGCGATCCTGGAGATCCGGGATCGAATCCCACGTCGGGCTTCCGGTGCATGGAGCCTGCTTCTCCCTCTGCCTGTGTCTCTGCCTCTCTCTCTCTCTCTGTGACTATCATAAATAAATTTTAAAAAAATTAAAAAAAAAAAAACTTCCCTGTCTTTATGTCTTATAAGTATCAATTAATATTTCTTAAAATAATATTTTGTTATTAAAGTATGTAGCAAGTAAGAGTACTGGCACTACAATCAAAGAGACATGGATTTCAATACTGGTTCTGCCTACTTACATATAATAGGTCCTTGGACATGTTACTTAACTTTCTCAGTCTCCATTTCTTTTCTTACCTCATAAGGTTGCTATATGAAATAAAAGATGAAATGCATGAAAGGCCTAACATTTTAGATTAACACTAAATAAATTGCAGCAGTCATTGTTATTATCAGCCATAAAAATAATAAAATCCAGTTTCAAAAATTTATTGATCCAAGCAAACATTTACCAAGTGCTAACTAGGTGGCAGGCACTGTTCTTACATCAAAAGGGATTTAAACGAAGAAGGAATCTAATAAGTTAAATAAGACACGTGTAAATAGTAGTACTATAACAAAGAAGTGTAATCACAATGACAAAGAAGCTAAACAGACCAAATTTAGTCTGAAAAAATCAAAAAGTTTCATAAACAAGGAAACATTTGATGTGGGCCGTGCAGATGGGTAAGATTTCTTGAAATATTACCAAAAAATGATTGGAGGGAGATGGGAAGAAAAGAAAAGTATCCAAGAGAATAATGGAATGTGCAGGTTTTCAGAGTGTAAATAATGGAGGAAATAAGCATTTCCAGTAATCTAGTTTGGATTGACCAGAGGAGATTCATAAGCAAACAGAGGAAGGCAGGAAAGAGAATTATACTAGGAGGGCAATAAAGCTTGGGCTAAGAAATCTGGACTTTAATATATCAGTCATTAGTGAACCACTGACGGAGATGCTAAGTAGAGAAATTATATGGTCAGAAACTCTCTTCTTATCTAAGAACTTTTAAGAAAAAACGAGAATTAATCATGAACCATGTCTTACTTTGGGCCAGCTGACATCACTGGACAACTTTCCTCTCTACAGAAATCTGTGATTGTTCCATAAAGCATATTAATCTGATTGAAGAAATCCACAGCTGCAAAGTAAAATATCAGTTATGAGTAAAAAATTAAATTTTAATTTTACTCAGGCAAAATCCTAGATTTATCAGTGTTCTTTCTTCTACAAAGAAGAGATGAAAAGTATACACAGGAATTACAATATTTGGCTACTCTGAAATTAGGGGCTCTGTTTATTAAGTGACTCCCTTAAGAGGGTTAAAAAAAAAAAAAAACAGCACAGCGTGGGAGAAATGCTTTGCAACACATATAACCAACAAAAATTTGGGGGCACCTAGGTGGTTCAGTCAGTTAAGCAGCCAATTCTTGATTTCAGTTCAGGTCATGATCTCAGAGTCGTAAGATGGAACCCCACATCAATGTGGAGTCTGCTTAAGATTCTCTCTCTCTCTCTCTCTCTCTCTCTCTCTCTCTCTCGGGCAGCACCGATGGCCCAGCGATTTGGCGCTGCCTTTGGCTTGGGGTGTGATCCTGGAAACCTAGGATCAAGTCCCACGTCGGGCTCCCTGCATGGAGCCTGCTTCTCTCTCCCTCTACCTGTGTCTCTGCCTCTCTTTCTGCCTCTCTTTCTGTCTTGTCATGAATAAAATCTTTAAAAAAAAAAAAAAAGATTCTCTCTCTCTCTCTCCCTCCACCTCCACATACACACCCTCGCTCATATGCTCTCTCTCAAAAAAATTTTTTTTGAATTCAGAATATATATAAAGAATTCCTATGGATCAAAAAGAAAAAGACAACATAGTAGAAAAATGTGAGACAGTTTTTTTTTCTTTAATTTATTTATTCTTTTTTTTTTAATTTTTTTTTTTTAATTTTTATTTATTTATGATAGTCACAGAGAGAGAGAGAGAGAGGCAGAGATATAGGCAGAAGGAGAAGCAGGCTCCATGCACCGGGAGCCTGATGTGGAATTCGATCCCGGGTCTCCAGGATCGCGCCCTGGGCCAAAGGCAAGCGCCAAACCACTGCGCCACCCAGGGATCCCTAATTTATTTATTCTTGAGAGAAAGAGAGAGAGAGAGAGAGAGAGAGAGTCAGAGACACAGGCAGAGGGAGAAGCAGGCTCCATACAGGGAGCCCGACGTAGGACTCAATCCCGGGTCTCCAGGATCACATCCTGGGTTGAAGATGGCGCTAAACCACTGAGCCACCCAGGCTGCCCTGTGAGATAGTTTTGAACCAGCACTTAACAAAAGAAGTTTCCAAATGGTCAAAAGCACATGAAAAGACATTGGCAATCATGGAATTACAAATTTCAGTGATAGTGGGATGCCATTCCATAGCCATCAAAAAAGTTAAAATGTGGGATCCCTGGGTGGCGTAGCGGTTTAGCGCCTGCCTTTGGCCCAGGGCGCGATCCTGGAGACCCGAGATCGAATCCCACGTCGGGCTCCCGGTGCATGGAGCCTGCTTCTCCCTCTGCCTGTGTCTCTGCCCCTCTCTCTCTCTGTGTGTGACTATCATAAATAAATACAAAAAAAAAAAAAAAAAATTAAAAAAAAAAAAGTTAAAATGTATTCGAAATACAAAGCTAAGAATATACAACACATTCTAAAAGAACAAGATAAACATTAAAATTTATAAAGCACAATGAAGAAAACACTGTGGTCTTAGTAGACCAATGGAACAGAATGGAGACCAGAAACAGGTGAGTTTAGAATAAACAGCAATCACAGAAGCATATTAGTTTCAGGTGTACAATACAGCGATTCAATAATTTTAAACATTATTCAGTGCTTATCACATAAGATGTACTCTTAATCCTCTTTGCTTATTTCACCCCTCCCCCAACCCACCTCCAGAAATACATATATATTTTAAAGATCTTATTTATTTATTTGAGAGTGAGAGACATAGTACAAACATGAGCAGGAGGAACAGTAGAGGGAGAGGCAGAAGCAGAGGGCAGCAGGGAGTCTGATGCAGGGCTGATTCCAGGACCCTGGGATCATGACCTGAGCTGAAGGCAGAGGCTTAACTGAGCCACCCAGGCGCCCCCACAAATATATTTCTTAAGAACAATACAAAAAGGACTAATTGTAAAGTAGAGCTTTCTATGTTTCACTGGATTTACTCCTAGGTTTTTTACATTTTTGATGCTATTTATAATTTTTATATTGACTCCACTAGCAATCTTATTAAATTTACTTATCAGTAATAATAATCTTGGGATAGTAATAACAATCCTAATATTTTTGTTTTCAACATTCATTTATATTGACTATGAATGAATATGCTTTCTTCCAAGAGAAATTAAGAACACAATCCCATTGGGGCACCTGGGTGGCTCAAGTCAATTAAGCATCTGACTCTTTTTTTTTTTTTTTTTTTTTTTTTTTAAGCATCTGACTCTTGATTTTAGCTCAGGTCATAATCTCACAGTGGTGAGATCGAGCACCACACCAGGCTCTGCCCTGGGCATGGAGCCTGCTTAAGATTCTCTCTCCTCCTCTCCTGCCGCATCCTGCTCACGTGAAAAAAAGAAAACAATCTCACTTATCATTGCACCAAAAATAATAACATACCTAGGAATAAACCTAACCAAAGAGGTGAAAAACCTATACTCTGAAAACTATAAAATTGATGAAAGAAATTAAAGATGGCATAAAGAAACAGGAATGTCTTGGAAGGATATGGATTGGAAGAATAAATATTGTTAACATGTCTATGCTACCTCAGATCAATTTAGAGATTTAATGTGATCAAAATACCAGAGAACTAGAACAAACAATCCAAAAATCTGTATGGAACCGCAAAAGATCCTGAATAGCCAAAGTTATCTTAAAAAAGAAAAGCAAAGCTGGACATATCACACTTCCAGACTTTAAGGTGTATTACAAAGCTATAGTAATCAAAACACTATGGTACTCGCACCAAAATAGACGCATAGATCCGTAGAACAGAAGAGGAAACCCAGAAATAACTACACAATTATATGGTCAATTAATCTCTGATGAAGCAGGAAAGGATATGCAATGGGAAAAAGATAGTCTTTTCAACAAATGGTACTGGGAAAACTAGTCAGCTGCATGCAAAAGAATAAAACTGAACCACTTTCTTACACCAAAAACAAAAGAAACTCAAAATGGATTAAAGACCTAAATATGAGACATGAAACCATAAAAATCCTAGAAGAGAGCACAGGCAGTAATGTCTCTGACATAGAGGAGAGCCACATTTTTCTAAATATGTCTCCTGGGCAAGTGAAATAAAAATAAATAAATAAACTAATGGAACTACAACAAAAGAAACAGCTTCTACACAGCAAAGAAAACCACCAACAGGGGCAGCCCTGGTGGCCTAACAGTTTAGTGCCGCCTTCAGCCCAGGGTGTGGTTCTGGAGTCCCGGGATCGAGTCCCACGTCGGGCTCCCAGCATGGAGCCTGCTCTGTCTCTGCCTCTCTCTGTGTCTCTCATGAATAAATAAATAAAATCTTCAAAAAAAAAAAAAAAAAAAGAAAGAAAGAAAACCACCAACAAACTAATAGGCAACTACTGAATGGGAGAACATATTTGCAAATGCCATAAAGGATTTGTATCCAAAATATATAAAGAACTAAAAAATTCAACATCCAAAATATAAATAATCCAATTAAAAACTGGGCAAAACACATGAACAGACGAACATTTCTACGAAGACATATAGATGGCCAACAGACACGTGAAAAGATGTTCATCATCACTTATCATCAGGGAAAGACACATCAAAACTACAATAATCATCTCATACCTGTCAAAATGGCTAAAATCAACAAGAAACAACAGCTGTTGGCGAGGATGTGGAGAAAAGGAACCCTCATGCACTGCTGGTGGGAAGGCAAACTGACATAGCCACTGGAAGACAGTAAGGAAGCTCCTCAAAAAAACTAAAAATAGAATTACCATATGGTCCAGTAACTCCACTACTGAATATTTCCCCAAAGTATACAGAAATACTAATTTGAAAAGATATATGCACCCCTATGTTTATTGCTGCATTATTTACAAAACCCAAAATAAGGAAGCAACCCAAGTGTCCATTCAAAGATGAATGGATAAAGAAGACATGGTGTGTGTACATGTATTTCATTATATATATAATGAGATACTACTCAGCCACAAAAAAGAATGAAATCTTACTACCGCAACATGGACGTATCTACAGAGTATAATGTTAAGTGAAATAAGCCAGTCAAAGACAGACAAATACCATATGGTTTCACTCATATATGGAATTTAAGAACTGAAATCAAAGAAAAGAGACAAACCAAGATACAGACTCTTAAACTATAGATAACAAACTAGTGGTTGCCAAAGAGGAAGCAGTGGTGGAGGATGGAACAGGTGAAGGGCATTAAGAGTACACTTATCCTGATGATCAGTGGGTAATGTACAGAATTAGTGGAACGCTCTATTGTACATCTGAAACTAATATAACACTGTATGTTAACTACACTGGATTTAAAATTTTTTTTAAAGTCTGCCCGAAAATACAAGAGTATCTCATAAATGTATTTTACTAATTTCATAAGATCACTATCAAATTGCCTTTAAAAAAAAAGCATAATACAGACAAATAACTGAGTATGCTACTAAAAGAAGCAATTTAGTATAGTGGCTAAAATGTAGATTCTACTTGTTATGATAAGCAACAAGTGATATATGGAGTGCTGAATCACTATACTGTATACTTGAAACTAATACAATGCTGTATGTTAACTGGAATTAAAATTAAAACTTAAAAAGAAGTGTAGTCTCTAAAATTCTAGAATATATTTAAGCCCAGGTTCCATTATTTGATAGCTGTATGACCTAGGCAAATAACTAATCTTTCTGTCTCACCTTATCTATATTAAACTGAAATAATAATAGTAACTACATCATGAGGCTATAAAGATGAAATAAAAACAATCCATATAGAAAGGATAATAGACATAGAATTAGTGTTCCATAAATATTAATTGCTGCTGTTATTTTTTTTCCACTGAAGATGGATAAAGATGTCATAAAATTCCATATTCACAAATAAAATAAAGGTTAAAGTGGATTGAAGTATCACTATACTGTGACATTAGGTTGCTAACTAGATCCCTGAACAGACAACAACCCAACACTCACCTACAACAAGGCTACTAACCTAATGTAAAATCTACTGAGAAACAGGCTACTTACTGTTCACTGCAACCCATTCATTTAGATCTTCCCCTTCAGGAAGCATGACAGCCATCCGGAGATTGCCACTACCAAGTGTAGCTTCTGCATGCTTTAAGAGCTCATATTGGTGAGAACCCTCTGGAATGTTCTTCTTTGGTTTAAACGTTTTAGAGGAGCGGCTACCACTATAAACAGAAAAGGAAACAAAAGAACCTCAGTATTTAAGGCATGACTTTCAACAAAATATACTCTATTGTACTACTGAATAAAATAACATTGAGGTGATCCTAAAGTCTACAAATAAATAGACCTAAACTGTACTGGCTGCATTAAATCCCAGCAAAATAACTGTTAGAGCCACAATTTTGGTACCCAAAACTTCTACAAACCTTCTTTACATTCCCTACTGTAACTCCTAAGGAGAAAAAGAATTTCTAGCTATAATTAAACCAGTTTTTCACAATAAATTAATGACTCGGGGGCAGCCCCAGTGGCTCAGCGGTTTAGTGCCACCTTTGGTCCAGGGCATGATCCCGGAGATCAGGATCGAGTCTCATGTGGGGCTCCCTGCATGGAGCCTGCTTCTCCCTCTGCCTGTGACTCTGCCTCTCTCTGTGTGTGTGTGACTATCATAAATAAATAAAAATTAAAAAAAATAAATCAATAAAAAATAAAAAAATAAAATCAATGACACAGGATTATAGGTTGTAATCAATAAAAACAAAAAGTACTTCTGTGATTGTTTTTGGTCATTTCATTTTTTTTTAAATTTTTATTTATTTATGATAGTCACAGAGAGAGAGAGAGAGAGAGAGAGAGAGAGAGAGAGAGAGAGAGAGGCAAAGACACAGGCAGAGGGAGAAGCAGGCTCCATGCACCGGGAGCCTGACGTGGGATTCGAACCCGAGTCTCCAGGATCGCGCCCTGGGCCAAAGGCAGGCGCCAAACTGCTGCGCCACCCAGGGATCCCTGTTTTTGGTCATTTCATTCCTTTTCACCTCTATTTTAAGTCTCTCATCCTACTACAAATAATTTATTTACTTCATGAAAGATACAGTTTTATGTCAATAAAACACAAAAATCCTAGACTGAGAAAGAGAAGTTACATGTTCTGTCCAATTACAGGAAGCATCAGCAATCTTAATCAAGAATTCCACATATGCAGATAAATAGCTAGACATTAATAAGGTTGACTTACTCAAATTTCTGAATTTGTGTGGATACGTACGTGCATTTTTTATTTTTTTTACATGCATTTTTTAATGGATCAAATGAAACTAGTCTTAGAAAAGGTTTTAAGAGTTTTTAAGAGGTGGATTCTTCTGCTAATGCTATCAAATTCTTATCAACTGTATTATATCCCAGTCATCCTTCTCAACACTTCCCTCTTCTCTTCATATAAAAAGGAACAGTTAAGAAAGAATGAATTAGACAAGGCTGGGTAAGTGGAAAGTCTGTAAAGTTTAATGTTACTAAATCCATATCACCAAAACATTCAGACATGTGAACTTATGAATATGAAAGGGGAATTCCAAAAAGAACACATGAAAATAGTTAATATTCTCCAAGCTCTCCACAGCTTTTCACTTACTACCCTCTTCTCCCAAGCTTACCCCGTGAACTCTCCTGTTTTCCCCAAGGTAAAGGGTAGTTCTCAATGCTGCTTACATATTATAGTCATCTGATGCGCTTTCAAAAAGTACTGAGGATTCCTGAGAGAATCTACCAGTCAACCCAAATATCCAATTCAAATTACAAGTATTTTTCATTCTAAGGCAATGGCATTCTCCTTTACACCGAAGTCTCTCCTCAGGTGTTCAGTTGGAGTAAACTGAGGTTCCTCAACTCTAACACTGCCTCCTCTCCCTGCCAGGTATTTTTACTTAACAAGGTAAAAGCCCCAAGCAGACATTACTACTCTGCTTAAAACCACTCAGTGGTTTTCCAGTGATCTCAGATCAAATCCAAATGTCAAACATTAGACACAGGCCCAGGACCAACACTAGAGTGCAGAAACTCTTCTTCAGCTTAACCAGATGATGCTTTAAACACCACATAGAAGTTTTAAAAATTATATTTTGGGTTTTTTTGGTGCTTTTGCTATATCAAGGCTCAGGTGATCTAATCCTAATTGTGAGGCTAGACTGGAAATTAAAAAAAAAAAAGGTTCTATTTCTCATTTTGCTATTTTCTTATGTTACTTAGGAAACCACAAATTATCATCTATTAACTTTATTTTGTTTTTTGAAAGTCTGGAAAATAACTTTTTACAAAAGGGTACAATTTAAGAGATGAGATAATGTTTATAAAGTGATTTTAGTTCCTTGCAAATTGTGGACTCCCTTCTCTGTTTCTTTTCACATACATTCAACTTCCAAAATGTTCCTAAGCCCTTTAATTTTCTTTCTCTCTGACCCTTCTGCTTTATTCAGGCAGAATAACCATTTCAACATATATGTTTAAAATATTCTTTTTAAAGACCACATTCAGCTTTTTCAACTGCTACCTGAAACTTTTACCAGTATCCACCCTACCCTGGAAGAGGTGATCAATACTGCTTCCCATTCCTAGGTCAAAAGACCAACTGACAGAGTCCTCAAGTTGAAAAGAACAAATATGAAAGCATATACACAAAAGTCCTCATCAATAAGTACAAGCTCTTATAATAACAATGTAAGGCCAAATGCATATATCTCACAAGGCATTTTAAGACATTTGATGCAAATATTCACAAACATTTTCTCTTTTTTTTTAAGATTTTATTTATTTATTCATGAGATACACACAGAGAGATAGAGAGAGGCAGAGACACAGGCAGAGGGAGAAGCAGGCTCCATTCAGGGAACCCGACGCGGGACTTGATCCCAGGTCTCCAGGATCATGCTCTGGGCTGAAGGCTAAACCGCTGAGCCATCCAGGCTGCCCCACAAACATTTTCAATAACAAAAAGTATGTTGTCCTCCCACCCCATCATCTGTCTCCAGAAGAAATCTGTGTATCAGGAGAATCTCAGGAGAAATATCTTGTGTATCCTACCAGAGAGATACATTTCTATGTCTAAACAAGCATAAGAATGCTTGGGCCTGTTTTGTTTTTACGCAATTGTTGCATGCTATAGTATACTACTACGTGTTTTTCACTTAATATATCCAGGAGATGGCTGTATAGATAGAAATAGATCTAACTTATTCTTTTTAAGAATGATTAGGTACCCAGAATGACTGGGTACCTGGGTGGCTCAGTGGTTGAGCGTCTACCTTTGGCTCAGGTTATGGTCCTAGAGTCCTGAGATGGAGCCCCTACTTCTCCCCCTCTGCCTATGTCTCTGCCTCTCTGTGTCCCTCATGAATGGATAAATAAAATCTTTAAAAAAAAAAAAAAAAAAGAATGACTAGGACTTCCTCATATAAGTGTATAATATATGTATATTTTTTAGATTCTATTTATTTGTTTGTTTGTTTATTTGAGAGAGACAAAGAGGATGAGCAGAGAGGAGGGCAGAGGGAGAAGCAGGCTCCCCACTGAGCAAGGAGTCTGATTGGAGCTTGATCCCAAGACCCTGGGATCTGCCTCTCTCATGAATAAATAAAATCTTTAAAAAAAGAAAAAATCTCCCTTATAACTAGTCTTCCAATTTGATCTACCTTTTGTAAATTTGAACGGCATTATTTATTTCCTCTTTGAGTACCTAAAGAATAGATTAGCCCCCATAGTGACACCTAGGTTAATTCCCACAAACCATTATCTCCTACCATCTCAACACTGTCACATCTATCATTACCTTTAATTTTATTTAACCCTTTTTTGTCCAATCGAACTATGAATGAGGTTGATACTTTCAAATTTAGACAGGAGAATCTTAAGGCTAAAGGAATTGGGGCAGGGAGGAGATATATAGAGAACTCAAAACAGGGGCACTGGTAAAGGTTAGAAAATAGGTATCTGTATATTTTTACACTGGAGAATGTCAATTATCTTGGACAAGTTATTAACATTACGAAGCCTCAGCTTCCTCATCTATAAAATGGGAATAATAATATCTACCTTACTACTGAACTCTGTGGTAAAAACTATAATATTAATTCTCTTTGCTCCACCCCCAGGTACCAATCTGCTATTTGTATCAGTAGCTCCTGCCATAGGTCTAATCCAATACTGAAGATCGGGTACTTGATAAATACCTGTTAATTGACAGTTCCAGTGAACTTCAGGCTAAGAACTCCTACATCTGGATAGCAATGATGATGATTAATATTAACTAGCATTGACTGCAGGTTTTGTGCTCAGAAGTATTTTACATGCAATATCTCATTTAATCTTCTTAATTCTATTATGTACAGGCTATTGTTTTATTTTATGGATAACAAAACTGAGGCTTAAGCGTACTTAGGTAATTGGCTCAAGATTATAAGAGTGTAATGAGCCAGAATTTAAATCTGGGATTTAAATCTTTAAAGTCCATTCTTTTACCTGCTACCCAAGACTACATGATGCTTCCATTATCTTCTATCCAATTACTTCAAACAACTTTCTTCCTAAATCAGCACAGTTTAATCAAGCCACTTATGGAACACAAAACTAATTCACACTGAGAGAGTTATCACTTAGGCACATTTTTAAAACAATCTTCAAACTACTTAATTCCATTTCCTCCTCACACTTATTCTAATTTATATGAATACTTAAAACTACCATTAAGGAAAAATAAGGAGATCCCTGAGTGGCTCAGCGGTTCAGCGGTTTAGTGTCTGCCTTCGGCCTAGGGCGTGGTCCTGGAGTCCCTGGATGGAGTCCCACATCGGGCTCCCTGCGTGGAGCCTGCTCCTCCCTCTGCCTGTGTCTCTACCTCTGTTTATGTCTCTCGTGAATAAATAAAATCTTTCTTTTTTTTAAAAAAAAGGATAAATAAAACCCTGCCAGATAGCAATTTCTCCTAAAGGTTGCCTAACATAACAATGCTTTCAGAAAGACAGATATGTACCAGCAAAAAAATGTTAGAAATTACCAAAATCAAGTAGAGCATGTTCTAAAAATAATAAAGCTATAGGCTAAAAGACAATCTTCATTCAAGAAAGTTAACAATGTGAACAAACATAAATAATTACATTTCTGCCTAACCCTAACATTCTTTCTTTTTTTTAAAGATTCATTTATTTATTTTGGAGAGCAAGACAGCGCATGCACACAAGCAGGGGGAGGGGCAGAGGGAGAGAGAGAATCTCAAGCAGGCTCCGTGAGCAGCACTGGAGCCCTACACAGGGCTGATTCCAGGACCCCCCCAGGTCATGACCTGAGCCAAAACCAACTGACATTCAACTGACTGACTGAGTCACCCAGGTGCCCCATGCCTAAGAGTCTTTCTAAGTGACTATTATGAGTGGTACTATTGCTATCATTAATGTTAGGGAGTAAAAATCCCTAACATTGCTAGAAAGTAAGAAAGAAAGCTAACAGCAGACCAGAAATTGAGGAATTCTGGTAAGATTAAAAAGCTGATGAGAATATACCTGAAACTATGAGGATATTATATATCATTTATACTTCAATAAAAAAAATAGATTTAAAAAAATGTTGATGAGATAGTGACAGAGAAGCCTAGAAAACCTAGCCTAGAAAATGCCCAGTGATACCTCCTATAACAAGAGTGAATCCTAAAAATACTATGCTAGTGAAAAGAACCCAGACACAAAATATATAGTATCATATATTGTATGGCTCCATTAATTATTTAAGATTTTATTTATTTATTCATGAGACACAGAGAGAGAGAGGCAGAGGCACAGGCAGAGGATGAAGCAGGCTCCCTGTCATGAGCCCAATGTGGGACACGATCCCAGGACCCCGGGATCATGCCCTGAGCCAAAGGCAGATGCTCAACCACTGAGCCACCCAGGCGTCCCTGTATGACTCCATTTATATGAAATGTCCAGAATAGATAAATCTACAGAGACAGAAAATAGGGGCTGGAGAGGAAGAAATATAAGAGTGACTACTAATGATACATGGTTTTTTCTGGGGTGTGATGAAAATGTTCTGGGATTAGATAGTTGCGATGGCTTTACAACTTTGTTAGTATACAAAAATCCACTAAATTGTATAGTTTAAAGGATGAGTTTTATGGTGTGTGAATTACAGTTCCATTTTTTAAAAAAATAAGCTTATTAAAAAATAATGCTTCTCATCACCTCAATAAGTCAGTTTCTTTCATCCATTTATCCACTCTTGCATTCTGTCTTCCAAAGAACATATTCTGACCATCATCTATATTGTAAGTAGCACTGTTTTAAGCCCTGAGATGTAACTTTGAACAAGAAAGACCCTACCCTCAAGGTGGGAATAGAAAGAAGAAAGATTTCAATATTTGGAGGTAGAACCAACAAGACTCACTTTTGGATTTCATGATTTATGGAGAATGGTGAAGAATCAAGGAGGATTCCTATGTTTTTTTTTTTTTTTTTTGTCTCAAGTAGGTAGAAGATGGGTCATTTATTGAGACAGGTTTGGGGAGATGAGTTTTAGACATGTTAACTTGAGATACCAGACATTCAAATGGATATGCTAGGTAGGCATTTGTATTTATAAGACTCAGGCTCAGAGGAAAGATCAGACTAAAGATAACTAATAATTTTGATATCTTCACTGGTTAGCACAGTGCCAAAAGATACCCTAGCGTATTAGTAAATGAGTATTTTATAAGCTGTGAGACGTCCTATAGTAGTAAAAAAAAAATTGTTTATGATTTAGCCCAGGGCTTCCAAAACATCTTTAGTCATGGAAACTTTTTTTCCATATTTTAACATCTTGCTCTTTAACACATTATTAGGGAATATTTCACCAGTATATTAACCTGCTAACTGGGATGCCCCTCAGTATAGAGCAGATTCACAACACCTACAACTTTACAAAGTATAATTCAGTGACTTCATATAAGACCAAGCAGAGGGTTGGTCAAGTCACTATTTAATGCCCCATAACATTTTATAATTTAATCCTTAGAAAATAATAAAGCACTTCACACACAAAGGCCAGTTAGTTTCTATACCTGTGAAGTGACCTAAGGCATTATCTCAGCTATAGGCAAAGACACTAAAGTTTAATCACTCATCTCCCATCACCCACTGAGCTTTTGAGTTGTATACAAGCTGCGGTATCTTTGGCCCAGCACTAAGTTCATTATTCTAGTCAGTAAAGAGGTACTGAAACCCCAAGAGTAATTCTAGGAAGTGCCCAGAGTCAAATGTCTGGGTGATTTCCATGCAACAGCAGTGATTCCATTTTCAGAATCCTATACAATTTGCTGCACTGTTAAAAGGAAGAAACAGAAACTTCCACGTGCAAAGCTCAGAATGAACATCAATCTAGAAACTGAGTTGGCAGTAATTCCAAATATACTGGTATTTCAACCAAAAAACATCCTGAAAGCTTAAATATCACTTCTTGATACTTCTATAAAATTCTTAAATATCACTTCTTTTACTTCTATAAAATTTTTTCCTAACCTCCCAGGAAAAACTCCGTTCTCTCTTGTGTTTCATTGTAGCCTAAAGTACCTATAACACCTTATATGTGTATTTTTGTGTTTGTTCTCTTTTAGATAGTATACTGGAGATGGCATCACCAATTAGGCAGGACCATTATGACAATTAAATGAGTGAATACATTTAAAGCATCTAAGTTTTAAGGTAGCTATCACATAACATATGCACAGTATAGGAATGGACAGATTTAAATTGTTCAGTGAACGAATGACTATATGTATATGCACATTTACATGCATGTATACATATTTGTACATGTATAAATAAAACACCAATCCTCACTTTATCCTTGTCTTAGTCCATTCAGGCTGCTGTAACAAAATATCACAGATTGGCTGATAAACGACACAAGTTTAGTTCTCACAGTTTCAGGGGTTCAAGATGAGGGTGACAATATTGTCAGATACTGGTGAAGGCCCTCTTCTGGGCTGCTACCAGCCCACTTCTCACTGTATCTTCATATGTGGAAGGGGCTGGGGGTTTTGAGGAACCTTTTTTTATAAGGGCATTAACCCCAATCATGAGGGTGGAGCTCTCATGACCTAATCACCTCCAAAAGGCCTCATCTACAAATACCATACATTGGGCATTAGGAGTTTAACATATAAATTGGGGGAACACATACAGACCATAGCAATTTTACTTCCACACTTATATTAATCCATAAAGAGTCAGCTCAAAACATTCCCTATTTGTTTACATTTTACACTAGGATGTGAGTTACTCAAGAATATAAATGTCTAAGTCACCCATGAATCCCAAGTACCTAATACAGAGCTTGATACCTAATAAATGTTTATTTATGTTTATTTAATTTTAAATAATGATGTTGAAAGGGGAGAAAAACTTCTTACTGCAAAGGGAACAACTGCTCCCAATATTAAAGAAAAAAAACTGATCTATAATCTTTATTTGGTACAACAACTCTAAAAGATTTTAATTGCAACAAAAGAAGTAGCAGATGGGGGCACCTGGGTGGCTCAGTGGTTGACTGCCTTTGGCTCAGGGTGTGATTCCAGGGTCCTGGGATTGAGTCCCGCATCGGGCTTCTTGCGGGGAGTCTGCTTCTCCCTCTGCCTCTCTCTCTCTGTGTGTGTCTCTCATGAATAAATAAATTTTTAAAAATCTTGAAAAAGAAAAGTAGCAGGTGGATTGGGGTTAATTCCTAATCCTGATACCAAAATTTAATTTTCAACCTTGGACCCTTTGTAGTCCCGCCCTACTAAACCTTGGTTTAGAAACTGGTCAATGGGGGGGGGGGGGGTGAGGGGGGGCGGGCGGCGGGAGGGCCTCGGGCCGCGGGCCGCGTCCCCTCGGGCTTTGCCCGCCCCGAGCCCCGTGCTCCCGGCTCCGGCCAGGACGGAGGAGTAGAGCAGCCCTCGGCGGCCCGGGGGGCCCGCGGCTCAGCCCGTCTGGGCACAGGAGGCCCCGCCCCGCCCCGCCCCGCCGACCTTGCGCTCTGCTCCCCAGGCCGGCGACTCCGGAGGGCTCGGGGCGGCCCGGGTGTCGGGCGCAGGTTGAGAGCTACGGGTACAGCCGAGGGAGCTGGAGTATCCCGATGCTGGTTATTTTCACTGACCTACAGCAACTCTGCGGCCTAAGCATCACTGGCGGGGAAAACTCAACATGCGGCCCCGAAACCCGAGAGGAGGCTGAGCCCTTGCCCGGCACAGTCTCCCTCCTCCTCCCACGGGCCTCAACCCCCACCCACCCCGCCCACCTCGAGGACGCTTACTTAGGGCCTGTCGTGGTCGGAGAGAAGCTCACCCCAGGGCCGTGAGACGGCGGACGTCGCGGCCTCCGTCCTTACGAACACACCACTCCCCGTCCCGGGCTGCCTCGACCCTCCAGGACAACGGGGCCGCCTTCATATCCAGCCTAACCCGGCAGGTGGCTCAAAGCGTCAGCATCCCCTGGAAACTACGCACCCCGTAGCATCCGCAGGCATCGGGCCCTGAGAGCTCCTGCTGACTCAGTCACCCCGCCCCGGACGACCTCGAGGACGGTGAGATTCCTCCCCCGAAACTGCTCCCAGGTGACCGGGTTGTCCTCAGGGCTCGCAGCCCCGGCCCCCGGCCCCCTGCCCCCTGCAAATGCGGTGGACGGGCCCCACACCGTCATCCTCGCTCCCCCAACTGCGGCTAAATTCCTGGGCCACCAGCCACCAGCCACGGGTACACGTCGACAACCTTAAACGGCCCCGCCGACAGTAAATGGGCGTCCCAGATGGTGGGGCCCACCAAGCTCCGCTTGGTCAAGTCTCCTCCTAATACTCCTCCTGAGCCCCCGATCCAGGCGGAGTCATGTGACTGCACGAGGGGCTCGGGTACCTCGTGCTACTTCTCGGCTTTTACCTCTATGCCAAAATCTTGCTACCAGGGAAAAACCCCAACCCTCTGCACGTCGCCCTATGCCCCGGGAAGGACCTTCTGGACCTCTGAGCTGTGTCAAACCTTTCGATCCCCCGCACTAAGTACCCTAAATCTGGAAAGGTCTGCTGGACCTATTTGGCCCAAATAGGACTCTCTGATGGGGGAGGGGTCCAGGACCAGGCCTCCCGCAACCACTCCCTCAAGAGAGTACAACACCTCCTGTACAAGCACAACCGGATACAAAGGGATCCATCTTGACTCCTCACGGGGAGCACCCTCCACCAAACCGCTCACCCTAACCCCCCTGAATTCCAGTTACAACCTCTGGAAAAATGTTTCTGGAGGACAAGATTGCTGGATCTGCTTTCCTTTTTCTTCCCTCACTAACATGGATCCTGATTCCTAATCCTGGCCTATACCCAATTTCTCCAATAAAACGGTCCACATTGGATCTATCGGTGCTCCCATACCGATCCTGAACCTCATCTCCACCCCTCATACCACCAACAACATCTCCACTCTCTACTGCACCCCCTCGGGAATCTTTCTCTCCTGACCTATAGGACTCTTGTTGCTTAACCTCCAGTGACTCTTTAAACTGCACTCTCATCCTTCTGTCTCCGACCACAAGCATCTATTCCTCTGAACAACTCTTCGTCTCAAGTATTCCCTACCCCTCGGAGCAAAAGGGCTGTTTTTCTCCCCTTAGTAGGGGCAGGACTAACAACTGGGGTGGCAACTGGGGCGGCGGGACT
Organism: Vulpes vulpes; assembly: GCF_048418805.1. Classification (NCBI taxonomy): domain Eukaryota; kingdom Metazoa; phylum Chordata; class Mammalia; order Carnivora; family Canidae; genus Vulpes; species Vulpes vulpes. Next base: position 64,178,363 of record NC_132781.1, read on the forward strand.
GGGAACCTCCATTAACTTCTTTACGACCTCTCCCAGGCACTCAACAAAGACATGGAACATATAGCCGACTCCCTCCCCGCCCTACAGACTCAAGTCACCAGCTTAGCTGCTGTCACCCTGCTGATACAGAACTGACAGGCCCTGGACCTCCTCACCGCTGAAAAAGGGGGAACATGCCTGTACCTGAACAAGGAGTGCTGCTATTTTGTCAACCAGTCGGGCATAGTCCCCTCCAAAGTCAAGGAGCTCAGAGATCAGATCCCAGCAAGGTGTCAAAATGACCCTATTTGGGGCTTAAACCCTCAAGCCTGGGTGACCTGGCCTCTCCCCTTGGCAGGGCTCCTCTGTAGACTCCTCCTGTTAACCTTAATCGGTCCCTGCCTTATACGTTATGTACAAGAGTGCCTGCGACAAATGACCAGAATATCAGTTAACCAACTCCTCCTACAGCCCTATTTCCGCCTGCCCACTTCCGATGGCCTCTACGACGGCGCCCCACTGCCTGCAGGAAGCCAGAGCAAAGTCAACGCCCCCTGACACCAGTATATAAAAGAGGCTGGAATGATGGGCCGGCAGGGAAGTCGGGGCACCGAAATGGTGGACCTTGCACCAACCCTCTCTAAGATGACAGATTTTCCCGCCACCCTCACAACGGGCCTTATGGTCACCATCGGGAGACCGACACTCTCCACCCAGGAACTTCCCATTTAGGAAGTGCCAATCACCTACTCCTCGCCCCCTGTGCCCTGAGCACTACGTACCTTACATATATGAACTGGAACCCACGCCTTGGCGATGATCTGACACACTTCCCCTGCCCCATGCTCACTAACCACCACATACCTTACCTTTTTTGGGCACAAGCCAGGGCCCTACCCCGACCCAATAAAAGAACATCACCAATTCCTTCCCAGTGTGACTTCCCCGGACCCCGCCCCCCCCCCCCCCCCCCCGCCCATGTGAGTCGTGGAACCTCACCCAAGGGTGCTTGCAATAAAGCTTGTCTGGGAAAAAAACAAAAACAAAAACAAAACAAAACTGGTCAATCGAGGGCAGCCCCGGTGGCACAGCAGTTTAGCACCGCCTGCAGCCCGGGGTGTGATCCTGGAGATGCAGGATCGAGTCCCACGTCGGGCTTCCTGCATGGAGCCTGCTTCTCCCTCGGCCTGTGTCTCTGCCTCTCTCTCACTCTTTCTGAATAAATAAATAAATAAATCTTTAAATAAATAAATACAAACTGTCAATCGGGCAGCCTGGGTGGCTTAGTGGCTTAGTGCCGCCTTCAGCCCAGGGCGTGATCCTGGAGACCCAAGATTGAGTCCCACATCAGACTCCCTTCAAGGGGCCTGCTTCTGCCTCTATGTCTCTCATGAATAAATAAATAAAATCTTTAAAAATTAAAAAAAAAAACTGGTCAATCAAAGCAAGACATCTCAGCAATTTTAAACAAGCTTACTCCTCCCCACTGAGGGGAAGGGGAGAGAGGACGTAGTTTTTATACTTTTTTTATTACTGAAATATAACTGACATACACTGTTATATTAGTTTCAGGTGTACAACATATCAATTCAACAATTCTATATGTTACTTAACAGTTTACCACAATAAGTGTAGTCACCATCTGTCACCATATGTTACTATAAAATTGACTATATTCTCTACACTGTACTTTTCATCTGTGATATATTCATTATATATATATTTAATAACTGAATAGGTTGCCACATCCTCCTCATAGTTTAAAGAATTTAATCATACTTTAAAAGCTAATACGCACTTCCTTGTCATATAGGATTATTTTTTTTTTTCTAAAGCAAAAACAAGTATGCAGCCTTGGCAGTAATGGAACAATCTTTCTTACTTTTTTTTTTTTTTTGTAAGCTCTATGCCCAATGTGGAGCTTGAACTCACAAACCGAAGATCAAGAGTCACATGCTCTATCAAATGAGCAAGGCATCCCCTGAACAATTTTTATTATATCAGATATAGATCTCAAGTTAACACTTGATTCACCTCCAATTCCTATAGTCTATCATTTGCCTACAAATACAATCCAATTCCTACAGTCTATCATTTGCCTACAAATATAAAGCAGTAAAACAAAAGGATACAGTGCGAAATATAGAAGTCTGTGGTCTAATGCTGGGAAATTAAATTCTTATAGTAATGCCAGCCTGACTAGGAAAAGAAAAAAAAAAAACAGTACAAAGTTAAAATCAGGTAGAAAGTAAAATAAAATCAGGTAGAGCCTACTCCTCCTTATCTCATATACTTTTAACTGAACTTTTTCTTACTGGATGGCTACTCATCCCAAGAGCATTAATTCAAATACCATTTTCCTCAGTAGGCTTCCCTGATAGCCTAAACTGGGTTAAGGAAGCCTTCTCTGTGTTCACACAGGACACTATCACGTGTATCTATTTTCCACTATACCATGAGTTTCTCAAAAGCAAGAACTATTTCTAAGTCAACACTGTACCTCCAGAGTCTAGCAGAAGGCAGAGGTTAGAACAGATCTTGGCTAAATGTCTGTTGAGCTAAACCGATAAAAGGACTCAGGTCAAAAATGGTATGGTGAGGCACCTGTGTGGCTCAGTGGTTGAGCCTTTGGCTTGGGTCATGATCCTGGGGTCCTGGGATCAGGTCCCGCCTCAGATTCTCTGCAGGGAGCCTGCTTCTCCCTCTGCCTATGTCTCTGCCTCTCTCTGGGTCTCTCATGAATAAATACAATCTTATAAAAAAAATGTTAAGGTAAAGCAGTATCTTGGCAACACTTGCTCTATTCATATTCTGGGCTTATAAAAATAGGTTCAGTCTTAGGTAAAAGTAGCATAGCACATACATAGCACATAGATATTACTACATATGTACAGTGGTATACATATTATAGTGGGGTGTTTTTTTGTTTGCTTTAAAGATTTTATTTATTTATTCATGAGAGATAGAGAAAGGGAGAGAGAGACAGAGACATAGGTAGAGGGAGACGCAAACTCCCCACAAGGAGCCCCTAGGACTGGATCCTGGCCCCCAGGATCATGACCTGAGCTGAAGGCAGACGCTCAACCACTGAGCCACCCAGGCGTCCCACACATTATGTTTTAAACTAACATTTTGGTAGTCAATTAACAAATAGAATCATCCAAGCACAAAATTACAGCCTGAGACTGTAGGATTGGATTTACCCTGACACTAACAGTTTAAACTTCAGGGATCCTAAATGTCAGTGTCCTTTCCAAGGTGCTGGGGAGGTCCTAACAATGTGTTCCCATGGTCCTAAGTTTTCACAAAAGTTGCAAAAGGTAAGTAATTGCAATTGCTTAAGACTGCTTTCTCTTAAAAAAAAAAAAACCAAAAAAAAAAAACCTGCTTTTTCTAATTCCTGCTCCATTACACTTCCTCCTGGGCTAATGTGGTATCTGGGTATTTTGCTAAAGGGAGGTTGAGGTGGAGATATATTTAGGTTTCACAGGATATGTATAGTTCTCGATCACTTCCATGTATGATGAAAGTATTACCACTCTAAATATAGAATTAACTTCCAGGAGTATCCTACCACCTAAGCACTGCCTTATCTGGTTTCATTTACACTAGTGTATGGGAACAGAGTCATCTAGATATGAGCTCCACAGAGTACTGGCAAAGACACAGGAATATTATTCTATATGTCACCTATGGGAGAAACTTAGTAGAGATATACACAAATTTGACAATAATCTTAAAAATAGTACATGACATTCCCACTAAAATGAGTTATAAGCCAGAAACTCTTGAAAGCTATCAATTATACTAATAATAAACACATTTTGATCAGTCATGACTCTTTCTCCCTTTAGAAGAAAAAGTAAATAATCTTTCTATTCTCTGAATAGCCAACAGTAACCCTATCTCACAAATTGTTGACAAGAGGTCAGAAAGTATGCAGCCAAAAAAAATGTTAAGTAAAAATATATTAAGGCATACCAGGTAGTTAATTAATAAAAATGCTATTTTTCTATATTTTGTGATATTCATGGACTTTGCTTTATTAAATATGTAATTTATTGTGTTTCTTACTCTAAATATTTACTTAACCACCTAATTTTGTATTCATGATTTTTATTCATTTTCTCAAGGGCTCCCAAATCTCTAGTCTCTCTATCCATTTAAAGGATCCCAAAAGATACCAATCGATGGAAAATTAGAAGTTGGCTGATATACTGATTCTCTAAATTATCCACATATAAGTTTATTTAGATATCTTTCAGAGAAACTACCCTTGACCATCCCCTAAAGAATTAACCATACCTTCCTTCAAGTACCACTATAGTCCATACAGTCTTCTGTTATTGTATTAACCAAACTGAAAATTATATGCTAACCAGTCTGTCCTCCCTTATTACCACCATGTGTTTAAGTGTTGGTCCTACACCTCTTATTCTTAGTGGATATTTTTTCAGAAGCTACTTTTAATACAATAAATGATCAATAATTGTTAATCTTTCTAAAAGTTGCTACTCCTTAAACTACTATCTTTAGCAAAGTTTATTACAGCTCTTTCACTCATTATATCAGATGTTGATTAACCACTGTGGATTAAGTGAGTAACATGATTAACTGTAAGAATTCACATGACCTAATTTCTCTAAGGACCTAGGAGTTGAAGTACTGAAGTGTCATTTCAGTGCTTTGCTCCCCTAAAAGATCATCATAGTTTAAGAAGCTATGTTGTCCAGGTGCACCTGGGTGGCTCAGGCAGTTGGACATCTGACTCTGTATTTCAGCTGAGGTCGTGATTCAGGGTTGTGGGATTTGAGCCCTACATCAGGATCCCCATTCAACAGGGAGTCTGCTTAAGATTCTCTCCTCTGCCTCTCCCTCCACTAGTGGTTGCACTCTCTCTCTTTAAAATAGATAGATCTTGGGATCCCTGGGTGGCGCAGTGGTTTAGCGCCTGCCTTTGGCCCAGGGCGCGATCCTGGAGACCCGGGATCGAATCCCACGTCGGGCTCCTGGTGCATGGAGCCTGCTTCTCCCTCTGCCTGTGTCTCTGCCTCTCTCTCTCTCTCTCTCACTGTGTGCCTATCATAAATAAAATAATAATAATAATAAAATAAAATAAAATAGATCTTAAAAAAAAAAAAAAAGGCTGTGTTGTCTAATGGGGGAAATTTAGCAGCAAGTGTGAACAGTAGACTGTAGGAGACTATTTGTTTTTCCCCCATTAAAACTGGGCAACTCAAGGGATGCTAACCTGGCTCAGTTGGTAGAACATATGATCCTTGATCTCAGGGTCATGAGTTTGAGGCCCATGTTGGGCATAGAGCCTACTTAAAAAGAAATAAAAATAATAAAATAAAATTTATGGGCTGTCTGGCTGGCTCAGTCAGTAGAGTGTGCAACTCTTTGGGGTTGTGAGTTTAAGCCCCACATTGTGGTCACTGAACTTAACTGGAAAAAAAAACAAAAAACTGAGCAATCGTTTAGTCAATAGATTCTCCAGAACTACATGAAGTGAAGGGGAAGTGTGTCCTAATATCGAAGAGCTACAAAGAATGGCCTTTGGTTTTACTTTAAAAAGTTAATGTACCTTCAAGGGTGATAAAAATGTTCTGGGTCTTGACAAGGGTAGGGGTTACACAGGAGTGCACATTTGTCTAAACTAATCAAACTGGGCAGCCACAGTGGCCCAGTGGTTTAGCGCTGCCTTCAGCCCGGCGTGTGATCCTGGAGACCCGGGATCGAGTCCCACGTCAGGCTCCCTGCATGGAACCTGCTTCTTCCTCTGCCTTTATCTCTGCCTTTGTGTGTGTGTGTGTGTGTGTGTGTGTGTGTGTGTGTGTGTGTGTGTGATGAATAAATAAAATCTTTAAAAATAAAAAAATGTAAAAAATAAACTAATCAAACTACATAACTCAGGTCTGAGGATTTCACTGTAAATAATACTTCAATAAACAAAATCAAAACTAAACTTAAAGCAGTGAACATTAGCCTAAGACATACCTCTGAGCTACATACTATAGAAATACACCTCCCACGATAGATATACTTAAAACATTTAAACATTATTTTTTCTTTACTGACTTTTCTGCCTCCAGTTCTTAATCTGTTTTGAGCTTCTGATAATCTGAACGACATTTATGAACTTTCTCTAGAGATATAAGAGACAAAATATTTTACATACAGGAAATTCAGAAAAGCACTAAAACCTGTTCATAAACCCAGATAAACTCCTCCTGTCCTAACCTGTCTCCTTTCTCTCAGGCTATAATGACAACATTCATTTTCTTGTGAAATCTTCTATCAGCTCCACATTTATTTTTCTTTTCCTTTTTCTTTTTTAAAAGATTTTATTCATTCATTCATGAGAGACAGAGAGAGACAGGCAGAGACACAGGCATAGGGAGAAGCAGATTCCCTCCAGGGAGGCTAATGTAAGACTTGATTGCAGGACCAGCGATCACACCCTGAGCCAAAGGCAGAGGCTCAACTGCTGAGCTACCCAGGTGCCCCTCTACACTTATTTTCTAATCCTATAGATGTACTCTTTTGGATAAAGCCACACAGACATTCAGAATGAATAAGTGCAGTCTATTCAATGAAAAAAATATATTGTTTATATTCTATGGTTTACCATTTATTAAACAGTGATTCTAAAAGAAAGCAAGCTTTGATCATATTTGTAGAATAAAGTTCAAAACCATGGCATTCATAAGAAATTCAATGCATTAAATTAATGGTCTTAAGAAAATAAGGAAGCTCATGTTGATGCCTATAAAAATTGATAAAGTGTGCAGGAAAATGGGAAAAGTCTTTCTTTTATTTATTAGAGCTGGAGGAAGAGATCACAGACATGAATACAAAAGTTATAAACCATTTTCTTCTATAAATATAATTTCAGGGTGTCTGGGTGGCTCAATCAGTCAAGTGTCTGACTCTTGGTTTCCACTCAGATCATGATCTTGGGATTATGAGATCAAGCCCCACATGGAGCTTCATGATCAGCTCAAAGTCGGCCTGAGATTTTCCTCCCTCTTCCTCTGTCCCTCCCCCTATTCTCTCTCTCTCTAAAATAACATAAATAAATAAAATCTTTAAAAACATATATATAATTTCAAATACAGCTGATTGGTTTTTATTTGTTTTTGAATAAAAGGGATCATTCTTGATTTGGAAATATATTTCACCCAATGAATAATTAAAGTCAAAGACATTAAAGATTTAAATGAGATTTGCTAAAATATACTTCAGAAACATAACCTGAATAATGTGGAATTCAATGAAGATTGATAATAAATAATAAATAAAAGTTCCTTACAGCTCAAATTTGGATTAATCGGTTTTCTTGTAAAAATAAGTTATTGAGCCTGTTAGTTGGAAAAAGGACTTTCAGACTCACTACCTACTAATACATCACTGAAACAAAACTCAAAAAACACAGAGTAGTTTAACACAGAGACATAATTTCCTTTCACTTAGAGACAGCACAGAACTGTCAATACTTAACAGAGCATGGCAATAAAATGAATTAGAACTTATAATGAAACTATTTTGAAGAGTGATAGTTGAAGATGTGGGCTGGGCTACAAATACACATTAGTTTCCACTCCCTACTAAAAATGATAATAAAGTGAATTTTAAAAAAAATCATAATCCCATAAGGACAAAAACAATGAAAGAGACAATAAAATTTTGAAATTTAGAAAAGTAGATGAATAAATAACTGAAGTAACTAACCTACCTAAGGAAACCCAATCTTAAACTTAGAAGCAACCCAATTTACACCACAGATCCCACAAAGGGTTCAGAAATAAGAATATTCTGGAAATGGGAGTGAAGATGGAATAAGACTTTCACAGTCTAAGAAATTACACATCCAAATTCCCTCTGCAATTTGCACAGTGTGTTTCTATACTATCCCAACCCTAAGAAAAGACTAGGAGCTAAGGGTTATCCTATGAAAAAGGCAAAACAGAGAGGGTGTCTGATTTGGGAGGCAAGGCACACTTATGGCACATGCACCATACCTAACATTGGGAGATTAGATGACTGTGAAAAATCAGTGTCAAGACCTCTAGCCTCCCCTGCACCTTTCCCCATCAGAATCCTAAAAACCTTGCAGCCAGGATAATAATCTCCAAGCAAACATCAGAAGAGCTCTTCCTAACAAATCTGACCACCCATGTACAAAGACCTAAAAGGATTCATACTAGGAGTTCTTCAGGGAAAGCCCAGCAGAAACACTATCCTTCAGCAAAGACCACTCACCCTTTATACAGATTCCAATTAGCTTTTCAGTTGTCCTACTTGTAAATAAAAGCAGAAAGCTTCAAAGGGTTACCAGGCACTTGCAAGAACCCTCTAACATGAAAGAAGACACTAAAACAGAAAAAAGGCAACTTGAACAATAAACAATGCAAAAGAATAAAAATTACTCCATTCCAAAAAAACATTAATACTTATAGGAAAAAAATGCTTCATGAAATAAGAACAGGACACTATAAAAAAAAAAAAAAAAAAAACTAAATAATAATACAGGTTCCCCGATGGGGGGAGCCTGATGCGGAACTTGATCCCAGTACCACGGGATCATGACCTGAGCCAAAGGCAGACGCTCAGCCACTGAGCCACCTAGGCATCCCAACCCTTGAATTTTTTTTTTAAATGGTAGCAGAAATGAAAAACATAATAAAAAAAATAGAAAGTAAACAATCTCTTGGGACACGAAGCATACAAAACAAAGAGATGGAAAGCAGAAAATCAAGGACCAGTCTAAGAGGTCCAATATCCAAGAAAAAGAAATTCCAAAAAGATGTAACAGAATAACAAGGAAATATTTAATCATAAAAATACTTTATCAATGAAATAAATCAGGAAATTCCCAGAATTGAAAATGCACTTTTAGACTGAACAACCTAATTGGGTGGATGAAAATAGAACCACACCAAAAGATGCCATTATGAAACTCCAGAACTATATGTATAAAGAGAAGGCTCTACAATAGTCCAGAGGACAAAATAAAAACTAGTTTTTATGAGTTAAGAATCATAAAGGTATTTAGATGTCTCTCAACAGCTGGAGCTTAGCTCTCATATAAATTAAAATTAAAATTCTGTGGAAAAATTATTTACAACCTAGAACTCTATACTCTGACATAATTAAAATAAAATCAAGTATGAAGATAAAATATATTTCTATACACATAAGGTCTTAAAATATTTACATTCCAATTACTATGTCTAGGGAGTTTTTAGAGATCTGCCCCACCAAAATAAGGAAGAAAACCCAAGAGAAAGGACATGATACCCAAGAAACAAGAAACCCAACCCAAAAGTCATATAAGGGGCAATCCTCAGAATGAAAGTGAAAAGAGATTCCAAAAGTAACAGCTATGCAACAGCACTAGATACCATTAGACAATACAGACTAGAGCAGGTCAGAAAACTCCAACAGGCACTTACGAAAATAGAGCAAAAGAAGATAAATATTTTTAAAGATTAACTGGGGAATATTGGGGATTAAAAGAACAATGAGTACAAAGAAAACATTTCCAGAGACAGCTTAAAGTTGTTCAGGAAAGGAAAAAGAAAATTACAGTACATACTTGGCTCAACTGTCAACAGTGTTTACAAAGTACCAATCATATTGAGAAGCTGGCAGGATAAGAACTATGTATATACTTGGTATAGGAGGGAGTGTGATATTTTTTTCTCCCATTTCAAGAATTCAACCCTGAATTGCCAAAACAATCTTTAAAAAGAACAAAGCCAGATGTATCACGTTCCCTAATTTCAAACTATCCTACAAAGCTACCGTAATCAAAACGGCATAAAAACAGATACATAGATCAATGGAATAGAATATAGAACCCAGAAATAAACTCATGCATATATAGTAAATTAATTTACAACAAAGGAGACAAAAATATACAATGGGGAAAGGACAACCTTTTTTTTTTTTTTAGAGATTTATTTATTTGAGACAGAGAGAGAATACACACATGGAACCAGGGGAGGGACACAGGGGAATGGAGAGGGAGAGAAAGAATACCAATTATCAGACTCTGTACTGAGTACAGAGCTGCACATGGGACTCAACTCCGTGTCCCTGAGATCATGACCTGAGCTGAAACCAAGAATCATTTAACTGACTGAGCCACCCAGGTGCCCCAAGGACAATCTCTTTAATAAATGGTGTTGGAAAAACTGGACAGCTACATACAAAAAAATTAAACTGACCACTGTCATACATCATACACAAAAATTAACTCAACATGGATTAAAGACTTGAATGTAAGACCTGAAACCATAAAACTTCTAGAAAAAAACACTGGTGGCTAGCTCCTTGACATCGGTCTTAGTGATACCTTTTTTGGATCTGATTCCAAAGGCAAGGGAAACAAAAGCAAAAATAAACAAAGGGGACTACATCAAACTAAGAAGCTTCTGCACTGCAAAGGAAACCATCAATAAAACTTAAAGGCAACCTACTGAATGGGAGAAGATATGGGCAAATGATATATCCAATAAGGTGTTAACATTTAAAATACATAAAGAACTCGTACCACTCAACAACAACAACAAAAAAATCTGATTAAAAACTGGGTAAAGGGGGCAGCCCGGGTGGCTCAGCAGCTTAGCGCCGCCTTCAGCCCAGGGCGTGATCCTGGAGACCTGGGATCGAGTCCCACATTGGGCTCTCGGCATGGAGCCTGCTTCTCCCTCTGCGTGTGTCTCTGCCTCTTTCTCTCTCTTTCTCTCTCTTTCTCTCTCTCTCTCTCTCTCTCTCATGAATAAATAAATAAAATCTTTAAAAAAAAAAATGGGTAAAGGACCTGAATAGACATTTTTCCAAAAAGACATAGCCAACAAGCACATGAAAGGGTGCTCACCATCACTAATCACAGGGAAATTCAAATCAAAACCACAGTGAGATATCACCTTACACCTGTCTGAATGGCTATTATCAAAAAGATAAGAAATAACAAGTATTGGTGAGGACGTGTAAAAAAGAAGACCCTCATGCACTGTTGCTGGGAATGTAAACTGCTACAGCCACTATGGAAAAGTATGGTGGTTCCTCAAAAAATTAAAAGAACTACCGTATGAGCTAGCAATTCCACCACTTACTGAGCATCTATAGGAGGGAGGGAACACTACTAAATTGACAAGACATAAGGCACTCTTATGCTTATTGCAGCATTTTGTACAATATCCAAGATATGGAAACAGCCTAAGTGTCCATCAATAGATGAATGGATAAAGAGTATGTGACACACACATGACTACTACTAAGCCATAAAAAAGAATGAAATCTTACCATTTGCCACAACATGGGTGGATCAACAGGTATTATGCTAAGTGAAATGAATCACAGAAAAGGCAAATACTACATGATTTCAGTTAAGTGTGGGATCTAAAAAACAAAACAAAGCCTAGACACATCTGGTGGTTGCCAGAGGGGAGGAAGGTTGGGGAAGTACAAATGAATCAAGAAATACAAAGTTACAGCTATATAATAAGTCATAGGGGTGTAATATACAGCATAAGAAATAGAGTCAATAATACTGTATCATACTTTGATGACACATGAATTGACTAGACTCTTAGTGATCATTTTGCAATATATACAAACGTTGAATCAGTCTGTTGTACACCTGAAGCTAATACTGTATGTCAATTATACTTCAATAAAAAAAGAACCCAATATTTAACACATATAAATTTTTTAAAAAATGAGAAACAATACAAATTAGAGATAAAAAATTAGAGATAAAGATAAAACAGTCCGATGTAAGAGTTCAAATGGCTGTACCCTGAAGCAGGAAAAAAGGGGTTGTTTTTATGACAGCCTTACAGAACTATTTAGCTCTAAATTAAATCATGTGCATGTATAATACCAACAAAAGTAAATTTTTAAAAGTATGAAAGTTTAATTTAAAAAATGTGAATGCTTATGAAAACATGGCAATAAAATGGATTGTTTACAGAAATGTTAATAAACTGTTCTATCTTTAAAATCAAAGCATACTATGCAATATATTTATGATTCCTCATATTTACAGTACACCATAGATCAGAAAGCCAAAATCACCTATATATATGGAGACTTCTCATCCTAATGGTTTAGTAGCTGGTGGCTGCTATTGCTTAGCTCTACTATCAAATTGTTTCAAAAACATTCATTCACTTTAGAAACTGCCAGATTCAATTTAATGAACCAATGGCTCTTGAGAAAACCAAAAGCCATCAATTAAGTACATTATCAATTTGAGATTTGTAAAAGCAGCCTACAGCACAGAGTAATGGGAGAACACTGACTGCTAACTGGAATCCTATAGCCCTAGAATGACATGGTGCCTCTACTACTTAGTGAGACACTTAGACTTAGTTACTTAGCCTCTTTACAGCCTTATTTGCCTCATCCACAAAATGGAGAAAGTGTTATGCTGAAGTTGTTTCAGGATTAGAAACCAGATAGTAAAATACCTGGCACAAAGATCCCTACTGTTTATTATTTAACTTGGGGCGTTATCTATTTCATGCAGAATCTTGATTTTTGTAGTTGGGTACCCTGGAATCCCTCATTTGGCTTATACTAGTTATGTGACTTTAGGTAAACTACTTAATCATTCTGATTTACAGAAAAGAGAAACTGTATCACCTATCATGTGGGATGGTTCTGAAAACTAAATGATATGGGGGCACCTCAGTGACTTAGTCAGTTAAGCATCTCCCTTCAGCTCAGCTCATGATCTCCACATCCTGTATCCTGGTATCAAGCCCTATGTTAGGCTCCCTGCTCCATGGGGAGACTGCTTCTCCATCTCCCTCTGTCCCTCCCAACCTCTCACTCTCTCTCTCTAAAATAAATAAATAAAATCTTAAAAATATTAAAAAAAAAAAAACTAAACAATATGTACAGAAACGTAAGGAACCACCCTGTGCATAGTCAGCACTCAAAAACTGATACCACTTAAATATATTCATACCATCTCTTTATCCCTTATAGCAAAAGCCCATCCATAGATACAAGCTTGAGTCACAGCTACACATTGTACATATTTAAGAAGCAACTCTAAAAAGAGCAAAAAAATCATGTAATGTCAAAAAATACAACTAAAATACAAGATACTTGGAATACTTAGTGTAATCAAGATTTGTCTCATTAGAATTTGTTTATACAACTGACAAAGTGTAGCCATGGAAAATCACAAGATCCCACAGTCTCAACTGGTTCATCTAAAAATAAAAGAGGTTGGACTAGAATCTTCTCCAACTCTAAAACTGTAAATTATCCAGAGATTTGATCTCATTCTTACCAATTCCACAAGTCACCATAAATCTCAAACACCATGAAGAAGACAACACAGGCTCTAGTATACGGTTTTATTTTATTTTTTCTAGTATACTGTTTTAGAGTACAACTGTAGGTCATCAGAAAAACTGAATTCTTCTTTAGAGAAATTCAGATAAAATATTTCTTTTTTTCATTCTCCTTTTCTGTTGGGAAGCAAGGGTTCCATCTTTCCAATCACCAATGATTTAAGCATGAGACTACGGCACCCAAACACAGGACAATCATTCCTCTAAATGAAAGCTAACAAGCAGCTTATATTTACCAGTGTAATGTCAGGAGAGTTCCTGTGTAAATAATAATCAAACGTGGGAACACAAGGCAGAAAAAAGACTACATAAAACTCAAGGAATGGTACAATAAAAAAAAAAGCCACTTTAATCCTAATACTGAAAAAAAAAATGACATTTTCTGGGATTCAGCAATACTTCCCAGTACCTGCAATGGGTCAACTGCAGCCATTTAAAACTATGAAAGGATAACACAAATAAGTGAAAACCACCAAAGAGGAGAAAAAGAAAAAAAAATGCATAAAACTAATCATAAAAATCTTCCCTCATCACCCACAGTTTTTTTTTAACTAAGTGAAATGTATCAGAACTGCCACAAGAAAAGGGAACAAATCCATTAAGGTTATCAGGGTTTCTCATATATACAAATATGTGAAGTATTTACTGATAAAATGATAAAATGTCCTTGAGTTGTCACACCATATACCTTACTCATAACAATCAGCCTATAAATGCTCAAAACTATAAGCACTTCATAAAAGCATATGCTTCAAATTCAACAGCACCTTGGGAAGAAAAAAAACCACTCTCTACCTTGAAATAATACAGAGAGAAAAACCCTGGCAGAGCTCTCTATCAGACTCCATGAGAAGAGTAATAAATATGTTAAAAGTAATAGGTGAAAAGCAGCTTTATTTTTTTTTTTAAGATTTTATTTATTTATTCATCAGAGACAGAGAGAAGCAGAGACATAGGCAGAGGGAGAAGCAGCCTCCCTGTGGTGAGCCTAATGTGGGACTCAATCCCAGGACCCCAGGATCATGACCTGAGCCAAAAGCAGATGCTCCACCACAGAGCCACCCAGGTGCCCTGAAAAGCTGCTTTAAATCTATTTCCAGAATCTATAAGTCATTTTTACAGCTCCAAGTATGCCATCTGCCTCCCAAACATGCCATTTGCATTAAATCAGTAGCTTATTATCTGCATTAAAATATCAAAGATAATTAAGAAGAAATCCAATTAAAAAATATTTCATTTTGTAAAATCCCCCTTTACAGACCATAATCTGTACAGATCTTGGAGAAAATTAATATCTTCCTAATAAGTTACTAATATTTTAAAACTTAATTTTATGACTGCTAAACACATTGAGCAACAAAAAAATTTTAATTATATTCTATTATTTTTTACATGACTGTTAATTTTAAATTTTCAATTATTAATAAATAGCTCCATTCTAAATTATAGAAAAAGACTGATGGTAATGTAAGCAAGTACCCTAACTATTCCATTAGAAAGAAGGGGCAGCCGGGGTGGCTCAGCCTTCCGCCTAGGTTGTGATGCTGGAGACCCGGGATCAAGTCCCATGTCAGGCTCCCTACATAAGCCTGCTTCTCCCTCTGCCTGTGTTTCTGCCTCTCTCTCACTCTATGTCTCTCATGAATAAATAAATAGTCTTTAAAAAAAGGGGGGGTGGAATTCTTTGGAAGACTCTTTACCATACCATTAACTTGTGTACTTTGGGAGCACCTGGGTGGCTCAGTGAGTTAAACATCTCTTTTTTTTTTTTCTTTCTTTTTTTAAGATTTTATTTATTTATTCATGAGAGACACAGAGAGAGAGAAAGAGAGAAAGAGAGAGAGAGAGAGGCAGAGACACAGGCAGAGGGAGAAGCAGGCTGCATGTAGGGAGCCTGATGTGGGACTCGATCCGGGACTCCAGGATCACGCTCCAGGCTGAAGACAGTGCTAAACCACTAAGCTACCCGGGCTGCCCAAGCATCTAACTCTTGATCTCAGCTCAGGTCTTACTTAATTCAGGGTCATGAGTTCTAGCCCCACTTTAATTTTTAAAAAATTAAAAAACAACAACTTGTTTCCCTGGTATTAATATGAAAAGCCTAAGAAGCCAAGAAGTTTTTTTGATGATTATTCTTATTAGTATAATGGTGGTAGGGATAAAGGGAAATAAGCACTCTCATTCACTACTACTGGAACACCATTTACAGTGGCAGGTAGGAAATGTGCCTGGCATATATCAATCCTGAAAAGAGGGTAAGATAACAAGGTCTCTACAAAATTGTGAGATACAGATCCAATAAATAGGTGTTCCAAACCTTTCTGTGCACAGTAGCCACCTATTTATATTTCCCAAGTCTCTTGAAGGTCAAAATCAGAGCAGAATAAAAGAAATCACTCACACCTCCACCTACCACCAGGAAACACTTGAATGTCACGGATTTTTTAAAAAATTTGTTACTGAGTATGTGCTAGGCACTATGCTAGGTGGCAGAGATTTAAAAACGGCTTTTGAAATTGCGAGGTCACACATTCTGATGAAGAAAGGCCTGAAAACGGACAAATACGGTCTCTTTTTTGATAATGGTTATAATAAGGAACATGAAGGAATCTGAAATGGTACCAAATGGTAACAAACCGGAAAGGGGGCACAGGGCAGGGAAGAAGAACTGACTCTTGAACTGAAAAAATGAGGGTGGGAAGAAAGGCAGTCCAGCCAGAACAACAGGAACAGCATTTACAGAGGCAGGCAGACAAGGAAGAAATGCATGTTGAAAGAAATGCAAATTGGAGCACCTGGGTGGCTCAGTCAATTAAGCATCTGACTCCAGGTTTTGGCTCAGGTCATAATCTCAGGGTTGTGAGATCAAGTCGGTCTCTGGGCCAGGCATGAAGCCTGCTTCAGATTCTCTTTCTCCCTCTCTCCCTGCCCCTCCCCCTCCAAAAATAAAATAAAATGGCTGGGCTCTGTGAGGGAAGACATGGAAGGAAGGCACAAATGAGGCTGGAGTAATAAGCAAACACCATATCACAGAGGTTCTCTATGTCTTGGGATTTTGCCAACCACTGCTAGCACACTCCAATCTCTACCTGAAACATTGAAGTGAACTGCAGGAAGAAAATCCAAAGGATTCCAGCCACTCCCTTCCTTTACTCTTTAATTTCCCAGGGTGTTCCAAGTATTATTCCTGACCTCTTTCTCCTCCCAACACCAGCTAACACTTTGCTTTAGACACAGGAGATATCTAATAAATTATTGTATTATGCAATAATACCATTCATTTATAAGATAGCTAAATAAATTTGGAATGCAGAAAGAGTTTATATACTGGGCTGGGGAACTTCTTGAGTAAGGATAGTAATAGTGTTTGTACAGGATTCTCTGGTTTATAAAAACTTCCATATACATTCTCATTCAATTCTCACATTTACCCAATGGAAAAGGCATTACTTTCCACCCAGTAGACAGAGGAAACAGAAGCTAAGAAATTAAATGATGTGCCCAAAGTCACGTCTGGTGACAGACCAAGACTTTGAAACCTAGGTCTCCTCATTCATGGGCCACTATTCTTTATATATATTTATTTATTTCCTAAATGTTGTTATGGAAAGAGTAGTGGCCTATCAATGAGTGGTCCTGGGTTTCAAAGTCTTTGGTCCAGATAGATAAGTAGATGACATATTTACCAAGCAATGTACTAACACCCTGGGAAATAAAATAGCGAACAAACCCTATCTATGAAACAATGTTCAGAAGGGGAGAAAAACCTTAATTAATAATTAATAAAAGTAATCACAGGTATGCAAAGACAACCAAGGGACCTAAACTCCTTGAGAACTGTTAAAGAAAAAAAATATTCACTGACAATTGTCAAAGATAGTAAGGCAGACTTTATTCAGGAACAATGAGATAGATATAGCAACAACTGCAATGGGATTTTACAGTGGGAGAGAGTGGCATTGGGGGAGATGGGGTTCAAATCTAAATAAAGCATGTGCAAGTGGGAATTAGAGGCAAGGAGCAGGGTATAGGGATAAGTGGATAGAAAATTACTAGGAGAAAACATCAGGGTTAGAAGGGTTCTAACTAAATTGACCTAACAGGATTCTTGCTGAAGACACAAGCCAGGGTGATCAGACATCACCTGAGGGACAATGGTAGATGACGAAGCTAAATCAGATATTGAAGTTGGGGAAAGGGGGTTCTGGTTAAATTCAGCAAGTAGGGTCTCTGCTAAAACTAAAATTTATAAAGTACACAGATGAGCCTAGAAGAAGGCTCAAGAGCCTGACTAAAGTTTTGTCAAGCTTCTACCAGGGCTCAAGAGCACCAGGGCTTCACAGAATGTCTCAAAAAAGGAGGTAGTGTTGTTTTAAAACGTGAAAAAAAAAAAAAAAAAAGGAGGTAGTGTTAATATTGAATCCCAAGGATTTTTCTTCTTTACCTTATTTTGAATCATTTAACTCAATACAGACATCATCCACTTGCTATTATCTAAAGCTTCTTAAACTTGAACATGCTTTTCACCTAGGAATCTTAAAATGCATTCTAATTCAAGGTTTTGGGCCTGAAATCTTGCATTTTTAACATGCTCCCATGTGATGCCCAAAGCCCCACACTTTAAGGGTCTAAAGTAGACTTACCAAGAGCTTTAATCATGTACAGATATGGATTTCCTCAGTCCTAGGGGTGGTCTTCTGACACCAGAGAGTCAACTACAGCCTTGCTTCCCAATGGTGCTATAAAATGACAGTGGTACTTTTTTTCTAAATGTTGAATGGCATTAAAATAAATAAATAAAGATATTTCTAGAACTTACAGGTATCACTAGGCAATACAGTCCCAACACCTAAATTATGTTCCCACTTCAGCAAAAGGTAAAATCAGTACAACTCAACTGAGGCACATTTTGGTTCCCATACATAACCAGGAACTTAGAATTGTACTTTTTGGAATAGTTTGGCTGTAAATATAGTCTGATAAAAAACAAAAAACAAACAAAAAACTTTATTTTGGTTCTTGGTAGCTTGTCATTTCCAAAATTAAAAACTGCAAGTTTAGGGTACCTGGCTGGCTCAGTCTGTAAAGTTGGAGTTACACGTTGGAGGTAGAGTTTACTTTAAGAAAAAAAAAAAAAAATGACAAGGTTGACAATAGGTTGATTAAAGAGTTAAACAAGCTGACTGATAAGATCCCTTTGGAAGTCCTTAACAATAGACTAGAGACACAAGCAACACTCTTCAACACTGGCTCATTCTGGTTGAGAGAATACAGTTTTGTCAATTCAGTTTGTTGGTCATGGATTCAAAAGTGACATTTCTTAAGAGTTGAAAATAAGAGACCCAGCTAAATATTTGGCAGGATGTGGGGAAGAATTAGGGAGAATGGAACTTGGCCTATAAGTAAAAACTATAGCCACGGGGAGTTTTTAAACAGAGTTCTTCCAGTAGTAAAATCTAAAGCTAACAGGACACTAACAAGCAAAAAGTTTCCCTACGAGCAAAAAGGCCATGCTGCTGCTCCTCTGTCTGGAACATGATCGAGGCACCAAGATACCAGAAAAGTTGCCATAAAAGGCTTTCACCTCTATTGCTTCTACTTCCCATTCTATATTTACACTGATTATTAAGAAAGTATTTGTCATACCATTATCTACTTCTACAAAGAAACACACAAAAATATTCCTCTAATACTTAATACTATAACTACTGAACTATTCTCATCAAATTTGAATTTGAGAACAAAAGGATTTAGGCTGAAAGATAAAATAATAGTAGCAATAAAAGAAAATGCAAACTTTCCTTCATAAATAGTAATAATAAGACTACTTGGCTATGAGGTAAACCATTACTCAAATATTTGCTTGCCTTCAAACTCCTGCTTTTAAGTTCTAACTGCAGAAAAATCAAAGTAGCACTGATACATATGATTATAAACCTACAGAAATTGTGTATGATTTAAGTAATCGGAATGATGAATATGTCAATAAAAAATAGTAACAGCTACTAGCAATCATGACACTGCTGAGTTATCAATAATGAACTAGATATTGCTGCTGCACTTAACTATAATTTATTGAGCTAGGCCTTTTACATTCAATATCTTTAATCCTTCCAACATCTCTGAGGTCTTGATCCTAACACAGGATTCATAGGAAAAAAAATTAGATTACTGTCATACTCATACCATACACAGTGGAGTCTCAGTCTGCTTTCAACCATAATACAGCTGAAGCAGGGGCCAGCACATGCTCCGGAGACATGAATGACATGTGGAAGCTGGAGCCACAACAAGGGTGGCCAGGAAAGGTTAAGGAGAATGGCAATGCACAGTCGTTTGAGCAAATACATATGCTGAGGATTATGGGAGCCTATTTTTCACTAACAAAGTGAAAAATATGTGAAGAGAGAAAGTAGAATGAACCCTGTGCTACTCAGATCAGACCTGCAGATATTAGTATGAACTCACTCAGTACATACAGATAGAAAAAAAATATACATATACGTAAATGTATGTGGACACGGTATTTTCTAGCACTATCCGCTGAGAGGGCCTGGGAACAGCAACATAACTGTACTAACATACCTATCACCTACATTCTGTTTTCTAAATACCATTTTTCAATGAACAGAATAAACACCTTTAGAGAAATGGCCATTTCCAGGTACAGGGCACAGAAAATGTAGGACAAATCTGAAATACCTGTTTGTGCCAGAAAGTTAGGAAATACTCAGAAAAAGAGACAAGCAGAGAGACATAGAAACCAGACTGAACAGGGCTCCCACTAGCCAAAGCTGAAACACTATGAGCATCAACATAAATAATTATAGATTACAAATCATTAAATACAATAGGAATCAAAATGCCTCCACTGATAAAGTTCTTCAGTAAAAATGTCAAATAAATGTAAAAGCCTGACAGAATTAGAACACAACCATCACAGTAATAAGTTAGACAAGAAACATCAATGAACACTAAAACTAGTGGGTGAAAACAAAATGAGGAATGAGACAGTTCCACAGTCTCAAAACACCTCCCCACAAAATATTAATTACTCAAAGGAAAAAACATACATAATAATGTCACACTGGAGAATCTCTGTAGACACTTTAATCAAAGGATCACTTCCAGTCATGGGCAAACATATGTTAAATGCACCATAAGAAGCTATAAGATACTATGTAACACTTCTGTGATATTTTTGCCCCAAATGCATAACCAGGTCTAACCACAAGAAAACATGGCAAACTCAAACTAAAGGGTATTCCACAAAATAACTGGCCTATAATCCTCAAAAATATCAAGGTCCTGAAAGGCAAGGGAAAACTTAAGGAAATATTTCAGTTGGAAGAAGGCTGAAGAACAAAATTGGATGAGTCATGACTGGACCCTTTTGCTGAGGATAACATTATTGGATCACACTAAATGGGGTCTCTGGATAAAAACTATGTAGGAATTCTTTGGGCTATTTTTTGCAACTTTTCTAAAAATCTGAAAATCTTTCAAAATAAAATTTAAAAACCACTTTCTACAAATGAACAGGTTTCACAGCTACACTTTTTACTAAATGAGCTATGAAGGATGGCCTTAAGTTAGATGATTGATACAAAACAAAAATGCAAGTTGTACTCTTTAAACTAACATAATGTTATATATCAATTATATCTCAATTTTAAAAAATGGAAATGTGGAAAGAAGAGTTAAAAAAATTTCTCTATAAGACTTAACGCTCCTAAAAGGTACCATTTTTTCCTATTTTTTCAAGTAACACATAGCTATTCTGTCCCAATACCTCATAATCAAATATACAGCTGAGAAGAAGTACTACATGTGCTTTTGTATATTAGACACTCCAAAGGTACAAAAACTCTGCAACTATGAGGGAAAAAAAAAAAAAAAGAAAAATCAATAATGATAAAAGTGATCACATAGTAATTATTTTGCACTCAGTAATGTAAAGCAAAAGCAATTCTATATTAGAGAGGAAAAGTAAACTAAACCCAGTCAGGTATCTACAATTCTCAAACTGTAGTTTTAAAAAGATGACCACACTTAATCTACTCCCTCTCCCCCCAAAAAAGCATAACATAGTAAATCAGGCTGTCAGAAAACAAAACTGTTAACACTTGGTCAACAGCCATTCAAAATCATATTGCAGAATGATGTTTGCTGACATAAAAAAATTCCCAAATGAAAAATCTGGTCTATATGTGGTAGAAACGTGGCAGGAAAGATGAGGAAACTGTATCACAGAATACAAATAATAGTTATTTTGGAAGGTGTAATGATTATGAGTGACTTATTTTCTCGCTTTTCTTAGCACTATATTGTGATTTCTCCAACATGTGTATTATTTTTACATTAAAAATGGGAGTCAAGGGGCACCTGGATGACTCTGGTTGAGCATCTGCCTTTGGCTCAGGTCGTGAACCTGGTTTCCTGGGACTGAGTCCCACATCAGGCTCCCACAGGGAGTGTGCTTCTCCCTCTGCCTATGTCTGCCTCTCTGTGTCTCTCATGAATAAATAAATAAAACCTTTTTTAAAAGATGGAAGTCAAAAATAATTATAAGTATTATTTAAATTTAAAAGCTTCTATTTTTTTCTTCCACTATTATGTTCTTGGTGACCCTTAGCAAACAGTCCAGGAGTATGAGCTATTAATACCTGGGAATGGGAGACTTCTAAAAACAAGGCCTTTTGAATACTATCTTTTTATATAATTTTATCAATTATAGATATGAGGCAGGACTGTTGGATCTAGACTGCTAAAACTCAGACCCCTGCTATATCACTGGCCCCATAATTTTAAACAAATTATTTAACCTCTCTTTGCTAGTTTCTTCTTCTGCTAGTTATTGAACTAAGTTAATCATTTAAAGCACTGAGTGCCTGGCACATGGTAAACACTTAGCAATATTTATTATTATATTACTATTATTAATATTAATTTCCTTTATAGGTGAAGATGCTGAAGCACTCCAGTCAACTTACTTGCCTTAAAACAAAGATGCTGGGGTTATTTTTGGTGAGGGGGGCAGGACTGAAAGAGGTAGAAGAGGGAGACAGAGACACATATAAACACAGCTACATCTCCTTTCCTAAATTGCTATTTTTTTAGAAAAGATAAATTGAATTTACCTAGAATAATGCTCAGTATTTCCTTCCTTTCCCAACGGATCTCTCTGATTCTCCCTATACAGAAACAGACCTGGTTTATATTCATTCACATCCCTAAACCACCTTTCCTCCAGACTTCCATTTTAAAGTTAACTACAAGTATTTGTTTTAACTCTGTTCCAATCAAGTAGCCCTACATTAGGAAATAATATCTTGGTCTTTTCCAAGTCAAATATTTCAGTGAAATTCTATTGGTCAGAAGAGACCAGCAATTACAAAATGCTAGAAACAGAAAACACTCAACGTACTCTGAATGAACGTTGAGAACTCACTCTGATCCTAAATTTCCCTGAATGTTATGTGCATAAAATGCCAAGAGAGGAAAAACCCTAAAAGGCCTGTGTTTCAATTCAACGCAAGCCAATAATTAGGCGGGTAACCTGATGTCGGTGATTTTGCCATTTTACCCAAAAGAGGTTGAGTAAGCTATGTTACTATAGATCCCATCTAGCTCCACAATTCCATAGCCTCCTGGACAAACCTGAAAATGGACAATTCACAAGCAAATTCACGTTTCTGTGATGTTTCCTCTGACTGAAATCTAGTTTCCCATACCCTTTTAGAGAACCCTTGTTATACATTCCATTAACTATCACTTATTTCAAGAAGCCTTCCTCCAGCCCAAATAAAACAAATTATTCCATATTCTTTAGACCTCCATGACTGTATTGCATCAATTACAGATGACTATTTATAAACTGTCTACCACTCTGGAGTTCCACATCGTGCACAATGCTTAGCACACAGCAGGTGCTGAGGATGTTTAAAGATTTGAGACTACAAAGTTAAATTAGGTTCCCGTGAAGTTTCCCTATGTACATTTGGGAGTTTAGCTTATTAATCTGAAGATACATAAAGGCCAATTTGTAGCACAACCAAAGCTTTGTCCCAGTCATATCTATAGATGCTGTACAATTTATTCTGAGCATTTGCACAAAAGCTATAAAAGGTATCACTGCTGCTGATTATCTGGGTACCGTTTAGGGATTACCTAATCTACCTCATCTCCCCTTCCAAAAAAACCTCTTTACCCTACTCTACTTTGTTCCATGGCACTTACATCCTCCTACAATGCAATATAATTTACTGATATTCAGTGTTTATGGTCACTTACCAAAACATAAGCTGAACTAATACAGGAATTTTTGTCTGTTTTGTTCATAAATGATACCCGGTGCCTACATCAGTACCTGGCACAATAAACAACTTTCTTAACCAATAATTCTCTCCTTCTGTCTTAAAGCCCTCAGGAGTTATGAGTCAGCACCTTCATAAACCTATCTCACATTGCCCCTATTTCCTCGGCTCCATCATTTACAGTAGCCTTACAAGTAGGCTTCCAAGAGCTAGAAGAAAATGTTTACATTTACTTCCTAACTTGCAACTTTTAATTTTCCTGCTCACCTACTGGTACAGAAATAGGTGTATATCTTCAGGAAGATATACCAAATAATATATAGATGAAATAATCAAAACTTTGTTCTTTCACTTTGATAATAATTACTTCTATCCATGAGGTCTTCACTTTATATTTGAAACTACTGGTAGACAAAAAACAAAACCAGTAAGGTTGGATTAACTTTTTTTGGATTGTCAGGCATGAGGGCCAAATATATTGAGAATGTATTAACTGCTACATGAAACCTAACTGAAAAATTGTGCTCCAGAGAGTACAAACCTATAATGTGCCATATATATATTTATATTTATATATATTTATATATATATATACACACACACACACATTTGTTATGTCAGGATTTTTCTTATGTAACTTGTATGCTTCAGAAGAAATGGACTTAAGCACTGCATTTCAGTAACTATAAAATACTGAGCCATGTAAAAATAGGATACTATTCTATTTGTATTCAGAAAATATCACCAAGACCTTCTCCATCCCCTAGTTTCAGCCAAATATGGTTCTTCCCTGCTTCAACCAATTTAGCTCTGAGTTCCAAGAGACACAAGCCCATCAGCGGCAATCATGGACATCATCCACATTGCTATTTTGAAGACAGCTTCTACATTCTTGAAGAAATCAAATACAAGCAATGTAAAACATAGTCTAAATGAGAAGCTTCAAGCTGAGATGCCTGGATATCTTGATTCAAGCTAAAATTGGAAGCAAAGACCTTCATAAAGTCACCCAGTCCTCTCATCTATCTAGCACACCTGTATGACACACTCAGATCAACTTCCAGGATGAGCCTAAGAAAGAGATTTCACCAACTCACATGTGTTCTGCAGGGTGACACAAGGCAGGGCTCCTGTGCATATGAGAAATATTAGCAAGCCCACCACCTGCCAGTTAATGTTCTGTGATCACAGCTTTGCTTAATGCTCGAAAAACGATTAAAATTCCACATACGAGCACGCGAAATTAAGGGTCAATTAAATTCTCAGGATCCAAGTGCCAATGTTGATGACTAAAAATTACAGGTGGGGAAAGAAGAAAATCGGGACAGAACTGCTAGTGTTATTGTCGTGAAGAAAAATGCTATCCTGTGCACGACAGTAAAGGAGTATAAGGTGCAAGTTTCAATCTCCGAGTTTTTATGAGCTTTCTAACCACAGATTAAACAGAGGTGAATCACAACGAAGCCTTCAAACGAGGAATTCCAAGGGTGTCGTGTCCTATTTACTGACGACCTGAGGCTGTCTGCTGCCCTCATACTCCCATTTGGCCATCCCATTTGTCTGCCCATCCCCCCTAAATCGTCTGCAATAAAGGATACGTGAATGAAATAACGACCAGTCCTAAACGGGACGTTATTGGCATTTTCAAATCCTTTGCAAAACAACTCCCCGCGGACCTAATCAACCCCGGACACACCACCCCGACTGGTCGGTGGTTGTCTAAAAAGATAAGGCCCGAACTTTCCAGGGGGGCACACTGGGATGGGAGAAGGGGCGCCGCGGGGAAGCGGGCAGCTCTGCAGACCCCAGGACCTCGGGCTGTCTCGAGGGCATCCGGACCCGAAAGCGGCCTCCTTAAGGGTGTTACATCCACGGGACTTGGCACCCCGACTTTCCACTCCTAAAACCTAAGAGGAAAGTTAAAAGGGTGCTGAGGTCACAGAGAAAAAAAAAAGTGCAGCGCCCAATCTTGTATGCTCGGGACCCAGAAAAAGGCCACGGGCGAGCGGAACGAGGACGGGGCTCCCCGGCACGCGACGCACAGGCCCACGGAGGAGGAGCAGGTGTCCCCGCAGGGCGTGCGAACCCGAGACGAGGGGCAAGCGGAGGATCGGGGCGATGGAGAGAGGCACATCCAGGCGCCGGGCGTGTCGGGGCTCGGGGCCTCCTCGGGGGCTGCAGGGGAGCTCCGGCCGCGTGGGGGGGGGGGGGGGGGGGGCGACCGCCGCCAGGCAGCGCCAGCGACCGGGCTGGGTCCCGGAGACGAGCGCGGGGCCCGGGAGCTGCGGCCGCCCGAACAAAGCCGGCGCGCGGGGCCCGGCTACTCACAACAAGAAGCTCATGTCGGCCGCGGCGTGGGCTGGGGCTCGGCGGTCTCTAGGCCTCGTGGGGGCGGGGGCGGGGGCGGCGGCGGCGGCGGCGGCGGCGGCGGCGGCGGCGGCGGCGGCGGCGGCCGGGGGAGAAGAGGGCGGGCAGGAGGGCAGCGGAAGGCGGCGCCGGCTCTTCCGCGGCGCAACTTGCTCGGCCCTGGCGTTCCGACGGCAGGCACAGGGGGCGGGAGCGAGAGGCGCCCGGCTTCAGCCACTCCCTGGGAGGCGGAGGAAAGGGCCGCACGCCCGCTCCCGGGAGCACAGCCGCCGCCCTCGCGCTGCTCCGCCGCCGCCTCCCCTCCCCCCGCCCCCCGCGGCCCGCGGCCCTCCTCCCGCGAGCTCTCGCGAGAGCGGCGCGCGCCCACCTCCTCCCCCCGCGGTGCTCGCGGGGCTGCCAGGGTCTCGCGCGGCTTTGCAGCTCGCGCCCCCGCCCGCCCCCCGGTGCGCCGCGGCCCGTGCACCCAGTCGGGGGCGTGGCAGAGCGCCCCGAGCTGCCCAGCTGGGGTCCAGCAGCCAGGAGGGAGGTGAGCTTCTACCCCGGGATGTCGGGGTCCTGCAGCGAGGGAGGATCTGCCCCCCTCGAGGGATGGAGCTGCGCCGGCTGTCAGCGCTCCGAGGATGACGGAAGCCTGCGGAGTCCCTGCTGCTGCCCAGAAACCGGAGGAGGTTGAACGCGTGTGCGATAGGCTGGGCGTGGTTCGGCCGGCAGACGGGAAGGGATCTGGGTGGGCTCTCAAGGGCCCTGACATTTTATGGTTGTGTCTTAAAACCCTGAACCAGGGGACGTCTGGGGCCATCGCCGTCTCAGCAGGCAGTTCGGCTGCCCTCGGCAGCTGGGAAGACCGCTGTGCTGACGTTTCCAGGTGCGTGGAGCATCCCTAAACGGATTGGGAGGTCTGGCCCCGAACCCTTAACTCTGAAATGCAAAGCTCTGCAAGGGGGACTGAAACATTTCCAGCCTCCGGGATGCTCTGTGCAGCGCCCAGCGGTTGCAGTGGTCTTGGGCCCCATAAAGGCTTCCTTAACCGGCATTGCCACTGACAGCCAACCTACCACAACGTCATCAGTTTGAGAACCCGTTCATTTTAGGTGAGATGTCCGTCTTCACTCACAACAAGCATCCAATCATCCAATCACAAGTAAGGGGCGCCTGGCTGGCTCAGCCGTGAGGTGCCTGCCTTTGGCTCAGGTCATGATCTCAGGATCCTGGGATCCAGCCCCTATTGCACTCCCTGCTCAGTGGAGAGCTTGCTTCTCTCTCTCCCTTTAGTGCTCCCCCTGCTTATGCTTTCTCTCTCTGTGTCAAATAAGTGAATTTTTTAAATCTTTAAAAAAAATCGGCAGCTTTAAAAATAAATTAAAAAAACAAACAAACAAACAAAAGGGGGGGTGGAGTGAATGGGTGACGGGCATGGGGGTTGTTCTGTATGTTGGTAAATTGAACACCGATAAAAAATGAATTTAATAAAATCGACAAGTAAATTTTCAAAGTATCTGAACAAAGCTTAAATAATGTGCAGCTATTAACCCACCTTGCGTTGGTTATTTAAAAGAAGTACTAATATGCAGTATATTCTGTTGCGTTTGTGCACTATTACTTTGGCAAATCAAACCATGTTTTAAAAATGAAGAAAATGTTGGAATCTTGACACCAACTCCAAAGAAGCAGAGGTCACTGGAATAATTTGAGACTTAAAGACTCAGAAGATGCAGGAAAGAAGAGGGGAAGAATCCATCTTAATATAGTGAAAATAATGGATTTACGACAAAAGCCCAGATCTTGATTTGGTACTACTAATTTACTATATAATTCCTTTTTTTTTTTAATTTTTTATTTATTTATGATAGTCACATGGAGAAAAAGAGAGAGGCAGAGACATAGGCAGAGGGAGAAGCAGGCTCCATGCACCGGGAGCCCGATGTGGGATTCAATCCCGGGTCTCCAGGATCACAGCCTGGGCCAAAGGCAGGCGCCAAACCGCTGCACCACCCGGGGATCCCGTAATTCCTTAAGGGTCTTCTGAAAGTAAGACCTTGAATTAACCAGATTAGGAAATTATGTTTGGGAGGAGTAAATCAGTTGACCTGTTCAAACAACCGTCTCACCCCTGTTAAAATGAGAGCCTTGGATTATTACATGATCTGTAAGATATCTTCCAGTTCTAAAATCTGTTATGTCAGGGGTTTCATTCAAAGGACTGGCAGACACTTCTCATCTGCTCACTGATTTGGTAGGTGGCTTATGTGGCTTTGCTTTTGTTCTAACACAGTTTAGAAGAATTCTATGACACTGAATCAGGATAATGATCAGCAGAGGAGAGAATCTGCCAAATTACCTGCTGAGTTGTTCTTTTCATATCTCAAGGAGAGCTACCTGAAATTAACACCTGATAAAATTTAAATATATTGGTCTTGGGATCCCTGGGTGGCGCAGCAGTTTAGCACCTGCCTTTGGTCCAGGGCACGATCCTGGAGACCCGGGATCGAATCCCACATCGGGCTCCCTGTGCATGGAGCCTGTTTCTCCCTCTGCCTGTGTCTCTGCCTCTCTCTCTCTCTCTGTGTGTGTGACTATCATAAATAAATAAATAAATAAGTAAATAAACAAATAAATAAATATATTGGTCTTAGAAATGATAGAGGTGTCATGTCAATAATACAGAATATAATTCCAGAGATTAAACATTTAAATCATACTGTGGCTGTCACAAAATTATTCAGCTTCAAAAGCACTGGAAAATTTAGAATCAAATAAAGGGTATATTCAAATAGACGTTTCTAATGACAATTTCCCCTCACCAATTCATATTTCATATTACTCTCCTCTTAAAATTTCAAGAAGTTACTCTCCTGATCAAAATCTTATTTATAAATATTTGTTTATGAGCACAGTCAGTTAAACATCTGCCTTCTGTTCAGATTGTGATCCCAGGATCCTGGGATCGAGCCCCGCATCAGGCTCCTTGCTCAGTGGAGAGCCTGCTCTCCCTCTCCCTCTGCCCCTAGCCCCCAACCCCTGCTCATGCACTCTCTCTCTCCTGCTCTCTTCCTATCTCAAATAAATAAATAAAATCTTCCCCCAAAATAAGTCTTTGTTTATGAAGGAAGATGATTAAAATTTGTATTTACTAATTTTTCAAAGAATTGACACTATAACAAGAATAGAACAGAACATGTATGGATATACCTTCAAATATCTTTTTAAAAGACTCATTCAGAAGCACCTGGTGGCTCAGTTGGTTGGGCGTCTGCCTTTGGCACAGGTCATAATCATGGGGCCCTGGGATTGAGCCTCATGTTGGGCTCCCTGCTCAGCGGGGAGCCTGTTTCTCCCTCTCCCTCTGCTGCTCCCACTGCTTGTGCTCTCTCTCAAATGAATAAATAAAATATTTTACAAAAGTTAAAATAAAAAGTTTCGTTCAAATTTACAAGTAAGTGTAATTATATATATAAATATAAACAAACAATAGTTATAAATTGTGGTAAGATAGGAAGTAAATAGAATAATGTGATAGTACCAGTGAAGGGAGAGGATCTAATTTAGATGGAGTGGCTAAGAAAAGCCTCTCTAAGGAGGTGACATTTTTGCTAAGACCTGAAACAGAGAAGGAGCCAGACTTGCGAAGAGCCAGGGGATGAGCATTTTCTGGTAGAGGAAATAACAAGCACAAATGCTCTAAGATAAGAAAGAGCTTAAGGAGTTCTTAAAACTGAAAGGTTATAACCTGGGCAAGTGAGCAAGAAGAATGGCATCAGATAAAGCTGGACATGTTGTCAGAGGGCAGGCTGGGGTTCACAGGCCTAGGCAAGACATTTGGATTTTATCCTAAGAACAGTGAGAAGTCAGCAGAGAAGTAAAATAAAATAATCCAAATAACATTTCAGTTTTTCAAATTTGATAATTTCAAACATATACAAAGGGGAAGAAATTAATATAATGAATCCATCACATAGCTTCAGCAATTATCAGTTCATGATCTGTGATTAACATTTTGGAAAGATCGCTCTCTCTTCTTGTGGAGAATGGGCCAGAAGGGGCCAACATGTCAGAAGGGAAACCAGAAGACTATTCTAATAGTCCAGTTGTTTCTCAGTTGTGATTTGATTTCGTGTAGTATCAATAATAGAAGAAATTAATAATTTCAAGGTAATACCAACAGCACTTGGTGATTGATTGATTGTGGAGGTTGGGGAAATGAAGGAGACAAAGATTACTACTATTATTTTGGCTTTGGCAATTGATGGAAATACCCATTTACTGAAATAGGGAAGATATGAGTCACAATTTGGGAGTAAAACTAAAAGTTCCATCTTAGATATGTTTGCTTTGAGATGTCCATTAGACAGCAGAGTAGTGGTACCAGGTAGAGTTTTGCCTACAGTGCAAAGCAGGTCGAGGGCGGGGGTCAAGATCTGAATTAGTGGCATGAATACAGACCTTAGTAAGTAAATCATATTTGAAACCCCACATTGTTAGAGCTTGGAGTTGAGGCCACTGGCTGGCCGATGAACACACAGTGTAGATAGTGTGCTACAGGAGGGGCAAGTCTTCTCCTAACACACGAGTCTCTGGCCCAATGAGTGGAGTTTGATAGTTTGGAAAAAAAAGTGTTTGGGACGCCTGGGTGGCTGGGCGGTTGAGCATCTGCCTTTGGTCGGGGTGTGATCCCGCAGCCCCAGGATCGGGTCCCACACCGGGCTCTCTGCCTGATAAATACAATCTTTAAAAAAAGTATTTGAAGCCATAAGATGGGCTTCCAAAAAGAAATTTATATGCCCAATGAGGATAAACATAGCAAAGTGTTACCTGTAAGCATCTGAGTTTGTTCTTTCTTTACTTCTCTTCCCAGATATCTCCAGTTTCTGATCGCCATTTACCCAGTTATTTTTTTTTAAGGTTTTATTTATTTATTCATGAGCGACACAGAGAGAGAAGCAGAGACAAAGGCAGAGAGAGAAGTAGGCTCCCTGCGGGGAGCCCAGTGTGGGACTTGATCCCAAGACGCTGGTATCACACCCTAAGCCAAAGGTAGATGCTCAACCACCGAGCCACCCAGATGCCCCCACTTACCCAGTTATGATGATGATGTTGTAATTGTGTTTTTTCAAAAAGTCCTTATGTTTTATAAATATATACTGAAATATTTACAGGTGAAATAATATGCCTGGGATTTGCTTCAAATTATGTGGGAGAGGGAAGTGGGAGTATAGATGGATTGAGATTGGCCATGAGTTGGGATGTCTTTGTGGTTCAGCAGTTGAGCATCTGCCTTTGGCTCAGGGCGTGATCCTGGAGACCCCGGATCAAGCCCTACATCAGGCTCCCTGCATGGAGCCTGCTTCTCTCTCTATGTCTCTGCCTATCTCTCTTGGTGTGTCTTTCAGGAATAAACTAAAAAAAAAAAAAAGAAAAGAAAAAAAAAGGAGGGGATCCCTGGGTGGCGCAGCGGTTTGGCGCCTGCCTTTGGCCCAGGGCGTGATCCTGGAGGCCCGGGATCGAATCCCACATCGGGCTCCTGGTGCATGGAGCCTGCTTCTCTCTCTGCCTCTCTCTCTCTCTCTGTGTGACTATTATAAACAAAATAAAATTTAAAAAAAAGAAAAAAAAAGGAGATTGGCCATGAGTTGATAGCCATCAAAACCAGGTGATAAGTACATGAGGATCATTATACTCTCCTGTCTACTCTTGTTTAGTTTTGAATTTTCCCATAATAAAAAAGAAAAATAAATAGTAAGTCTCCTTTTGAAGAGTCCTATAAGAAGTATTATTAATGATGGGAATTTAAAATTTGCTGATGTAGACAATGATTTTTTGGACTAGAGCATTCTTTCCTTGCCCTCATATTGGCCAGTTTTTTCTGCCTATATATTAAGATATTCTTTAACATGTAAAAGTAAAAGCAAATGCTGTTAATGCCAGAGAGAAGAAATGCTGAATTCAAACTCTGTGGCTAAATCTAGGCCTCAGTATTTCTTGAGTAGCTGATCCCTTCTGATTTAGAAATGTGATCTGACTGTGAAAGAATAGACACCCAAACAGTATATACTAGAAAAAGTATACCCGGGCAACAAATCTTTTAGTAACCTGATAAAATGCATTCTGTTGTACAGGAGTATTTTGATTACATAGCATCTAGATTGATGTGGTAATTATTCCACCTAATTAGTTTATTACATAAGATTGTTTTTATAGCTATCATATATTGAATATTTCTAATAGTCTAGTCACTCTGCTAAACTTTTCATATATTTTATCCTTATGTCATTTATTCCTTAGACTGCCCCATAAGGCTGATGTTAGGTGTTATTTCCCCCCATTTATGGGTAAGGAAACTAATGCTAAGAGGTTATGTATGTAACTTGCTCAAAATCACGTAGCTAATAAGCATGATCTGAATTCAGTAGAACCCATTTCCCTACCCCCGTTCCCAGGGTGACCTAAATTAGAATGAAAATATCCTAAGTGAATTTTGGCATGCTACACAATCCCACGTAACATACCTAGCAATTCAACTTAACCCTTTTTAATGCTCTTTAGATTTTAACTCTATATCTTGCTTCATTACAGACAAACATGTATTCACAACCAGTGTATGGTTATAAATGTTTCTCAAGGACATATTATTCTGATGTAATAGAAAAGATGGAAGTATAAAAGATTGGTTCATGAAGCTTGGTGTGTCTCAGTGCATTCATTTATCACTAAAAGCCATAAAGTATCAAAACACAAAGTTTATGTAATGTGTTATAATAGAAGAATAAATCTTCCATTGATCCTAAACTTTACCCAGTACCCTCCCCTTCAAGCTGTTCATTCTTTTGAAAGTGAGGTTCGCGCAATGGAAT
Source organism: Vulpes vulpes (assembly GCF_048418805.1). Taxonomy (NCBI): domain Eukaryota; kingdom Metazoa; phylum Chordata; class Mammalia; order Carnivora; family Canidae; genus Vulpes; species Vulpes vulpes. The sequence continues at coordinate 64,211,255 of NC_132781.1, forward strand.
GCTAAATTTAAGACAATGATGAAATGCAAATCACTTATCCAGTGAACAAGCATTTATTGTCTACTATGGCCTCTTGGAGCAAAAAACATTATGAATCCTATAGGTCATTAGAAAATACAGGCAATAAAATAAAAGCAAAATTTAAAAAAATTGTATAACTTTCAGGAAGGAAAAGTTCATGTTATATGTGAGTATTTATTACAGGGACCTCATCTATTTTGGTTACCAGAGTGCTGGTTCTTATGCATTAAGAAATGAATAGTACATATTTATCCTTGGATTTAAATTCCTGTTATGTTTATAAACAGCATGATTAAATAAAACTATTAACCCTCTTGTTATTGCTTACCAACTTGTGATGTTTTGAAGCACTGTGACATCGAAATTGATTTTTGTTTTCAAGAAGCCAGTCTTAGAACTTTTTAGGTGTTAGTTTCTGTACAAGTGTTAGAATCTTAGTTCATAGGACAAAAATCATAAAATATTTCTTGCATGGACTTTGCACTTGCTAAATAAATGTTGAATTTCTTGATCTATCAAGTTTATTATGGTCCATTATTAATTGGTTTTTCCCACTAAACTTAGACCATGTAGCCACTTTTCTAGGCAGCTGCATTGGGAGAAGGGTCCTTTTTGAACCTATTCAAAGCTGCTTTTCCCGAATTGATAGGACATTTCTAAGGTCAGAAAGCCTAAAATTAACTCTACCAGCTGTGTTTTCATTTGCCTCATATCGCACATGGGCTCAGGGGGCTCAATCTGGTAGGCTTGCTTGCCGCTTCAATCCGTGTGCCCTTAAAATTTGTTTGCCTGGAGTGCACATTGTGCACAAGATGTGCACAAGATGTGGTAGCTAAGCAGCCTGAAAGTGTATGGGAACTAAACAAATAAGTCTCTCTTTTAATCTCAAAGAGGCCTAGCAACAATGTGGAGGGTGAGGGATAGAGGAATCACTACTAAGTATGTCACATGAGCAGCTCAGCTTTTAACCTTGCTAAGGTTTCCCTAAGAGCAAGCTGCTTATGTGCTGTCAAAGACCAAGAGATGATGATACAGTTTCAAAGAGTCTATGTTTTTAGCCCACCCATCGCCATGAAGTCCTTTAGCATGAAAGACCATATATAGGCATGGAGAGTATCCCAACTGGCTGCAACTTAAAAATATCCTAAGAAGCAGCAGCTGTTACTTTCACCCACACAAATTCACAGTTGGCTTAATTAAATAGTGCCTGTTCTCAAGAGCTGCAGCCCTTTGGGTTATGCCCTATGTTCTTCAGCTGCTTCCCCCGTCTCCATTCCCCTCCTTAAAGCAGAATGGATAAATAATAGAGATTAGTTATGAGCAGTTGAGGGTTCACATCAATGAAATATGGAATTCAGATCTTCCAATATGGTCTTGAATCCCTGCCTAGGGACTCTAGGGACCCTGGGCAGTCCCTAGTCCCAGCCATTTGTTCTTTCTTGCTTATGGTCATTACCACACCCTCTTCTTGGCATTCTCTCATGTTTTTCACAGTTGTCATGGTCACAACCATAGCAACCTGAGAAGGCCACAATCCTTGTATAGCTGGAGACGTGAGCTACTCCTTTGTACAATATAATTCCTCTATACTGCACCAATAGGAATATGTCCGTGATAGTCAACCTGTTTATTTTTTCCTTGGAAGAAATATTTCAACCCTCCCAAAATATCACTACTTTTAAGGTTAGTACAGTATCAAGGTAACCAGGATGCGTCTGTAGAGAAGCAGCCCAGGATGATCAGTCCCACCTTGAAATTTGACCGTTTCCAGATCCCTTATTTATAGGCTCTATGTTTCCACACCGATCATTTCAATTGAGTACAGGGCAAGGGCTGTCGTAGAATGAAACCACAATGATCAGGAAGATTTCCTATCCAAAATAAGGCATTTAAAGGAAGTAGTCTTGTAATGCACTCCTAATGAGGGATCTGAGACCTTTCTGGAACCCTACTATAAAGGACCACTTGCAAGATTTATTCATTCAGTCAGTAGATCTTATTGAAGATCTCCCATAAACTAGTCACCATGCTAGAGAGGAGGATACAAAAGAAATATAGATTTCAGCCCTCAAGGAGCTCATTTCTAATGCCAGAGCTTGACCTATAAACAAATAATTACAACACAAAATCTAACTGGATTATGTGCAAAGAGCTAAAGGAGCTCAGCTGGGGAAAGAGTTAATTTGAGAAGGAAAATAAAGATCACAGAGACTTTTACCAAAGAATCAAGTCTTGAAGAATTAGTAGACTTTCTCCAGATCAAGAAGGAATGAGGGGCACCCGGGTAGCTCAGCGGTTTAGTGCCTGCCTTTGGCCCAGGGCGCGATCCGGGAGTCCTGGGATCGAGTCCTGAGTCGGGCTCCCCACATGGAGCCTGCTTCTCCCTCCTCCTGTGTCTCTGCCTCTCTTTCTCTCTCTATCATGAATAAATAAATAAATCTTTAAAAAAATAAAAAGAAGGAATGATAGAGGAGTAAGAGGCAGAGAGAAGGCATTACAGAAAGATAATGCCAGGGGACGCCTGGGTGGCTCAGTGGTTGAGCATCTGCCTTTGGCTCAGGATGTGACCCTGGGGTCCTGGGATTGAGTCCTGCATTGGGCTCCCCGCAGGGAGCCTGCTTCTCCCTCTGCCTATGTCTCTGCCTCTCTCTGTGTCTCTCATGAATAAATAAATAAAATTAAAGAAAAAAGAAAAATAATACCACATATGTAAAGCCCAGAAGCATGAAAAAAACACATGTAAACAAAGGAAATGTTGACTGCTACAACTGATTGCCATAGTATGAACTCTCATTTATTAACTCAACAATATTGAGTAGTACTAACCATATGCTATTACTTTTGTCAGCACTTGGGGAATATAGCAGGGTACAAAACAAATTCCCTGACCCCAAGAAGTTTATATTCTAGTGGGGAGGAGACCTTCTGAATTTGTCAGTGCATTAACTCTAGTTGTATTTGCATTTTCACGATCCCCAATTATGGCATGAAATCTCAAACCTTATTAAAGCAATGTTTTAGAAGAGCAAAGGTATCAGGAATCGAGTAGGGAAGAAATTCCAGAGTCACAGTGTAAAGACAAAAAAAGTTCTTCTGACCACCAAGCGGACAGTAGTTCCAATGCTATGTTGAACTCTGCTTTATTTGATACCACAGAATTGCAAACTAAATTCTATAGTGTTGTGAATATTTAATATACAGCCTTTAGCCATAGCTCAATGACTGCATGGTCAAATGGCAGGTCTAAAATCGGAGCAGGTGTATGTGTAAAGAAATTAAGATGGAACCACAACTCTGTTCCAAGGAACAAAGGCTCCTCCTTCTCCAGTGTCTTTCCTCCCTCTGGCAACCTCCAGGGATTTGTGTCATTTATTAAAATCACTGTCACGGGGCCTTCATGCTTACAATTTCCTTAAATCTTCCCTGGATCATCAACACCCCTCACAGGAGGCAGGGGGGTGGGAAGGGGTGGTTTGTGGCTACACAGCATGGCTCAAAAGGCCAGTGCCTCCCAAGAGGCCTCAGTAGCTACTCTGGATAGGGCTGAAGGCAGGTCTTTGTTTCCTAGAATATTCTGAGCCAACTGTGGCCTGCCTGAACTGCCATAGCTGTTAGAAAGCTTGTATAATCGTGGAAGCCAGTACTTGAAAGAGACCACAGAGTCTTTAGGAAATGAGGGGAACTAATATTTATTTTATGCTGTATAATTTTCTGCCAGGAATCTTGCAAGACTCTGTATCTCAGAGTCTTAATTCTCACCACACCCCTCTGAGACAGACGTTACTGTCCAAGTTCTATGAATGAGAAATATTAAATCACATCTAATATAGCACCAGTAGCAAGTAGGAGATTAAATCACATCTAATATAGCACCAGTAGCAAGTAGGAGATTTCAGAATTTGAACCCAGGTACTAATTCATGGAGAATCAAAATGTCCCAGGGCTTTTTTATTGAAGAGTTGGGATTTTAAGTCACACAAACACAGTATTTTTTTTTAAGATTTATTTATTTATTTATTCATTCAGAGAGAGAGAGAGAGAGAGAGACAGGCAGAGACACAGGCAGAGGGAGAAGCGGGCTCCATGCAGGGACGTGGGCCTCGATCCTGGGTCTCCAGGATCACGCGCTGGGCTGCAGGCACGCTAAACCGCTGTGCCACTGGGGTGCCCCAAACACAGTATTATATAATATCGGATCACATATTAAGAAAGTTATTCCCTGGGATGCCTGGGTGGCTCAGTGAGCGTCTGCCTTTAGCTCAGGGTATGATCCCAGTGTCCTGGGATCAAATTCCACATTGGGTTCACCGCAGGGAGCCTGCTTCTCCCTCTCCCTGTGTGTCTGCCTCTCTCTGTGTCTCTCATAATCAAATAAATAAAATCTTGAAAAAAAAAAGAAATAAAGTTATTCCCCTTTATTTTCATTTCTTCTCATTATATCAAGGAGAAAGTTTTGGCTTGATACTAATATATCTTTAACACTAAGTCTCTGGTTTTAAGAAGAGCCACAGGCTTTAGACCCAGAGGCTTCTATGTAGGCAACAATATGCAGCTACAGCTTAATAACACTGTGCTCTCACTGAATTTATTTATATTTTCTTCTACTGCATAAAGCATGTAATACTGGTTTTCATTTAAGTAGTAATATAAAGTAGATCCCATTGGTTAAGCTCAGGATCTCTAGCATCATACTATTCAGATTCCTCTACTTACTTACTAGCTATTAGACCTTGGATAAATTAAGTAACTCTCAGTTTCCTCACTTGTGAAACAGGTTTAATGGTAAATTAACACAGAAGGTTAATGTGTGGATTCAGTGAGACATTGCATATTAAGCATTTAGAAAAATATTCAAAATATAGTGTTGCTTAATAAATGTTAGATATTACGAAGTTTAGGAGAAAATGAGCTGATTTTTTAAAAAGATTTTATTTATTTGAGAGAGAAAGCAAGAGACAGCATGGACAAGAGGGAGGGGCAAAGGGAGAAGGAGAAGCAGACTCCATGCTGAGCAGGGAGCCTGATCTATTGAGATGGGAATTTGGGTTTGATCCCAGGACTCCAATGGCAACCCAAGCCTGCAGCTGCTTAACCAACTGAGCCACCCAGCCACTCCCAAAAGAAACTGATTTAAATCAGGATTTCTCAGGCGCTTGGGTGCCTCAGTTGGTTAAGTAAGGGCCTTTGGCTCAGGTCATGATCCCAGGGACCTGGGATCAAGTCCTCCATCTGGCTCCCTGCTTAGCAGGGAGCCTGCTTCTCCCTCTACCCCTCCTCCCTGCTTGTGATCTCTTTCTCTCTCTCACTCCCAAATAAATAAAATCTTTTAAAATAAATAAATAAATCAGGATTTCTCATTTTTGCCTCTGCTGACATGGTAAACCAGACAATTCTTTGTTTGGGAGGCCATGTTGTGTATTTTAGGATTTTTAATAGCATCACTGTCCTATATCTACTAGATTCCAGGAACATCCAGTAATGATAAACTAAAACGAAGTTTCCAACAAATGTTGGAGAGGATGCAGAGAAAAGGGAACCCTCTTACACTGTTGGTGGGAATGTGAACTGGTGCAGCCACTCTGGAAAACTGTGTGGAGGTTCCTCAAAGAGTTAAAAATAGACCTGCCCTACGACCCAGCAATTGCACTGTTGGGGATTTACCCCAAAGATTCAGATGCAATGAAACGTCGGGACACCTGCACCCCGATGTTTCTATCAGCAATGGTCACAATAGCCAAACTGTGGAAGGAGCCTCGGTGTCCCTCAAAAGATGAATGGATAAAGAAGATGTGGTTTATGTATACAATGGAATATTACTCAGCCATTAGAAACGACAAATACCCACCATTTGCTTCAACGTGGATGGAACTGGAGGGTATTATGCTGAGTGAAATAAGTCAATCGGAGAAGGACAAACAGTGTATGTTCTCATTCATTTGGGGAATATAAATAATAGTGAAAGGGAATATAAAGGAAGGGAAAAGAAATGTTGGGAAATATCAGGAAGGGAGACAGAACATAAAGACTCCTAACTCGGGGAAACGAACTAGGGGTGGTGGAAGGGGAGGAGGGCGGGTGTTGGAGGGGAATGGGTGACGGGCACTGAGGTGGACACTTGACGGGATGAGCACTGGGTGTTTTTCTGTATGTTGGTAAATTGAACACCAAAAAAAATTAATTAAAAAAAAAAAAAAAACGAAGTTTCCAGATACTGCCAAATAGCCCTATAGGGACAAAATAATCTTTGATTATTACTATTTGAAAGAAAATACTAGGTAAAAATAGGACTTAGGCATGACATGACTTAGACATGACAAATATGACATGACTTAGACATGACAAATATCTAATATCTAAACGTATTATGAGAAAACCTGAAGTTTGAGAAACACTGTTCTATATAGTACTATTTGAAATTTAATTATAGAAACCAGCAAGTACTATTTTTATTCATGGGTTTATGACTATGCTCTAAGTTTCCTTTCTTTTTTTTTTTTTTTTAAGATTTTATTTATTTATTCATGAGAGACACAGAGAGAGAGAGAGAGAGGCAGAGACACAGGCAGAGGGAGAAGCAGGCTCCATGCAGGGAACCCGATGTGAGACTCGATCCGGGGTCTCCAGGATCACGCCCTGGACTGAAGGTGGTGCTAAACCGCTGAGCCACCAGGGCTGCCCTAAGTTTCCTTTCAAGCTAAAGGTATTCATACAACTTAGAAGGAGCTGAGCTAGTAAGTTCATGAAATTTTTCTTTGACCTCTTTTTCTCTTATCTTATGTCCTCTTTCAATCAGTCTGCTGACCTACACCCCCTTTTACACACATACCCAGAGACTGAGGAGGCAACATTCTTTGTCTAGACTTTGTAGACCCCTCCCTCCTCAACCAAGGATGCTCTTCTCTTCTCCTAAGGCCCTATTCTCAGATTTTTTGAATACATGTAAAAATGTAATTGATGCCATATTGGAGGATATGCCTTCAGTTTCACACACCAAAAAACTAAACTATATTTGGTCGAAACAACGAAGAAACGTATTGGTTCACGGAAATAGAGTTTCAAAATTGGGAAGGTTTCAGGGTGGCCTTAATTCAGACAATCTAGCTTCATTTTCTACAGTTCCCTTGAGTCTGCCTTTCTCTGTGTGCCAGCTTCATCCTCAACTTGGTGGTAGATTGACTATAGCATTTTGGGACTTCATATTCACACCCAACCATGTTCAGAGGACATTGAAAAAAATTAAAAGATTTTTAAAATTTAAAAGATAAGGTGTATGAAAAGTTCTAATGGAAAATTTAAAAATTAAAAACATTTAAAAGTTCTCTATCCCCAAAGTTCATTAGTTTACTGGGTGATGAAGAGAGTAAGTGAGACAATATAAGTGAAAGAGGTTTGTAAACTGATACATAATTGTAAGGTATCTTTTTCTGGATTTTTTTTTGTTTTAAAGAATAATAAATCTATTCAACTAGATCATTTATAATAGATTTTATGTACAATCTCACAGAACAACAATGGAGAATGAATGTCAAAGAAACCTCAAAACGGGCACCTTAATAGGGACAAATAGGTCTCAAGGAGATCTGGTGAGTGATTCTAGATTCAGGAAAGCTCCAGAGTACTAAGAAGCAGAATTCATAGCCCTTATTATGCTCTGCTTTGATATGCACTGGTTATAATAATGTTTCTACTTTCTTCTGTCCTGTCCCCAATTGGCAAAATATTTCTGCATTTATAATTCAAATTGCCATACAATGTGTTTTTGCACAAATCAATTTAAAATTTTATTTAAATAAATGAAAAGATAACATTATTATATGAAGACATCAGTGCTCTAATTAAACTACAAATTTAATGCAATTCTCCACCCAACAAATAAACCAATAGGGTGGAGATTGTTTTTTTAAAAAAAGATAAGATTAAAAAAAAAAAGATAAGATTTCCCAGAAAAACTGAAATGTGCAAGTCTAACCAGGGAAATTCTAAAAAATAGGGAGAGTGAGGTGGGAGAACAGTTTATCTGATGTTAAAACATTATAAAATACAATGTTTAAAATCTTGAAAAGCAAGCTAGATCAATGGAACAGAATAGAAAGAAAAGATATAGACAAAAAATACACAAAGTCAATGCAAGAAAATTAGATTATTCAGTAAATGGTAATGGGACAACTGCATAGCCATCAGAAAGTCTTGTATCTTTCCCTTAATTTTTTAAATTAAATTAAATTCCAAGTGGATCAAAGATTTAATTATAAAATTGAATCCATAAAAATGCTAGAAAAAAATTAAAGAATTTTTTAATAATCTCATTATGGGGATCCCTGGGTGGCGCAGCGGTTTGGCGCCTGCCTTTGGCCCAGGGCGCGATCCTGGAGACCCAGGATCGAGTCCCACGTCAGGCTCCCGGTGCATGGAGCCTGCTTCTCCCTCTGCCTGTGTCTCTGCCTCTCTCTCTCTCTCTCTCTCTGTGTGTGACTATCATAAATAAATTTAAAAAAATTAAAAAAAAAAAAAGAATAATCTCATTATGGAGAAAGCCTTCTCAAGCTTGACAGAACTCCAGAATCCAAATCCATACAGATATTGACAGCAGATATTGATAAATTTGATACATGAAAAAAATTTCCGGGGATCCCTGGGTGGCACAGCGGTTTAGCGCCTGCCTTTGGCCCAGGGCGCGATCCTGGAGACCCGGGATCGAATCCCACGTCGGGCTCCCGGTGCATGGAGCCTGCTTCTCCCTCTGCCTGTGTCTCTGCCCCCCTCTCTCTGTGTGTCTCTCATGAATAAATAAATAAAGTTAAAAAAAAAAGAGGAGGGGTGACCACGTTGCTAAATCATTTGTTTAAAAAAAACAAATTTTAGTGACCATGTTGCTAAAACATTTGTTTCATTGTTTGCTAAATCATTTGTTTAAAAAAAAAAAAAGAGGAAATAAAAGACCACGTTATCAATTTCTTTATTGTTGCTAAAACAAATTACCACAGATTAAGTGGATTAAAACAACACAGATGTGGGATCCCTGGGTGGCGCAGTGGTTTGGCGCTTGCCTTTGGCCGGGGGCGCGATCCTGGAGACCGGGGATCGAATCCCACGTCGGGCTTCCGGTGCATGGAGCCTGCTTCTCCCTCTGCCTGTGTCTCTGCCTCTCTCTCTCTCTCTCTCTGTGACTATCATAAATAAATAAAAATAAAAAAAAAAAAACTATTTAAAACAACACAGATGTATTATTTTACATTTCTGAAGATCAGAAGTCCAAGAGTGGTTTCCCTGGGCTAAAATCAAGGTAATTCCAGGGCTGCATTCCTTTTGGAGGATCTGGGGGAGAATCCATTTCCTGGTCTTCTCCAGCTTCTATTGTGTGTTCACAATCCTTGACTCATGGCTTTTTATCACTCCAACAGTTGCTTCTTTCATCATATCTCATTCTCTGAATCTTCTGCCTCTCTTCCATCTTTTAAGGACCGTTGTGATTATATTGGACCAGATAATCCAGGATGATCTCCCCATCTCAGGACCGCTAATTTAATATAATCTGAATATCCTTTTTGCCATATGAGGCAACAACATTGTGTCAAAGAAACACCAGAACCATGTTAAAATCAGGTTTTATTCAAGATTATTGCAATAAAAAAAAAAGATTATTGCAATAGAGGAAAATAATAGGGTGTAGAACTGAATACAACATGGACAAGTAGGGATTTATAGCCAGAGAGCAGGGTAGGGGTCAGTGAATGGAAAATTTCTAAGAGGAAACATCAAGTGTAAAAGCAGATTTCTGGCTAAATCAACCTGACAAGATTACTACTCAAGGCAGGCCAAGGGGCTCAGGTATCCTTTGGAGAATGGTGGAGGATGAGGAATTTGATCAGGTATCTAGAGTGATTAGATATCAAGGGTGGGTTCCTAGCTAAATTGACTTACTTCTTGCTAAAACTGGGCAATGCAAAGACAAACACGGAAGTTCAAAGGTCAAGACCTGGTTGAGAAGATGGTTCAGGGTTAAATTTGATTAAGGAGAGGATATTTTATTAAGAGTCTTAGGTGCAGGGAGCCTGGGTGCCTCAATGGATTAAACCTCTGCCTCAGGGAGCCTGGGTGGCTGGTCGGTTTAGCGCGGCCTTCAGCCCAGGGCGTGATCCTGGAGACCTGGGATCAAGTGCCACATCGCTCGGCTCCCTGCAGAAAGCCTGCTTCTCCCTCTGCCTGTGTCTCTGCCTCTCTCTCTGTATCTCTTGTGAATAAATAAATAAAGTCTTTAAAAATAAAAAAGAAAAACCCTCTGCTTTTTGCTTAGGTCATAATCCCAGCGTCCTGAGATGGAGCCACTTATTGGGACCCCCTGCTCAGTGGGGAGCCTGCCTCTCCTGCTGCCTGCCCCCCCCTCATGCTTTTGCTCTCTCTCTCAAATAAATAAAATAGAATCTAAGAAAAGAGTCTTAGGTTCTAGGAATTAGAGTATGGACATCTTTTGGTGGGGGAGGGGGATCATTATTCTGGCTGCCACACTAGGAAAATTGATCAGCCAAAGAAAATCAACTGAAAAACTATTGGAAGTAATAAAATAATTCATTAGAGTGGCTGGCTATAAATTTAATATATAAAAATCAATATCCCATCTACCTAGCAACTAAAATGATAAAAAACAGAAATATATGTATGTTCTTGATTATGCAAGAAAATGATAAAATGTCATAGGGAAGAGCAAATATCAACCTGGGCATCAGAAGAAGGAAAAAGCATTATTTTTCAATGTGTCCACTTTTGCATCATTTAATTCATTTTATAGCCATCATCTGCTGAACAAATGAATCTGACCTTGTCACTGCCTATTTAAAATCTTGTATTGGTCTTTTGGTTTTTGGTGGTGTTGCTGACTATTGGAATTGATTTTGTGGGTTGCTTTTTGTTTTTGTTGTCAATTATCCAGCTCCCTTTTCCTATTTTGGAAGTATTTGCCATTGTATCTGATTTTGATAGGACTCAGTACCCCATCTTTTACTACAGAAACTGAAAAGGAAAGAAATGGCATCCTCCTAACCAGGACATTGACTGGATGTGGTTACACTGAAACCGAGGGACACTTAGATCTATTCAGGGAACCTGCAGAACCATTCTGCCCACAATGGTGGAGGTGGGCTCTGGCCAATCTATTCTAACTAAAAAACAGCTATTGTACTGTGTGTTTTTGATCTGTGGGAGTTCCTTGATTTTCTTCTGTTTTCCAAATCTTATCTTCAACCTTCTGCTGATTCTATGAGTGCCCCAGTATGTGTAATAACATTCTTTTTTCCTATTTCTTGTCACAAAAACCTCCAACTCCAGGTATCAGTTAAACCCAAACAAACAAACACCACTCAGCAAATCATACAAGGCTCCACTTTTTTTTTTTTTTTTTTGAGGCTTCTCTCTCATCTACCTCACCCCCAGGACATAACTGGATTTTCCACAATTTTCCTAAACATGCTATGCATTTTTACCCCTCCATAACTACTGAGAATGCTTTCTTCCCCAGAGAGGCAAGTGCTTTCTGAGCTTTTAATACTCACTTAATTCAACTACAAATTTCTTTGAAGTATCCTTTCATAGCACTTTTCCTCCTACTTCTATGGTCTATTACAATGTTTATCATATTACATTTGAAGTACTTGAACTGTTTTGTATCACACTAAGAAGTCCTAGGGAGGATCCGCCCAACGGGGCCTGGTCCAGCTCACAGCATTTTGGAGTTTCTTAATAAATATTAGTTGGCTAAATGCATGAAATTAGTTAAATATATTTTTGATGCTTCAAGATCATTATGACCACAACCACCTTTATCTGGTCTATTTCACTGTAGCTCCTTGGTGTTACAAAATATTATAGGATGAATGTTCTTTTTTTTTTTAAGATTTATTTTTATTTATTTATGATAGACATAGAGAGAGAGAGAGAGAGAGAGAGAGAGAGAGGCAGAGACACAGGCAGAGGGAGAAGCAGGCTCCATGCCGGGAGCCCGATGTGGGACTCAATCCTGGGTCTCCAGGATCGCGCCCCAGGCCAAAGGCAGGCGCGAAACCGCTGAACCACCCAGGGATCCCCGATTTGTTCCTTTAAAAATATATTTAAGGGACGCCTGGGTGGCTCAGTGGTTGGGCATCTGCCTTGGGTTCAGGGAGTGATCCCTGGATCTGGAGGTTGAGTCCCACATCAAGCTCCCTGCATGGAGCCTGCTTCTTCCTCTGCCTGTGTCTCTGCCTCTCTCTCTCTCTCTCTCTCTCTCTCTCTCTCTCATGAATAAATAAATAAAATCTTTAAAAAATAAATAAATAAAAAATAAAAATATATTTAATATTTGGGGCAGCTGGGTGGTTCAGTCGGTTGAACCACCGACTCTTGATTTCAACTCCAGTGATGGTTCCTGGGTTGTGGTCTCCAGGTCCTATGATCGAGTCCCTGTCTGGCTCCAAGCTCAGTGCAGAGTCTGACTGTCCCTCCCCCACCCCGTCTGCTCCTCTCCCCCGCCCCCATCCCAGAGCACACACATGCTGTCTCTGTCTCTTGCTCTCAAATAAATAAATCTTAAAAATATACATATTTAATATTTGACAGCTTAAAAATAACTTCTACATACATTTCCTTTAAAATTTTTTTTAATCTTTTTTTTTTTTTTTTTTTTTTTTTTTTTTTTAGTAATCTCTAGCCCAACATGGGGTTTGAACTTATGATCCAGAGATGGAGTCACACGCTCTACTGTCTGATCCAGCCAGGTGACCCTAAACATATACTTTGTTGATTTTTGTTGCAACCATCTGAGGTGAGCCAGGGTAATGACTTCATGACAGATTGAGTAACTTCCCTAAGATTATATTATTTATAAGTGGGAATATGATAATAAGATTAATTTAAAAAAATATAAAATTTACTTAACACTTACCATACCTGAACACTTTTTAAACTCACTGTGTGTAGTTTGATCCTTTTCACTACTTGGTTACTACTATTACTATCTCTGTTGTATGGATGGGGAAACTGAGGTCACCATTTTTTTTTTTTTAAGATTGTATTTATTTATTCATGACAGACACACAGAGAGAGGCAGAGACACAGGCAGAGGGAGAAGCAGGCTCCTTGCAAGAAGCTCAACTTAATCCCAGGTCTCCAGGATCACACTCCTGGGCTGAAGGCAGGGCTAAACTGCTGAGCCACCCAGGCTGCCCTGAGGCCACCATTTAGTAAGTAGTAAAGCTGGGTATTTGAACCAGATCTACTGAAATGGAATCAAGTTTCCCAAGTCATTATGCTACACTGGTAATTTCTTTAAAGATTTATTTATTTATTTATTTATTTATTTATTTATTTAATGAGACTGAGAAAGAGTGTCAGTGGGCAGGGAGGTTGGAGCAGAGGGAGAGGGACAAGCAGGCTCTCCACTGAACCTGCAGCTGACTTGGGGCTTCATCCCACAACCCCAAGGCCACCATCTAAGCTGAAACCAGGAGCCCAACACTTAACCGATTGCACCACGAGGGGGCCCTACACTGGTATTCTAGTACAATCTACTGCTGGTTCCTAATGGTGATACAATATGGCTTCATATGCTTCTTTTGTGCTATTTTCTTGTTAGGCCGTGGTACAATTTTGCTGCTGCTAATTCACCACTTATCTGTGCTGAAAACCAGTAAGTAAATTTGGTGTTATGTCTAAAATTAAGAGGAAATGGATGACTATCTTGAATTCTGTAACATCTTTTATAGGAAAATCGCTTTTTGTTTGTTTACTTATTGATTCTCCATCATATTCTATTCAATAAAAGTCTCAAAAAAGTTCCCTTTCTCAAATAGCTTTATCTGAGTTCACTCATGCAATTGACCTGAAAGCAATGTTCTCTATGTAGTTAATGGGGTGTTAAAGTGGCAATTATCTGAAAGACATAATCTGTATTTTAGCAGTTGGGCTCATCCACCTGAAGGAGTCACTGGCCCACTCAGTGAACCGACCTCAGAATTGTTTGTCTGTAAACTGCTTCAACAGTGTAAATGGCTGAAATGAAAAATGGATATACCTTGCCAAAGAAGTAGAGCTCACAGCTTCAGAAAAATTACTGAGCTCTAAAACTCTTGTTAGTAAACACCCTTTTGAAGGGTTTATTCTTTACAAATGAATATTTCTTTATTACAACCTCTTTTCTTTTTATTATATACTCTTATATATGTATCACACACAAAAAAAAGACCAGAGAGCTTAAATTTGCCTACATTACTGGCAGTAGAGAAAAGCCCACTTTTAGTACATGTACTAATTAAAACAGCGCAATAATTACCTATGCATGAGTATTCATGAAGTTTCTTTTAGAAGAATGTCTAAGAATCTGATTTCACTCAGTTAATTCCATGCACCTTTACGGAATACTTGTCATATGTCCAGCACTCTATTGATATTAAATATCAGTAGTGAACAAAATCAATATGGTTCCTACCCTCATTGATACCACATCTCTTATTATGCAGCTTCATTACATAATAAACTTCTATTTTTATTTTTTTATTATTTTTTTAAATTTTTATTTATTTATGATAGTCACACACACAGAGAGAGAGAGAGAGAGGAAGAGGCAGAGACATAGGCAGAGGGAGAAGCAGGCTCCATGCACCGGTAGCCCGACGTGGGATTCGATCCTGAGTTTCCAGGATCGCGCCCTGGGCCAAAGGCAGGCGCTAAACCGCTGCGCCATCCAGGGATCCCAATAAACTTCTATTTTTAATTTATAACCCAAGATTTTCATAAAATACTACCTGTAAAATTTCTAGAGCAATGTGAAACTTACCAAATATACTTTCTCAAAAGCAATGGGGCCAAATGAAATCATTGGATTTTAGTGCTAAAATAAATTTTAAAATAGGCATATATTAAGCTCTTCTGGTGTGTCTTAAATTTTATAAGGTATGATATTAGTTTCCTGTTGCTGCTGTAAAAAATTCCTGGATTAAAAAAACACAGCTTTATAGAGATCAGAATGGGTTTTATTGGGCTATAATCAAAGTTCAGCAGGGCTGTGTTCCTTCTGGAGCCCCTGGGGAGAGTCTAGAAGCTGCCTATATTCCTTGGCTTGTGTCTCCATTTCTTCATTTTCAAAGTAAAATGCCACTTTGTAAATTATGCTGAGATTATGGAAATGACTTCAGTTTTTTTTCTTTTCAGCATTTTCTGATGGATCATGTTTTTTTATAATATGAAAACAGAAAATTCATAACAGAGTATTTGGAAAATAAAGTTCTGTGCTGCTGGAGTACAAGTGCATGGAACAGATCAGTAGAAATTGAGGCTATTCCGACATCTGGCTGGAATCAGACCAAGTTCAATTTTGTAGCCTGGGTAATGTTTTGAGCTTGATCTGATGAGCAGTGGGGAACCATTGGGGATTTTTAAGCAGATGATTACCAATCAGATTTGTAATTTAAAAAGAAGCTGTAATGATAGATTTTGTTAAAATAAGATAGACTTTACTACTATTTTGTTATTCCCCCATTTAAATTCACAAAGTATAATTCAGCTGTCTCCATTGTTGATTTAGCCTGTTTCCTCATACTATGACGGTGAATAATTAAAATTTTTAAAATTGAAGCATAGTTGACACACAATGTTCTATTAGTTTCAGGTGTATAATATCATGACAACAAGCTTATATGTTATGCTATATCCATCACAAGAGTAGCTATCATCTGTCATCATACAAGGCTATCATAATATCATTGACTACATTCCCTATGCTGTACTTTTTATTCTCATGACTTATTCATTCCATAACTGGAAGCCTGTATCTCCCACTATGAATTTGTTTTGTTTTTTTAAATTCCACATATAAGTGAAATCGTATACTATTTGCATATCTCTGACTTCTTTCACTTAGCATAACACCTTCCAGGTCCATCCATTTGTCATAATATGCAAAAATCCCATTCTTTTTTATGGCTGAGTAATATTCCATTATATATATATATATCACATTTTTCTTATCCATTCATCTACTGATGGATACTTGGGTTGCTTCCATATCTTGACTGTTGTATATAATGCTGCAATAAACATAGAGGTGCATATGTCTTTTCAATTTAATGTTTGTTTTCTCTCGGTAAATGCCCATTAGTGGAATGACTGGGATCATATGGTAATTCTATTTTTTATTTTTTTAGGAACCTTCATACTGTTTTCCACAGTGGCTGCAACAATTTACATTCCTACCAACAGTTGCATGAGGGTTCCTTTTTCTCCACACTGTTACCAACAGTTGTTATTTCTTGTCTTTTTTATTCTAGCCATTCTGAAAAGTATACAGTGATATCTCATTGTGGTTTTGATTTACATTTCTCTGATGATGGGATCCCTGGTTGGCGCAGCAGTTTAGCGCCTGCCTTTGGCCCAGGGCACGATCCTGCAGACCAGGGATCGAATCCCACGTCGGGCTCCCGGTGCATGGAGCCTGCTTCTCCCTCTGCCTGTGTCTCTGCCTCTCTCTCTCTCTCTGTGTGACTATCATAAATAAATAAAAATTAAACAAATTTAAAAAAAAACAAAACATTTCCCTGATGATGAATGATGTTGGGCATCTTTTCTATGTGTACGTTTGTCATGTGTATGCCTTTGGAAAAATGTCTCTTCGAGTCCTCTACCCATTTTAATCAGATTTTTTGTTTTAAGATGTTGACTTGTATAAGTTCTTTATACATTTTTGATATTCACCCTTTATTGGATAACTCATTTGCAAATATCTTCTCCCATTTAGTAGGTCACTTTTTGTTTTTGTTGATGGTTTCCTTCACTGTGCAAATCTTTTTATTTTTGTGTAGTCCCAACAGCTTATTTTTGGTTTTGTTTCCCTTGCTTTAGGAGATATCTAGAAAAATGCTTCTATGATCAATGTCAAAGAAATTACTGCCTATATTTTCTAGGAGTTTTATGGTTTCAGGTCTTATATTTATGTCTTTAATCCATTTTGAGTTCTTTTTTGTGTATGGTGTATGAAAGTGGCTCAGTTTCACTTTTTTGCATGTAGCTGTCCAGATTTCCCAGCACCATTTACTGAAAAGGCTGTCCTTTCCCCATGGTATATTCTTGTCTCCTTTGTCATAGATTAATTGACCATATAAGTGTGGGTTTATTTCTGGGCTCTCTATTCTGTTCCATTGACCTATGTGTCTGTTTTGGTGCCACTATGCCACTACCACACTGTTTTGATTATTACTGTTTTGTAGCTGATAATTCTACTTTAATTCACTTTTCTATGCTATGAAGTATTTCCTTTGTACACTTATGGAAAAATTGCTGGATTTTTTCCCCCAAGACATAAGCACAGATAAGAAAGGGTATCTGGTTGGTATTCAAACACAACTATTTCAAGTGAACCAGATTTTCCTCAATAGACAAACTTTTATTAATCAGCAAGCTTTTATTATTCATTAGCCCTAATACTCCATGATATGATATAGTATTTTCTTGACCTTTGGCCAGAGGGAAAACAGTAGTGCTGATTCAGTAGGTTTGATTCTCATTGATAGGATCTGGGGAACAGATTTTCAGAAACACTGTAGGGATCAGCAGAAGCTGTTGGGGAAGAACTCATTGGGTGGGATCTCTGCCTCCCTCCCTATCTCCAGACATACAGACCACAAAGGGAAACTCCTTACTTACCTATTGTATAATATGTATTAGGTTTTGTGTGAGAATAATTTGAAAGAAAAAACTTAGGTTTGAAAATCTTGGAAAACACTATACTAGCTCATTTTTCAGATACACATATAAGAAGCTATGGGTTCTCAATTTATTTTGAAATAATGGGTAAACTCCTTCTCTAGCTGTGGTTTTTACACCCTCCTTAGATCTCTACATACATACTATCCTCTTTGTCTTTTAATGCATCCAGCTTGGTAGGAGGATAAGAATTTAAGGTTCATTCCAACAGCACAGCAGCTATTTCAAATATTTAGTCACTAAGGGAAATTAGTGACTAAATATTAGATCTCTTCATAATTATTACCCTAATTATCTAGAAAAATGTTGTTTCTTATAATTGCCTTGCTTCTACTGAAAGCAGTTTGCTCTCGTGATGTAGGGCAGCAAACAAGAATTATTACAGTTGCTTTAAACAAACTATATGGTTTATAATTGCAGCTTTAAAATTACCCAATATACTTTCTTGAATGTCAGTAACAAAGTACAAGCAAAACAAAAACTGGACTTATTTCTCTTTTCTGACAAAAGTAGTCATCTTCTTATCAAAATGTGCACTGAAAGGAGAAAAGCAGCTTAATTAGTTTTCAATATGTTAATAGAATTCTATTATCTTACTGAAGTGTGTGTTTTGTAATAAAACCTATTCAGCATGTTTTAGTTTTTAAAAATTGACCAGGGATCCCTGGGTGGCGCAGCGGTTTGGCGCCTGCCTTTGGCCCAGGGCGCGATCCTGGAGACCCGGGATCGAGTCCCACGTCGGGCTCCCGGTGCATGGAGCCTGCTTCTCCTTCTGCCTGTGTCTCTGCCTCTCTCTCTCTGTAACTATCATAAATAAATAAATTAAAAAATAAAAATAAAAAAAAAATAAAAATAAAAATTGACCAGTGACTGTCAAGAAATAATTAACTGAGTTCTACTTAGGATTAACCCTCCTAAAAATTGGACTCAATTTTACTTTTCAAAAATAGCCTAGTTAGTAAATGAAAAGTCAGGCCCACAGCTAGCGTTAAATACGGAACTATCTTTAAGTTCCTATCTAGCTGCATGAAAGATATACCACTTTTTTTGTTTTACACTGAAATGGCATTATTATTAGTGGATATCAAGATTGCTTTCATAAGGGGTGCCTGGTGGCTCAGTTGGTTAAGCATCCCAACCTTGATTTCGGCTCAGGTCATGATCTTGGGGTTGTGAGATGGAGCCCTGAATCAGGCTCTGCTCTCAGTGGGGAGTCTGCTTCTCTCCTTCTCCCACTTCCTCTGCCTCTCTTCCTACCTGTTTGTAGGTACACACACTCTCTCTCAAATAAATAAATAAATCTTTTTAAAAAAGACTGCTTTCACAAAATAACATATTGTGTCAATGGATTACATCAACATCACTACAATTCAAACTCTGCCTTTTATTCACATCTAGGCAAACGGAGCCAAATTTCATATAGGAAATTTGACATTTTTTAAAAGATTTTATTTATTTGAGAAAGAGAGAGTGAGGGGCACGTGGGTGGCTCAGTGATTAAGCATCTGCCTCTGGCAGAAGTCGTGATCCTGGAGTCCTGGGATCGAGTCCCACATCAGGCTTCCCACAGGGAGCTTGCTTCTCCCTTTGCCTATGTCTCTGCCTCTCTCTCTGTGTCTCTCGTGAATAAATAAAACCTTTAAGAAAAAAAAAAGAGGGAGAGAGAGTGAGCAAGTCGGGGAGGAGCAGGAAGAGAGAGAGAGAGAGAGAAGCAGACTCCCTGCTAAACAGGGAGTCCCATGAGGGGCTCCATTCTGGGACTCTGGGATCTTGACCTGAGCCAAAGGCAGATGTCCAACTGACTGGGCCACCCAGGTGTCCCAGAAACTTCACATGGATTCATAGCAGTCACATGACAAAAAAAGGACCAGGCAACAAAGCCAGGCATTGAAATTGAGTAGACGTGCATCGTTTCTATTTCTTTATCAGATAATTATCTTTGTTTTTATTTCCAGACTGCTTATAGAATAGTAGTAAAGGAGTAACAGCAGAGCTGGAACAGGGTTTCCTTTTGTCACGATTTTAGGGAAGTCAGTGCTGTCATCTCTGGCTTCCATAGTTTCTCTTTTGAAAGAAATGATAGAAGCATAGGATTAATCCAAGTTATAAGACTTAAGGAGATGTTGTTGGTAGAGAAATTTGAGGAAGGTCCAAAGCTCCTTGGAATACATACATCCAAGGATATATTTATTATATATAAACATAAGCATACAACAAAAAGATATAAAACTATGCAATATATAGTAAGTATACAATATAACTATCTATAAATATATCTTGGGATATGTTTATTAAGTTTTTCTACATATCTCTAGGCATACAAAAATGATAGGGTCCTGGTGATACAAAAATGGTAAGGCAAAAAAATAATGGTAAGGCATAATCTCTGTCCTTGAAGATCTTAGAGATACGGGTCTTCTTCAGTTTTTTGTTTTTTTTTTTTTTGTTTTTGTTTTTGTTTTTGTTTTCTTTTAAAGTAAGCTCCACACCCAACATGGGGCTTGAACTCACAACCTGAGATCAAGAGTTCCCGGCTCTATTGACTGAGCCAGCCAGGCACACCTGTGGTTCTTCTTATATAAACAAAAGGTGCTTATTTAAAAAAAAAAAAAAACAAAATATCTATTCATTTGGTTTCAGCTTCAACATTTTAAAGAAACATTAGTTAATTATGGTATAGTGTAAGCTTATTGAAACAGAGATCTAAAAATACAGTGGCCTAGGGATGCCTGGGTGGCGCAGTGGTTGAGGATCTGCCTTTGGCTCAGGTCGTGATCCTGGGGTCCTAAATCGAGTTCCGCACTGGGCTCACCGCAGAGAGTCTGCTTCTTTCTCTGCCTGTGTCTCTGCCTCTCTTTCTGTGCCTCTCATGAGTAAATAAATAAAATCTTTAAAAAAATACAGTGACCTACAAAAAAGTGTCATTTTATCTCTTTCACCAAATAGTCCAGAAATAAGTGGTTTGGGGCTGGTAAAGAGGCTCTGCCATCTACAGCATGTGGCTTTGTCTCTGGGTCCAAGCTGGCTGTTGTTTCCTTCATCATCACTTTGTTTCCAGAATAGAAGGTTAAAGGAATGAACAAGTTGAAAGCATGCCAATTTCTTTGAGGAAAAGACCTGGTAGTGGCAGAAATAACTTCTCATATTCCATTAATCAGATTTAGAAAAATTAATCCATTACACAATTAGCTGTAATAGTCTAGCTGGATGGCCTAGCAAAAACTTCATTGTCATTATTAAAGGTCCATCATCAGTCTCTGCTTTATGTGGTTAAGAGAGTTGATCACAGTTCTCTTGTTTTAGTAGCTCTAAGAAAAATATTCTTCAGGAACTAAACCTCCAGATTTTGAGAAAATACACTTCAGGAAAGTATTATAAACATCTTGAAGATGAAACCTTGGGTGACCCCATCTCATACAATGTGTTGTTTGATGATCAATGATATGTATCAAAACCTTCTGGCTAATTCTTTCATTTGGGGAAGATATATACTCTTATAACTAATCTAATTATTTAAAGATTTGCTTTAAAATGATCTGGGAGTGAGTAGGTAAGAGAAGAAGTGAGCATATGTAAAAAAATGAAACAAAATCGATCATGAGTTATTAACTGTTGAAACTTTTACATATGCTTTAACTTTTCTATATTACAAAGTTTGAAGAGTCAATAAATAATAATTGCTAGCATCCATTTAGGGAACTACATATTTTCAAATCTGTTGCAGAGGTATTATCTTCATAAGAATTAAGTTCCATAATAATTGTTAGCATTATTCTCTTCAATTTACCTTGAAGAACAGAAAACACAGAAGGAGTAAATGCTACAAAGGTATTTATGAAATTCAAAATGCGTATTAAAAAACAAGTTTAAAAGTCCTTGACAACATTCAACTTTAGTTTCATTACCCTCTTTCTTATATCCCTTTTTTAAAAAAAGATTTTATTTATTCATGAGATATACAGAGAGAGAGGAAGAGACATATAGGCCGAGGGAGAAGCAGGCTCCCCACAGGGAGCCCAATGTGGGACTTGATTCCAGGAACAGGATCATGGCCTGAGCCAAAGACGGATGCTCAACCACTGAGCCACCCAGGCGTCCTTTTTATATCCCATTTAATAAAATTATATCATGCAATATGAAAGCATGTGCTAGGAAGAGAATAATATAATCTCTTGGGTTAGAATGTGGTGTAGTATAAAGAGAAAGAACTTCAGAGTGAGAATTCTGTGGCTAAGATCTTGCTCTACTCTAGCTATGGGACTTGGGCCATGTCACTTAATTTCACTGCATCTCAGTTTTCAAATTTAACAAATGGGATTAATATCTAACTTGTAGGTTGCTTTGAGGATAAGTTCACAATAAATGTAACTGTTATTATTAATAAATAGATAGAAGTGCTTATTTTTTCCTTTATGGCTGAGGTTGCCAAAGTAGTACTTTAAAGAAAAGTACTCCCTTGGGGCGCCTGGGTGGCTCAGTTGGTTAAGTGTCTGACTCTTGGTTATGCTCAGGTCATGATCTTAGGGTTGTGAGATAAGCCCTGAGTTGGGCTCTGTGCTCAGTGGGGCATCTGCTTGAAGACTGCCTCCCCCTACCACTCCCCCACAACACACTCACTCTTTCTCTGTCTCAAATAAATAAATAATAAATCTTTAAAAAAATAAAGAAAAATACTCTCCAATTTTCCTTTTAGTTTTGATAGAATTCTTAAAGTGTTCACATCTAAAAAGACGCCTATGTGAACAATGAGAAGAAAAAAATTCCATCTGCAATGCATTACCTATTGGCCAGTAAAATAACAGTTAGGGAGAGCCTGTAGTAGACAGATGGACCTTGGAGAATGACAGTGGATTATTGCAAATTCAATTAGATAGTGATTCCAGCTGTGGCTGCTATTCCAGATATGGTTTTGTTGCTAGAACAAATCAAAACTGAGCCCCTATACATAACCATTCTCTGAAAGGGATCTGTCACTAGCTGGGAACAGGCTTATTATGTTGGGCTACTTCCATTATGGGAAAATAATTTCGTTCTCACTGGAATAGGCACTTACTCTATATATAGATTTTCCTTCTCTGTACATAAAGTTTATGTCAAAGTCACCATCCATAGATTTTTGTAGGGAATGGTTTATCTTCTGTCATGGTATTTCTCACAGCATCACCCTGTGAATCTTACCTTATCCCTCCTCATCCTGAAGCCACTGACTTCATAGAATCGTGGAGTGGCTTTTTGAAGACTCATTTATGGTACCAGCTAAATGACATATGGCATACCTTGTGAAGCTGAGGCGACATCTTCTAAGATGCAGTATATGTTCCAAACCAGATGACAATATAGGTGGTGCTCTTTCTCCTACAGACAGAATTCATGGGAGTAGAAATGGGAATGACTCCTTTCATTATTATCCCTAGTGATCCACTAGCAAACTTTTTGCTTCTTATCCTTATGACTTTGGTTCTGTGAGTATGCAGGTCTTAGTTCCAAAGGGAGGAATGCTTCCACCAGAAGACACAATAATGGTGGAAGCTGAGACTGCTACCTGGTCACTTTGGGCTCCTCATGCTGATGAATCAACAAGCAAAGCAGATGGTTACTGTTCTTGGTATGGTGATTAATCCTGGCCACCAAGGGGAAATTGGGTTACTACTGCCCAGTGGGGATAAGGAAGAGCATGTTTGGATTGTGTAAGATTTCTCAAAGTGCTATTACTATTCCCACATCCTGTGATTTAAGCCAAGGGAGAAACTACAACAAACTAGTTCAGATAAAACTAATGGATCACGCCCTTCAGAGATGAAGGTTAGGTCACCCTACCAGGTAAGGAACCATGACAAGATAAGGCGTTTGCTGAGGCAAAGAACTATGGAATTGATAGTAGTTATAAATACCAGCTATAACCAACTATGTGACCAGGAATAAAAATGAGGACAATCATAGTTATAACTATTATACTGAAAAAATTACCCTAGCCACATCAGTGATTACACAAACTTCTGACTGCTTTACAGCATTTACCTACTATTTGAGTTTATTGTGGAATTTCCATTTCTAAAAGGAAAAGAATTTCTTAAAAGTCTACTTTTCTTCCATTACCTACACGCATATTATATAATATTAAATAAATCAATTAAGTGCTGTTCACTAAAGGTTTTAATATTTTACTTATTCAAAATTAGTACACCGGGATCCCTGGGTGGCACAGCGGTTTGGCGCCTGCCTTTGGCCCAGGGCGTGATCCTAGAGACCCGGGATCGAATCCCACGTCAGGCTCCCGGTGCATGGAGCCTGCTTCTCCCTCTGCCTGTGTCTCTGCCTCTCTCTCTCTCTCTCTGTGTGACTATCATAAATAAATAAAAATTTAAAAAAATTATTAAAAAAAAAAAACAAAATTAGTACACCAAAGTACTGCTGAGGGAATGATGACTTCCTGTTAGCTACCACAGGAAGATATTCCTAAGCAGTATTCATCACTTTATATTCTAGTTATTTGTTCACTGATATAGTTCCCAGGCTAGATTATAAATTCCATATAGGGATGTTTTTTCTTCATTTTATATGTAGTACCCAGCTAATGCCCAGGCCCTAGAAATAATCCATCTGGGGGAAAAATGTTTTCAGTAAGTGTGGTCATATACATGAATCAACTAATGTTACATGTATATAGATAAGTCTAAAGTGACTACAAATTGACCACTGTAAGTAAACATCCTTGTATTCTTTAAGAAAGGGGTAATGAAAATAATTTTGGAATCAGAAAGATGGGAGTTTGAATGCTGTCTTTGCAATTTGTTAGTTATTAAGAATTGGGCACCTTAGTCTCTCAGAGTCTCAATTTCCTCTTTCGCAAAATAAGGTAACATGTTGCAGGATGTTATGAGGATTGGAGATAATATATGGACCTGATACAGTGTTTAACTCAGAGTAAGTGGTCAATAAAAGATAGATCTATCTATCTATCTATCTATCTATCTATCTATCTATCTATTTCAGAGAGAGAGAGAGAGAGCTTGCATGCAAGTGGGACGGGTAGAAGGAGAAGCAGACTCCCTGCTGAGCTGGATCCCAGAACCCCAGGATCATGACCTGAATTGAAGGCAGATGCTTAACTGACTGAGCCATCCAGGTGCCCTAAAGATAGTGCTATTATTATTTATTACATGTGTCCAGAAGAAATTAAACAACTCTTTGTATAATCTTTTTTTTTTTTTTTTTTTTTTGGAGGGGGGAGATGAGACAGTTTAATAGAGAAATAAGCTTCGGACAGCCTCCTGATCAGAAGGTAGCCTTTCTTGGAGTGAAAGGCCATTATGGAGGCTAAGGGCGCCAAGTAGGGAGGGAACAGCATGGGAGATGGTACCAGGAGTGCCTGTGCTCAGCAGGTACTGGCAGAGCCTGGAGTGATGAGTGGAGTGGCTTTCTCAGGTAAAGGGCTGTGCTTCTGATTGTATTTGCATTTGCATTTTCCTCTCAGGGCTATCAAGATTCCAGCGATGCACAGGAGCCCTCCAAAAATCATCCCGCCCAGCTGCAGGCTTTCCCAGTCATAGTAGAAGGGACTGTCTTTATCAACCAAGTCATTGGCTTCCAAGGCAGGCAGGCCTGCCAGTGTGAGGAGCAGGCCCTGGGTCATTCTCTTCATGGTATGGCTGCAGAGGGGAGCTGAGAGCAGAGCGCAGATCTCCTCTTTGTATAATCTACTAACATTTCTGAATTAGTATTTTGAGCTTACTAGAATTATTTAGAAAACAAAAACCAGTTTATAACATTCTGCCTCACAGCTGGAATTGTTTTAGAAACTTTGTTTTTTTTTTTTTCCTAAAGATTTTCTTTATTTATTCATGAGAGAGACAGAGAGAGAGAGAGAGAGAGAGAGAGAGAGAGAGGCAGAGACATAGGCAGAGGGAGAAGCAGGCTCCATGCAGGCTCCACGCAGGAAGTCCGATGTGGGACTTGATCCTGGGTCTCCAGGATCACACCCTGGGCCAAAGGCAGGCACCAAACTGCTGAGCCACCCGGGCTGCCCTGTTTTAGAAACTTTGAATACTCTTATTAACTCTGGGAAATTCCCTCACACTTGGAGTTTTGAGAAATTTTCATGTATAAACTTGGTATCTCAACACCTATCCTAACAATATCACAGAATTATCAGAAGAATCAAATACGCAAATAAGTTTTATAGACTATAAAGTGCTGAACAAATGCTAATTATTGTTTTTGTGTCTTTGACCTGAGTTCTTTAACCATAATCGTGAGAACATTTTTCTGTCATTGCACTATCATAACAATGCTTTTTTAAAAAAAGATTTTATTTATTTATTTATTTATTTATTTATTTATTTATTTATTTATTTATTTTAGACATAGAAAGAGAGAGAGGCAGAGACACAGGAGGAGGGAGAAGCAGGCTCCATACCGGGAGCCCAACGTGGGACTCGATCCCGGGATTCCAGGATCGCACCCTGGGTCAAAGGGGTGCCAAACCGCTGAGCCACCCAGGGGTCCCCCATAACAATATTTTTTATCTCCTTGTCCATTTCCTAAAGAAAAATCAGAGCTGAAACTTGCCACTGGATTCACAAAGCTATCATGAGGCCCAATGACTTAGTGTTTTACAAATTCATAAAACTCATCCTTAGAGATATATACTGCAACTGCCAAAAGAAGTTTTAAAAGCAAAGTGCTATGTATCATTTTGCACTCATCAACATACGCTGCTTGTTGAAAACCCACTGTTGTTTAAGTAAACTTAGAAACTTTTAAAAAGTCAATAGCACATTTCATGAGGTACCTAATGTGCCATTGACTCTCCCCATAACCTCTACCTTAGAGACTTTAAAGCAAGAGCCTTGTATAAACAAACCAAGATGGCCCTAGGCAAATAGGGACAATGACTTTGTGTGTTTATGTGAGGTAGGGGTCGCGTTTTTTTTTTGTTTTGTTTTGTTTTGTTTTCTGTTTGTTTTTTTAATGTGGCTTCTCAGCTAGCAATTTCTACATTTAGCTGCATACCAGAATTGCTCAAGAATTCACCCCAGTTCTATTGAGACAAAATAATATAAGGAGAAGCCCTAGAAACAGTAGTTTGAACAAATTCCAGGTCCTTTGTATGCAATCCACTAAACATCTCTGTGGACCACTGGCAAACTGACTTATCTTGCCTCAGTGTTGCTTTCTCTTCTCCACTTTTAGTGCTCTTTCCTTTGCTAGTGGTTCTTTACTTTCCAGGGTCCCCAATGTTGGGATAAAATCCATTTGATATGTCATTAACACCCTAGTGTGGCTTAGTTTAATGTGCCATTTCTTCAGAAATGCTAATAGTGTGATTTGAGACTCTATGATAGCTTGGGGCAGGGGTGGTTAAGGGTGGAGAAGCTTTGCTTCCTGGCCCCCAAAATGACATTACTTAGGGAATAGCTTCCTTTAAAGTCAATCTTCCCATTAAAAAAACAAAAAACAAAAAACAAAAAACAAAAAACCCAGCCCTCCCATAATGTCAATCCTACATATAAATCACTACACAGGAGTGAATTTTAGGAAGAGAGTGAGTGAAAATGAAGTCAACAGAAAATCTGAATAGCACCTGGAATTTTGACTCGCAGGGCCCTACAAAGCTTGCTGTTTTCTGTTTTTCTTTTTTTTTAATTAGAGCAAATGTTTGTGGCCTTTCTTAGGAAATAGTGGATTGTTCTCACCTAAATTATTTTACATGGGACGGATCCTCACTTGGCAGAGATGCTGTGAAGGGGGCTCAAACATGAATCAGAATCTCTCAATAACCTTAGCATTTTTTTCTATCTCAAAGATTTTATGTTCTCTGATATAGCAAAAATTATTTTTTTTGGTTTGATGTTTCCCCAGTTTGTAACAAGTAGGATTAAAGCCTTTGCTTTTTTTTTTTTTTTAAGATTTTATTTATTTATTCATGAGAGACACACACACACACACAGAGGCAGGAACATAGGCAGAGTGAGAAGCAGGCCCCATGCAGGGATCAGGCCCTGGGCGGAAGGTGGTGCTAAACCGCTGAGCCACCCAGGCTGCCCAAAGCCTTTACTTTTGATACGTGTCAGCTCTTTTAGTTTGACCTTTACCTAGGAGCCCATGTCCAGAGCTTCCATAAGGCTTACAGAGGACACTTTCAGGAAAGTAGGATTTCCATCATTAGTCCAAATAGGTCTTGAAATTGTTCTTATAGTCTAGACACTCCTTCTTAACCCTGTGAATTATTGCATTAGTTCCACAACTACCTCTCTCATCTCTTGTTCTCCTCCAACCTATGGTCAAAGTCCAATTTCTTTTCTTTTTTTCAATTTCAATTTCAGTTTAATTTTTAATTTTTAATTTTTAATTATTTTTTTTTAAAGATTTTATTTATTTATTCACGAGAGACACACACAGAGAGAGAGAGAGGCAGAGACACAGGCAGAGGAAGAAGCAGACTCCATGCAGGGAGCCCGACACGGAACTTGGGTCTCCAGGATCACACCCTGGGCTGAAGGCAGCGCTAAACCACTGAGCCACCTGGGCTGCCCTCAATTTTATTTTTAAAAATTTTTATTTAAATTCAATTTGCCAACATATAGTATTCAGAATCCAATTTCTAAATGCAAATGTGTTTATATCATTTTCCTATTTCAGTGGGTACTCCATTATCTTCCATATAAAGTTCAAGTTCCTTACAATGTGTATATCAGGCTTTTTAATGATCTGATTTCTATTAGTCTTTTCAAAATTCCCATTATATTAGCATTGCTACCACAAACCATTTGCAATTCCTTGAATTCTCTAAGTCCTTTTATGCCTCTGAGGTTGTATAAAAACTGTTCTTCTGCCTAGGACAGCATTCCCTTCTTCATTTTGCTAATCTTTATTGTGTTCTTCAAGACCCAACTTTGGTGTCAACCCACTTCAAATAGTCTTTGATTCAAAAAGACTGTGAGAGGTCCCTCTTTTGAAGTCCAGTGGTATCCAGATATACCTCATTATAGTAGTAATTGCAATGTGTTAATTGCAATTGCTATTGATTTTCTTTTTTCTTTTTTAAAGATTTTATTTATTTATTCATGAGAGAGAGAGAGAGGCAGAGACACAGGCAGAGGGAGAAGCAGGCTCCATGCAGGGAGCCCTACGGGAGACTCAATCCCAGGTCTCCAGTATCATGCCCTGGGCCGAAGGCGGCACTAAACCCCTGAGCCACCTGGGCTGCCTGCTATTGATTTTCTTACCCATATTCCTTACTAAAATGTAAGAACCTTGAAAGTAGGGATTATTTTCATTATATATTTCTCAGTGTCTAGTACAAAGAATGCATTAGAAAATATTTCCAAAAATAATGACTCTCAGGATAGAGGGCTCCTAATTTCATGATCTTACCAAAGCATAAGGTCAGATTCATGGTCAACATTCAAGATAACTGATAACAATAGAAATTGTTATGAGTGGGGAAAAAAAAACTACAACCAAAAACTGTAGGGTAGTATCTCAAAGGGCCAGACCATATTGGGGGAGGAGACATATTGAAACACAGTCCATCATACACATTCTGAATGGAGAGGAGTCTTAGGAGCTCACAGAGATGTGAGCAGAATAGGAGTGGAGTTGGGGGCCAGGGAGAGGGTTGTGGAAATGCAATTTTGTGAGTTTTTCTAGGGATAGCTCAGACTCCCTACAATGCCATGTTCTTATCTGAAGGAAAAAAATCTAGAAAGCAGGCCCCATAGATTGCAGTTAACCCTTTTTTCTCTTGAAATCTTTAGGACTAATTTGTGGTTACAGTAATAGGTGAAATAATTTTTATAATTAAACCGTATAAATGTGGTTTAACAAGTAATCAGAATGGAATTATAAACTAGGTGAATCATTTCCTATGCCATCCTACAAATATAATAATGGTATTATATTCATTTAAGTAACCTCAGGGATGCCTGGGTAGGTCAGCAATTGGGCGTCTGCCTTTGGCTCAGGGCATGATCCCATGATCCGGGATCGAGTCCCACATCTGGCTCCTTGTGGGAAGCCTACTGCTCCCTCTTCCTGTGTCTCTGCCTCTCTCTGTGTCTCTCATGAATAAATAAATAAAATATTTTTTTAAAAAGTAACCTCAACATGGATTAGGCACCATATGTATACTTCTAGTAGCCTCTGGTAAATGTTTGTAGTAAATCAAGTCTAAAAACAAATTAAAAACACATATGAATATTAATAGAAAACATAGGTTCTTTTTTTTTTTAATTTTTTATTTTGTGATAGTCACAGAGAGAGAGAGAGAGAGGCAGAGACACATGCAGAGGGAGAAGTAGGCTCCATGCAGGGACCCGGATAGGGGACTCAATCCTGGGACTTCAGGATCACGCCCCGAGCCAAAGGTAGATGCTCAACCGCTGAGCCACCCAGGCGTCCCAAAACACAAGTTCCTATATTTAATGGAAAAATGTCCTATCCAATGTCCAATTTACTATTGGCTTTTTTTTTTAAATTAATTTTTATTGGTGTTCAATTTACCAACATACAGAAAAACACCCAGTGCTCATCCCGTCAAGTGTCCACCTCCGTGCCCGTCACCCATTCCCCTCCAACACCCGCCCTCCTCCCCTTCCACCACCCCTAGTTCGTTTCCCCGAGTTAGGAGTCTTTATGTTCTGTCTCCCTTCCTGATATTTCCCAACATTTCTTCTCCCTTCCTTTATATTCCCTTTCACTATTATTTAAAAAAATTTTTGTCACTTTTTTGGCCAAATAGAAGTGTTATTTATAAAACCAGCACTATATTCTTTAATCCATTAACATATGTATATACATATATATGTGGATATAAATAAAACTAATCTACTGATTTTAATTCAATATATACTTATTGGATACTGATTATGAGCCAAAAACTATGTAGGTAGGTTATTCACCTATATGTGTTTTACACACACACACACACACACACATACATATATCATACAGATACGTAGGTAGATATAAAGATTTTAGTACGCTAAAGAGCTTTGTTTTAAATGTAATGGGGAAGGGATGCCTGGGTGGCTCAGTGGTTAAGCATCTGCCTTAGGCTCAGGGCATGATCCCAGAGTCCCTGGATGAAGTCCCACATTGTGCTTCTTACACGGAGCCTGCCTCTCCCTCTGCCTGTGTCTCTGCCTCTCTCTGTATCTCTCATGAATAAATAAATAAAATCTTTAAAACATGTAATGGGGAAAATAGACTAAATATAGTATATACTTCCAAGATCTTTTTATAGTGATGATTCTCATTTCCATGATGTCCTTCAGAACAGTGGGTATACATCTTCCTAGACCCTAAGGTATTCTTGGATGGCCCTCTTAGAGTTTAACCTTTAGCTCCGTGTTTTCTAATTCCATAGAGTTTGTTCCAGGGAAATTTATTTTTCTAGGGAGGAAGCTGCCTTAAACCCTTAGATACAACTGGTGCAGCCACTGTGCAAAACAGTATGGAGGTTCCTCAAAAAATTAAAAATACAATACCATATGATCCAGTAATTCCACTACTAGGTATTTACCCAAAGAAAATGAATACATTGATTTGAAAAGATATATGAACCATGCATCCCTATGTTTATTGCAGCATTATATATAAGAGCTGAGAGATGGAAGCAGCTCAAGTACCCATCAACAGATGAATAGATAGATGTGGTGACTATATACAATGGAATATTACTCAGCCATAAAAGAGAATGAGATCTTGCTATCTGTAGCAATGTGGATGGATCTAAAGGGTATTATGCTAAGTAAAATAAGTCAGTCAGAAAGATGGTTTCACTCACATGTGGAATTTAAGAAACAAAACAAAATAACTGACTAAAAAAGGCAAACAAAAAAACAGACTCTTAATTATAGAGAACAAACTGCTGGTTACTAGAGAGGAGGTGGGTCAGGGGGGTGGGTGAAATAGGTGCAGGGGATTAAGAATACAGTTACTGTGATTAGTGCTAAGTAACGCATAGAATTGTTGAATCACTATATCATATACCTGCAACTAGTATAACACTGTACATTAGTTATTCTGGAATTTAAAAAACAAATTTAGATCCTTATATACATTACTCACAAGTAAATATTGAAGTGATTTTATGTCAATTACATTTCAATTAAAAACAAATGCCGATGTAGAACTAGAGGGAAGAAACAAAATACAATAACCATTTCCTTTAACAGTACCTAAGAAAATTAAAATACATCACTTATCAGGTTCTTCCTAAGCACCAGATACCTCATGGTGGTAGTTAATGTGGTAGCTAATATTACCTTTATTTTTATAATTTAGGAAAGCAAAAGGTCAAAGATTGAGTAATGACCAAATTACACAGCTTGACAGTGACCTAGCTAGAATTTTTTGAGAATATGACTCTGAAGTCTTATGTTTTTCCTAATTAAGCAATGTTGTCAAAGAGAGAAACATTATTTTTCCAAACATTGTAGCTGATTTACCTTTTCCTTGCATGCCTTTTTTCCGTGTCCTTTGTTTCTTGTGACAAGGATCTCATTTGTCTCTTGCATTTCCTTTTCCTTTAGCTCTCGATTTAGGAATACACTGGCTTCAGAACACCCTTTCTAAAAAAAAAAAAAAAAAAAAAAAAGAACACCCTTTCTTAGCAGGTGGAAAACTTGTCAAAATCCCAAGTACAGTGGAATTACCAAATTTAGAAGTGAGGAAACTGCACCGACCATCTCTGAAGGGAAACACAAGAACCGTATATTTGAGAACTGAATGACTGGAGGACAGTGCGAAGAGGCAAACCTTACTCTGTGTTCGTGTGTCCATGTGTGTATGGATAATCTTGCATGGCTTGACTTTTTTTTGACACTATGTTCATATACTACCTATTTAAATTTGTTTTTAAGGATTTTATTTATTTATTTGAGAGAGAGAGAGAGATAGAGAGAGAGATAAGTGAGTGGGAAGGAGTAGAGGGGGAGGGAGAGGGAGAAAGCATCTGAGGCTGACTCCACACTGCCTGGGAGCCCAGTGTGGGGCTCAATCTCAGGACCGCAGGATCATGACCTGAGCCAAAACCAAGAGTCGGATACTGAACTGACTTAGCCACCCAGGCGCCCCCATGTACTACCTATTTTAAAGAGATGATTATTTGGAATAATGCCTATTAACAAAGGCTACTTGTTTATTTTGCATCTTGTGTTGATGTTCAGAGACTCGGGCTCTGGTTGCACCCTAGCTTCTGCCCTCCAAGGAAAAGTTAGTTGAAGTGACTACTTTTTAATTAGCTGACTAGTAAAAACCATTACCACCTTATGTTTGTAAATATGGCCAGAGGATGCTCTAGCCCATTATTCCACTTTCTAAATATCCTCAGTGTGAGCTTTACACAGTAGTACCATCTCAGCATTCACAAAGAATTTAGTTTGGTGACCCCCTCATCTATCTGGATAAATTGGTTCCTGGTAATAACTATGTTTGATAATGAATTCTGAGAATTCCCTCAGGAATAGAGTTCATATTTTCCAGTCTTGTTCATATTTGTCACAGGCAAAATGTGCTATTATTAATATAAATCATGCTTTTATTTTTATTTATATTACTATGTCTTGATAGTACATTTCATTTAAATAACAAATCAGTGGGCAGCCCGGGTGGCTCGGAGGTTTAGCACCGCCTTCAGCCCAGGGCCTGATCCTGGAGACCCTGGACTGAGTCCCACGTCGGGCTCCCTGCGTGGAGCCTGCTTCTCCCTCTGCCTATGTCTCTGTCTCTCTCTCTCTCTCCTCTCTGTGTATTCTCATGAATAAATAAATAAAATCTTTAAAAAATAAAAATAAAAAAAATAAATAACAAATCAGCTACTCTCTTTCCTAGAGACCTACCTAAATTTCAACAAGCTAACTTTAACAAGTGAAGAAGCTTCAGTATATAGAAGTTCATTAGTCTGTCATGTGTTGATCATAAACAGGTACATTATATTCCTTCGCAGAATGATTTTCCAGATGCAGTATGGGAAAGAAATAAAAATTGGTTAGTATGGACTTGTTAGTAGTGAATATAAGTTAGTTGACAAAGCTAACCTAAGAAACACATCACTGCAGCAAAAAACAGTGGATCAATTTTCCTTGTCAGATAAAAGAATGAAGCAGTGATAGTGGTGATAAAAAGCACCTCTTTGTCTTTCCTTGGAAGTAACTTTCTTGAAGTTCTCTTGCATCTACTCAATGCAATAAATTTCTTCCTTTAATCTTGGATGATGAATAGCACCTTAATCACAGGTTACACAAATGGGCACCATTTCTTTAGGGTACTTCACTTCCATTCCTTTTCCTTTTGCCACCCTAGGCTTATTGACATCCATGGTTCATGATTTTTTTGTTCCTTTCAAATGCAAAGAAGGCTGTGGGGTGAGACCTTTAGGATTAACTCAACTTCATTGCATATCAGAAGAAAAGTATGTTCATCTCTGAGAATTGAGGGGCACTGACAATAAAACGTGTTCCTTCACTTTTTTCTTAGTAATCAGAACAATCAGATCCTTCCAGGTCCTCTCCCAGCTCACAATAATGTGCTATTTAGAGCTAAGAGGACTTGTTTTGAAAATTCTTTCCTAGCAATGGGAATTGTTTTTCTCAGTCCCTCTCCTTACTTTCTCCCAAATCTCCAGTGCTTCCTTCCACCGATTAAGACTAGCTCTACCTCATAAATTCTTGTCAGAGAAGAAGGTTAACACTGTCAGTACGACTCTGTACAGTACTGTAGTAAGTACCACAAGAGCAATATGCTTTATGGTTACTTAGAGGAACCGCGGAGCTCTCTCCTATACAGAGCTCACTTCTGCACCTGAGCTTTGATACCCATCCTCTTTCACCCTTCTAGCAACCCAGATATCAATTGTGTCTATTTTCTCTTGATTACTCAATTAAATCCTTAGTAACTGAATCCTCTCCCAACATCATCTCAATATGCTCTAATCTACCCTAATTTAATCCAAACAAAGCAAAACAAAATCCACTTTTGACATATACTTACTGCCTTATCCCTTTCTCACCTACAAAATCAAACTTATTTTGCACTTTCCATTTCCTCACCCCTGCTTTATTGTGGCCTCTGCTATCACTACCCCAGATGACTGTAGACAAGATTGCCGAAGGCTTCCCATGTCACTAAATCCAAGACGCTTTCTCCTATTCTCCTCTCACTTGACAAGTAAGTAATGATCTTAGTAAGGACTTGACACTGGTAGATACTCCCTACCTCCTTCCGGAGAAACACTGTTGGCTTTCATTAATTTGCTCTTAGTTCTCTTACTGATCCTTCTCGCTCTTCTTACAAGTTCATTTTCCTCTACAGAGCATTCGTTGTTGTAGCACCTCACTTGTTTCTAGGCCTTTTCACTCTAACCTTGGTCCTAGCAATCTCATCCGAACCAGCAGCTTCAGTTATACTGACAACTCCCAAGCAAATATTTCCAGGACAGTCTTCTCTAGCTTAACAGAAAATGGGGTTCGTTTGCTTCCAATATTTCTACACTAATTTCTAAACTTTCCCGGGGATGAAAAGTCATCCCCATCCAGCAATCCCAACTCCAAATAACACAATTGCAGAAAACACTACCTCTCTAATCTGGCCTCACATCCTATTGATTTCACTTCCTAAAATCTCAATCTTCCCTCTTCACCTCCACTGTCACCACCCCAGTCTCTTCAAATTTTTTTGTCCAAGAATCTTTTTGTTTCCATAATGAAAGTTTAGTAAACAGAGCTGCACTTGTTTGGGTTCAAATAATATTTAATACAACTTTTAAAACCTTTTCATAAGTTATTAGTTTCAATGTAAAAAACTAGTTATTCTCTTTCTATAATCTAGACATATGTAAATCTAAACATCACTTTGATATTTGGTCTGTAAGCCTATTATTATACTTGACTGGACAGGGCATAGCATCATGCCTGAAACACAAAGAGCACTGAATAAATGTCTTAGGTAAATGAGCAATTGTTCACAATTATTTTCTCCTTTTCTATTCTCCCAACTTCCTCTAGGTAAAAAATTGAAGCTTCCTATTTTAATACTTTGGTGTAGACTCCTGATTATAATCTGCAAGATTTCCTTCTATGTATTTAGGTTGCTAATCCATTCAGATTTGCACATTACGGATGATGGCTTCAGCTATTACGAAAATGGAGGCAAGAATGGGCAGAATCTCTAGCACATTCACAGATGATGATCTATAGTGACAATCCGTCATGACGGGCTAACCCATTTTCCTGCTTGAAACGGAGAGTTCAGAAAAAAAATCTCTAGGATTCCTACATCTTGCAGATGAGGAAGTCCTTTCTGGGATACTCCAAATCCACAGAGCCAAGTTAATCAGGTTTTTTTTTTTTTTTCCCCTGTTCTTTTCTTTTTTGGTGGGGAAAGGGTTTTCTGGGAAATACTGAGCTTTCCTTTTAATAAAAGTAGGCCAGAGTGAACAACTCAAATTTCAAACAATCTTCTTGAATACTTCAGAACAGTTAATCCAAGAATCATCGTGGTTTTTTTTTTTTTTTTTTTTTTTTTTTAAGTCCTGATCAGTGTAAGATGACTGACGTGATATTTGGGATTTGCTTGAAAATACTGCAGCAAAGAGAAAAGTGTTTGCGGGGTGGTGATGGTGGTGACGGATACGAGACTGAAAAACGTCGATTTCTGAAACTCTAGGAGTTCATTGTACTTCGAAATTTTCATGAATAAAAAGTTTTAGGATTTTCAGATTGTTCTGTCTTTTCCCTCTCGGACTCCGTTTTTGCTTATTCATCTGAGACGGATCCTGATCTCAGGGAGAAGAAAACTGCACAAGCGGCCTTTTGACAAAACTCGCGAACACACTAACTTACCGGAGGAGGCTTTATGGTTTGCTGCCGCAGCCCCAGCACAGAAGTTGGGTTTCATTTTAAGACAAAGGGAGCGGCCTCGAGCCTCGGGGAGGGGGCGCTGACGCTCCGCTCCCACCGCGCGGCCTCCAGAGACGGCCCCTCCGCGCCTCACGGGACCGCGCCGCGTCGCTGCCCCAGGCGCGTCCCCGCTCCGGGCCCCTCAGGGCCTCAGTCTCCTGCCCCGGGAAGACGCGCGGGGCGGCCCCGCCCCCGCCTGCCGCGGCCCCGCCCCCGCCTGCCGAGGCCCCGCCCCCTCCCGGCTCGCCGCTGCCCCGGGCGCCGCGGCGCATGTGCTGGCGCCCCTCCCCGGCCCTGGCTTCCGCCCCCGCCCCGCTCGCGCCGCAGCCGCCGCCGCCGCCGCAGCCGCCTCCAGGCCCCGCGCCGCCTCCGGAGTCCATGGCCGGGACGCGCTGGGTGCTCGGGGCGCTGCTCCGGGGCTGCGGCTGCAACTGCAGCAGCTGCCGGCGCACCGGCGCCGCCTGCCTGCCCTTCTACTCGGCCGCCGGCTCCTTCCCGTCGGGCGTCTCGGGCCGGCGCCGCCTGCTGCTGCTGCTCGGGGCCGCCGCGGCCGCCGCCTCTCACGCGCGGGGCCTCCAGACCGGGCCTGCGCCCGCCGGGAGGCTGGCGGGGCCTCCCCCCGCGGCCGCCTCCGCCGCCGCCGCCGCCGCGGCCTCTTACCCGGCGCTGCGAGCCCCGCTGCTGCCGCAGTCGCTGGCGGCGGCCGCGGGCCCGGCGCGGACCTACTCGCAGGTACGTGGGCGCCCTCCCCGGCCGCGCGCTCCCGCCCTCCGCGTGCGCCCTCCGCGTGCGCCCTCCGCGCCCCGCGCCCCGCGCCCCGCCGGGCCTCCTGCCCGGTTCTCCCGAGGCTCCGTGGCCGTTGAGGCCTCGCTGCCCGCCGCCCGCGGTAGGTGCGTGCGAGGCTGCGGGGGGCGTCGGGGCCCGGCCGCGAGGGGCGCGCCAGGCCTCGGCGGGCGGGGAGGAGGCTCGTCGCCGGCGCTCGCTGCGCCGGGCCCGGGGGAAGGGCTGGGCCGCCCCCGCTCGCCGAAGGTCACCTCTGCGCTGCCGCCTCCCCCGGCGGACGGGCCCTGAGGACCCCGGGTGGCCGCCGGCGGGACGACGCCGAGGAGCCTGCGGCGCTGGCGGAGGGGACGCCTGGAAGTGAGGCCGCGGCCGGGGCCCCGGGACCGGGCCTGCGCCGCCTCCCTCTTCAGCGTCAGTCGGTGCCCTCCGGGGACTCGGCTGCAGCCGCTCGCTGCTCGGAGGGAGCTGCCGCTGCCGCTTGTCACGTGCCGTCCGGGAGCCGGCAGCGCACGTTCGCACCGGCGGGCTCCTGGGGCCTTGGGTCTTACTTATCTGGTTTTTTTTTTGACTTTTTATTTATTTATTTTAATTTATGATAGTCACACACACAGAGAGAGAGAGAGAGAGAGACAGGCAGAGGGAGCCCGACGCGGGACTCGATCCCGGGTCTCCAGGATCGCGCCCCGGGCCAAAGGCAGGCGCCAAACCGCTGCGCCCCCCGGGACCCCTTTACTTATCTTTAATTCAACCTGCGCTTCTCCTTGAACTTAGGGGAACCGGGAGGCTGATGAGCGTGGCTCTGCCGGCCCGTGGCGGAGCCAGTTGATTCGGATTGTGGCCCAATACTTTGTGCTGCCCTTTTCGGTGAAAGCGTGTGAGGCTTGCGGAATTCTGGGGAAATGGGGAATATTGCCTTTATTGAAAACAAGCAAACCCCCCCCCCCCCCCCCAATCTCTAATAAGCTTTTGTGAACTAGCTACTCTCGGTTATTTTCTGTGAAATTGGCTCTAATGATTATCTGTTGAATCTCCCTACTGGTGCTAACACACTGCTCACATTTATCCTTGATTTTTAGAATTATAGGGGATCCCTGGGTGGCGCAGCGGTTTGGCGCCTGCCTTTGGCCCGGGGCGCGATCCTGGAGACCCGGGATCGAATCCCGCGTCCGGCTCCCGGTGCATGGAGCCTGCTTCTCCCTCTGCCTGTGTCTCTGCCTCTCTCTCTCTCTCTGTGTGTGACTATCATAAATAAAAAATAAAAAAAAAGTATTAAAATTATATGTAAGTCTTCATGAAAATGATGGGAACATACAAAGGAGTGAAGTATCTTCTTAGAGCGATAGATTGCAAACCACCTGATTTAAAGTTGGGTTGTCTTTCCACATTAATGATTGTGTTTGTTGCATTTTTATTAAATATGTAAAAAGACATCTGCTAGAGGTTTACATTTATCATTGACTCCTCGCAGGTAGGCTTAAGTCTCAAGGTAAATCATGGAATGGTACAAAGGAACATCTCTCTTGTTAGCCCAGGAGAGTGCAAGTTTTAAAATTTCTTCATTGTCAATCCTGTTTTTTTGTAGTGCTTATTGAAATCTTAGTAAATTCCAGTTTTTTC
This sequence comes from Vulpes vulpes, assembly GCF_048418805.1. Taxonomy (NCBI): domain Eukaryota; kingdom Metazoa; phylum Chordata; class Mammalia; order Carnivora; family Canidae; genus Vulpes; species Vulpes vulpes. The sequence goes on from NC_132781.1 coordinate 64,250,302, forward strand.
TTAGTCTTGTAAAATAGAGTTCTTTAGGCACGTCTCAGGCGCCTGTTACCTTAACACTACTGCTGTCACCTCTTATGATCTTTCCCTTACTTAGTTGGTCTGACTTACCAGTTGACAGATTAGTCTGTCCATGCATCCTGCTCTCTTGTAGTTTTACCTACTGGTAAATGCCTTTTATTAACTCTATTTTGCCAGGTTGAGGGGACACATTGAGCTTGACACTCAAGTCTCTCTGTTGTATGATACCAAGTTCCTTTTGCCAGCTCATCTTCTTTGGCTCCTAATTATACCCTGAAGTTTAGCCAAATGGGATTATTGCTGTTTTGCAAATGGGCTTTTGTTCATACTGCCTCTTCCTCTCACCTCTCCAGCTGGAGTGCCCTATCATTTATATATTGCTGTCAAAATTCTGTCCTTCCTTTGAGGCCCATCTTTTATTATGACTTGATTCTTCTGTTAGTGTTCTGTTTTGAATTCCTATAATAATCTGTATCTTGACTGTAGTGCTTAAAGCATCCTGTCTTGTAATGCTTGTCTTAGTCTAGATTGTAAGCTCTTTGAGATGAGGGCCTAATATGGCACATGGTATATAGGAGGCACTTATATTTGTCAAATTGAAGGGACCCTTCTTGTTCTGCTTTAACTTAAACACTATTATTAGGTGTGATTTGGGACTGATGAATTTAAAAAGAAGCCCTGGATAAAATTTATGTCCTGTCAAATCATTGGGATATACCTGCTTGTTGCTTTAGAATGTACAATTTATGCCAAAAAAGGATGAGTTAAACTTGTGAAGTTTACTTCTCGCCTCTGAAATAGTAACTGTCTCTTAAGAATAACATCCAGAGCATTAGTTTGCAGAAATAAACATTTTCTAAGTGAGATGGTCAGAGAAGCATTTTTTCATTTCTTTATTTCTCTTGGAAGGAGTCCAAAACTACCTACCTGGAAGACCTTCCACCTCTACCTGAGTATGAATTGGCTTCCTCCAAGTTAGGAGAAGAAGTAGATGATGTTTATCTCATTCGAGCTCAAGGATTACCGTGGTCGTGCACTATAGAAGATGTGGTTAACTTTTTCTCAGGTACCTTTTATGTATGTTTGAAATATATAATTTTGTCTGAGTAAAAAGTAGCCTCATGGAAACCGAGTTAAACTATACTGTAGACATCTTATTTGGTGGTTGGCAAGTTGTCTAGTTCTGACTGGTTGTATGTGCATACCAACTGACATCATGTGTACCATTTGTGGCATATACCAGGTGTAAAGATTTTAAATGCAATCCAAAAGTGTAATGTTAAAACTGCATGGTAGAAACCAGTTTTTTTTTTTCCTCTGAAGTTTTGGTATTTACCTATCAAAAAGCAAAACCAGTTAAGTGTAGCTCTTTATGTAATACATGCATTTAGAATACAAGATCACTTAGTGTCAAGTGGCATAATTTCCTTAGTAACATTTTTGGAATGTTTACATATCTGTGACTGGTTTCTAAGTTCTGTACCTGACTATGATTTTTAACTTTCCTTTTAAAAGGGTTTTAGAAAGGGCATCTGAGTGACTCAGTCTGTTAAGCATCTGACTCTCAATTTCAGTTCAGGTCATGATCTTAGAGTCCTGGGATTGAGCCCTGCGACTGACTGGCTTGGTGCTCAGTGGAGAGTTGGCCTGAGGATTCCCTTCCTCTGCTTCTCCTAGCTTGTGCTTTCTCGCCCTCAAACAAAATAAAAAAAATTTAAGGGCGTTATTTATTTATTTATTTATTTATTTATTTATTTATTTATTTATTTAATATTTTATTTGAGAGAGAGCAAGACATGGAGGGATAAGCAGACTCCCTACTCAGCCCAGAACCCAGCTTGGGGCTCAATCCCAGGACCCTGAGATCATGACTTGAGCTGAAATCAGATGCCTAACTGACTAAGCCACCTAGGTGCCCCCTCAAAAAAAGGCTTTTAGAAGATGCCACCTTAAATATTGTAAAATGATGTAATAATATAGAGTACCTTAATGTGCATAGCATTGTGTGGGTCAAGTATTTTATGAGGCTCTTTACATCTTCAGTCTGCTGCCATTAGAAGTGTGCAGTGTGAGGATCTTTCTTTGGTAATGAAAAGGGGCAGAGTTCAATTATGGTAACAAAATTATCATTACAGGATTTATTTTGAAGTTCTTATGATTATAACAGAAGAAAACATGTGAAAACTTAACCATATTTTAATTCTTTATGTTATTTGAAACTGATTATAGAAGCATTGAGAAGGACATAATAGATTCTGTGTTGAGCCTGTTTGCTATTTTAATGATCAGGAGGTCATAAACTTATGTGCTAAGGTTTGCTTATCTTTTTCAAGTAAAATTTTATAGACTATTGCCTCATTAGTATTTGGATGTCTTCAGTAATGGGGGTTTCTATAAGGAATATGATAGACATTTTGGTTCCTGCTTTGTTGTTGGAATTGGAAGATTCCATTCTAGCGACTCGTATAATTGAGTTAAAAGTTTGGTTTCTGGTTTTGATTTTACTCACGTATTTTTAGACTGCAGAATCCGCAATGGTGAGAATGGAATACACTTCCTCTTAAATAGAGATGGGAAACGAAGAGGTGATGCCTTAATTGAAATGGAGTCAGAGCAGGATGTGCAAAAAGCCTTAGAAAAGCATCGCATGTACATGGGACAACGATATGTGGAAGGTATGTGAAGTCATATTCTGGCTTTTTCTGATCAGTACTTTAGCCCGTACTTTCTAAGGCAGTTTTGTTTGATCCTTAGCAATAATGAAGTAGATATTATGAATACACCCTTTTATAGGATATGAAAATGAAACACCGAGGTAATCTCAGTTTCTTACCTATAAAAATGAGGATGTTGACCAAGTTTACCTCACAAGTTGGGATGTTTAAATAAGTCACAGCTGACACACAGTAAATATTCATATTCAGTAAATGTCATTTGTTATTTTCTCCAGAGAAGTACACAAAGATTAAAAATACTAGTTTTTACATTCTAAGATAACTCACCAAGTGTGATTTTTTGTGTGTGTGTGTCTTCCTTTGCTTTGTAAATTTCTGTAATTTTTGTGTGTTTTTCTTTGTAGTGTATGAGATAAACAATGAAGATGTGGATGCCTTAATGAAGAGCCTGCAGGTCAAATCTTCACCTGTGGTAAATGATGGTGTGGTTCGTTTGAGAGGACTTCCTTATAGCTGCAATGAGAAAGACATTGTAGACTTCTTTGCAGGTACTTTTTCAGTTATATCCTGTTTGGGGCCTCATTTTTCTTTTCCTTATTGTTTCATTTTATATCTTAGATGAACCTTTTTTCTAGGTAACTGCATGAAGTTATATTAGGTTCTTTAGGGGAGAACTTTTTACTTGGGTATTCAGTGTTTATATAAGTGTTTTGACCTATTCTGCTGATCTTAGGAGAATGTCACATTTCAAAATTATTTCATGCAGGTTTATTTTACTGTTGAGGAATATAACCTCATAAGCATGGCTGTATTTGTCTAAAACAATAACAATTTCTATAGTTTAAAAGCATTATCTCTCTCTTTTTTTTTTTAAGATTTTATTTATTCACGAGAGACACACAGAGAGAGGCAGAGACACAGGCAGAGGGAAAGGCAGGGTCCACACAAGGAGCCCGACATGAGACTTGATCCTGGAACCCCAGGATCACGCCCCGGGCCAAAGGCAGGCACTAAACTGCTGAGCCACCCATGAATCCCCGATTGTGTGTTTTAGATGGATTGCATGGATCCTAAATATTCTGGAAATACAAATGTGTAGGTGTTACTGGCTTTGCCACATAATAATTTTCTTCCCATTAGGCATGTATCCGACTAGCAAACAGACATAAAATTTTACTAATAAGATTTTAAAAATTACTACTATATGAATGAATGTATTATTCCTAAGGATAAGAAAGGCTCCTTTTAGCAGCACTAATTCGTAATAATTTTTTTGGTGTCATAGGACTGAATATTGTAGACATCACTTTTGTCATGGATTACAGAGGGAGAAGAAAAACAGGAGAAGCCTATGTGCAGTTTGAAGAACCAGAAATGGCTAACCAAGCCCTATTGAAACATAGGGAAGAAATTGGTAACAGGTGAGTGAAGCAGATTCTAATAATGTGAAGTATCCTACATTGGGTCATTTTGATGAATGCACTGTAATATAACTGTAAAATTATCTAAACACAGAAAAGTAGAATAGTATGATCTGCTAAATGCCCATCACTTAGGATTAACAAATTATTAACATGTGTTATATTTGCTACATCTGTTTTTTTTCAGTATGCATCTTTAAAAAACATTTTCTCATGCGATCCTAATATTGTCACGACTAACAAAATTAGCAGGAATTTATTATCATAATAAATATATCTATTTATTACCACATTTTCCCATTTAAACCAAAAATGTCTTTTCAGAGTTTTTTTTTTTTCCTTTTAGTTACCAGAATCTGGGTATGGTCCACACATTGCATTTGATTGTTATGTCTGCAGTTCTCTTAAACTAGAGCAAGTCCCCTTCTCCTTCATATTTTTATTCCCTTTCCCTTGTAATTTATTTTAATTAATTAATTAATTAGTTTTTGAGGATTTTTATTTATCTGACAGCACAAGCAAGGAGGGCAGGAGAGGGAGAAGCAGGCTCTCACTGAGCAGGGAGCCTGATATGGGGCTTGATTTCAGGGCCCTCGGATCATGACCTGAGCCAAAGATAGCCGTTTGACTGAGCCTCCCAGGTGCCCCTCCCTTCCCCTTTTTACATATAATTAACTTTTGGAGATACTGAGTCAATCATCCTGTACAATCTCTTTCTCTCTCTCTCTCTTTTTTTTTTTTTTTAAACATTTTTATTTATTTGAGAGAAAGTGAGCAAAAGAGCATGAACAAGGTGAAGGTTGGAGAGAGAAGCAGATTCCTTGCCAAGGAGCCTGATATGGGGCTCAATCCTAGGACCCTGGGATCATGACCTGAGGCATGAAGGCAGACTGAGCCACCCAGGCATCCCCTGTCTCATGTTTTATATTGATCTTATGCTTCTTCCTGGTGTCACTTTGTTCCTTTGTATCTTCAATTATTTCCTGAAAACTGGAATTTTTTTTTAAAAAGATTTTATTTATTTATTCATGAGAGACACACACACAGAGAGGCAGAGACATAGGTAGAGGGAGAAGCAGGCTCCATGCAGGGAACCTGATGTGGGACTCTATCCTGGAAGTCCGGGATCAAGCCCTGAGCCAAAGGTAGATGCTCAACTGCTGAGCCACCCAGATGTCCCTGAAAACTGGAAGTTAAAGCTAGTCTTGAATTGATTCAGGTTAACATTTTGGTATGGATACATTATAGATATTGCTGTATACTACATATCACATCACATTAGGATGCATGTAGTGATGGATGAGTTCATTTGTGTCAAATTTGGAAGAGTACTCAAAAGTGTCAAATTTCAGATTGCTATTTTGCTGCTTTCTGACTATTTTACTTGGCTTCATTGAAGTTTTAAAAATTAAAAAGCCATTTTAAAGCCATGTCTTTCAAGATCTATGTATAGAATTGATTCAGAGGTCTTTAGTAATTTTTTTAAATAAAATGTGCATGCAAACCACTCTCTACTCCCATTTTCTTTCAGTACTCTTCATATTTTCTTTAATACGTCTTAGAACAAATACATCACTGTTAATGTTTTTATGTGGGAACATTATGGCAGTGTATAAATCTCTTCAATACATTAAGAAGTGGTGCCTATCTAATCTTTATATATCTATAAATACAAATGATTTTTGCAACTCAAGCTTAATTAACCTAATTTGGAAAAGCAGTATTGAGAAAAAAAATTGGTTTCAGAAGCTTGGATTTAATAGATAATCCTTCTGCCAAGCAGATAGCAAGTCAGAACTGACATTTAGTTCATGAATTCTCGTTGGCATCTTCTTGAAGTTCTGGAGGGTATTAGCTCCTCATATACTATGACTTTTAATATCTTATACAGACACTAATTTTTACAGAATTGACTTGTAAGGCTTCAAAAGATTGTTAACCAACTGTAAAAAACAAAACCCTTCTACCAGATTATTTTGATATACACAGTCTTTGCATAGCTGTTCTCATGAAGCAAAACAATAGAAAATACTTTTAAATTATATATGAAGAAAGCTGTTATCTTGAGTGGGGATGTGGGGAAGATTACATTGATGACATGTTCTCTTAAGAGTACTTTTCATGGCCTAATATGTATGTATATCTAGTTTTACTTTTTCTGTCATTTGTTATCTTTGGACACTTGTGTTTCATAAGCTATTGGGAATATTCTGTATGCATGTATTATTTTAAATGAGTTCAATGTAAAGTTACTTTGCATTGTTTGTGCCTGTTCACTTTTGCTTTGACATAGGTATATAGAGATATTTCCAAGCAGAAGGAATGAAGTCCGAACACATGTTGGTTCTCATAAGGGAAAGAAAATGGCATCTTCTCCTACTGCTAAGTATATAACTGAGCCAGAAATGGCCTTTGAAGAACATGAAGTAAATGAGGATATTCGACCCATGACAGCTTTTGAAAGTGAGAAGGAAATAGGTAAGGACCTGCATTGTTGAGACTTACTGGGTCTATCTTGTATGTTTTGATATTTAAAATATTTTTTATGACCATGTTGTTGAAATTATTAGATTATAGGACCAGGTTATTGAGTTGGAAGATTTCTCTGTCTTTGAGTGTAGTCAAGTACTTTGAATATAAGGAGGAGGCCTTAGTTATTTCATAAAGTTTGTTTTATATAATCATTTTTGTTGGATTTCATATAAAAAGCTGGGTGGCACAAATATAATAAAAGGATATAAAGCCTTTAAACTAAGGTAAAAACTAAGGTAAAAAAAAAATGATCTATTTAATAATTCCTCTGATTCCTAAGCCCAAAGTAACATGTAGAATCTTTGAATTGATAAAACCTTTTTAAACCCATGCCATGGTGGGGAGCCTAGATGACTCAGCTGGTTGAGTGACAGACACTTGATTTCTGCTTGAGTCATGACCTGGGGGGTCCTGGATTGAGCCCTGAGTTGGGCTCTGAGCTCAGCAGGGAGTCTACTTCAGGATTCTCTTTCCCTCTGCCCCTCCCCCTGCTGTTGTGTGCGTGCACACTCTCTGTCTCTCAATAAATGAATCTTTAAACTCCCATTATCATATTTCTTCTTTTTTTTTTAAGTTCCTATAGGCACCCAGAAAGTTTCTTCTGCCTTTTTTTTTCCATTGATAATCATGTTTCCTTCTCTCTGTTCTTATAGAAAGATCTGTTTGTTTGTTTGTTTGTTTTTGTAATCTGGTAATGGTTTGATGCAGTAAATCTTCGCACTAAATCCTAATGGGTGTTCAGGTGATACCTGTTAGGTGGCAGAAATTTCAGACCATTTTTGCTTTTAAAATTAAAGCCCTTCTTCCTTACTGGTTCAAGAAGAATTGAGGATTTTGACATAAAGGTCATACCTAATTATAATCTGTTAATAACTCTGAAACTCTTGTGTTACTGACAGTGCTTTTTGTTCCACTTCTCAGAATTGCCTAAGGAGATGTCAGAAAAGCTTCCAGAGGCTGTTGATTTTGGAGCTACATCTTCACTACATTTTGTCCACATGAGAGGATTGCCTTTCCAAGCTAATGCCCAAGACATTATAAATGTGTGTGGCAGTAAGATATCCAGTCTCAATAGGTTTGAACAAAAATTCTAAGATTGAACTTACATTAATTTGGGAAAGATACAGAAGAAAATACCCTATTTCTGAACTCTCCCTGGACAGTAAGGTGCCATCTCCTTGGTTATGGAAGCTTGTTTTATTTTCTTCAGCTGAGAAGTGTGGATTTTATTACATTTAAAGGTCAAATGTATAATGAATGATAGAGGATTTTGGTAAATACAGAATAATACGATGTAGCTTTAGTATTCAAAGTAGAAAAGTTTGGTTTTTCTCTAAACTGTTTCAACTTACTTATTTTTGAGTTTAGGAAACAGACTCAGGGAATTTGTCACAGAGGAGTTATACACTAAATAAGAATCCCAGTGCTCCTAAATGCTTAGATGCATGTAGACTTCTTCATCAGGATTCCCTGATATTTGAGAAAAGGAATTTTAAAAATATTTTTATTTTATGACCCACTATATATGAAAAGAAAGGAAAACAACAGTAGCCATGTTGACTTCATGAATTTGAGTACATATACTTAATGTAGCTCCAAACCTAGAGTCTTCAGTTAGTAGTGGGGCCTCAAAGTTGTCTTCATTGCTTCAAAAAGCCTGATAGGAATCATATCCTGAACCAGACAAAGGTCAGAAAGTCTCATTAAAGCATTACTTTCTGTTTCTTTGGTTTGAAATGATAACCACTCGGTGTGGTAGCTCTCTTTATGTAGTGCTGGTAAAAAACTGGGGAGTAGGTACATACCTGATTTAAAAAATGGTAAAAGTGACTTATTAAGACATGTAGTTTGGGGATCCCTGGGTGGCTCAGCGGTTTGGCGCCTGCCTTCGGCCCAGGGCGTGATCCTAGAGACCAATCCTGGGATCGAGTCCCACATCAGGCTCCCTGCATGGAGCCTGCTTCTCCCTCTGCCTATGTCTCTGCCTCTCTCTCTGTGTCTGTCATTAATAAATAAATAAAAATTAAAAAAAAAAGACATGTAGTTTATTTGATGAGCACTCTTTAGATACAAGGAGAGGATGTGTTTGGGAGAGGTGATAAAAGCAATCCTTATTGGCATAAGAAAGTTTGAGAATTCTTGTGTTATTGTACTTATATTTAAGTTTTCTGTGGACAGATATTTGAAATGTAACCTTGAGTTCTAAGAGGATCAGAAAGGCCGGAAGAGATGGTAGATATGTAATGTAACTACTGTGTTACTTAAAGAATTTTCTAAAAACAAATTTCTTGAGTCTATGAATCAGATTCTGAAAGAAAAATGCGGAGCCTTAGACTGCTAGAAATTGGGCCTCTTACCATTCTGTTGCTTTTGTTTATCATTTAGTTCTTTGCTCCACTGAAGCCTGTTAGAATCACCATGGAATACAGTTCTAACGGGAAGGCCACTGGAGAAGCTGATGTGCACTTCGATACCCATGAGGATGCTGTTGCAGCTATGCTCAAGGATCGGTCCCATGTTCGTAAGTGCTGCCCATGGTTTTTTTTTTTTTTTTTTTTTTTTTAATTTTTATTTATTTATGATAGTCACAGAGAGAGAGAGAGGCAGAGACACAGGCAGAGGGAGAAGCAGGCTCCATGCACCGGGAGCCTGATGTGGGATTCGATCCTGGGTCTCCAGGATCGCGCCCTGGGCCAAAGGCAGGTGCCAAACCGCTGCGCCACCCAGGGATCCCCCTGCCCATGGTTTTTATGGTCATTTTTTTACTTCTGTTTTTGCTTACAAATGGCTTTTTCTGTTTTGGAGTTTGCCTCGAACTTTTTCCTTGGGAAAAGTGCTCTGTTAATACTACTAAAATTAACTGTAAAAAGGGCAAAATACTATATTATAATGAAAAGCGTTTGCTAATTGTCCTGCATATTTCTGTACAGAGGTAGGATTTTCTTTTTTTTTTTGCTTTTTAATTTCGTTTTTGTTTTTAGTTAAGAAATGTAATGGACAAAGGGGTTTTGAGTTGCTGTTTGAACTATGAGAAAATGACGGTATTATTTCTCCCTTTTCAGTTTCTTAAAATAAATCCTCTTTTGTCATTCTTAGACCATAGATATATTGAATTGTTCCTGAATTCATGTCCAAAGGGAAAATAAGACTTCCAGGGACTCCAGATAATAAGGTAAATTTAAGAGGTACAATTGTGAGAATTATTTTGATAAATTAAGCATTAACTCACTAAATTTATAATATGGTGGAAGCCATTCTTTTTTTTTTAAGATTTTATTTATTTATTTGAGAGAGCATGTACTCATGCGTGTACATGCAGGGTGAGACACAGAGGGAAAGGGACAAGCAGACTCTGTGCTGTGCAGGGCCTGTTGTGGAGCTCGATCCCACGACCCTGAGATCATGACCTAAGCCCAAATCAAGAGTCGGACGCTCAGCTGACTGAACTACCCAGGCACCCCTTAATAATGATCAAATTAATCAAGGTAATTGAAGTATCAAAATAAGGAATGAAACTCTCCTAGGAAATAGTATTCATTATGATTGTATTTGGGTATTTTTCCTGTATAGAATCTTTCGGCATCATTCCCAATATTGATCATGCTATGTGCCTAAAAATTATTTTTACCTTTAATATCTGAAAAGGTGCTTTTATTGGCTTTTTTCCTTATAAAATTTAAACCCATCTTGTCAATTGTAAGATCTTAAAATGTTTAAAATGATACATTTGAAATTCTCTACACCGTCTCTTCCTAAAAAGTGTTATGAAAATAGTTGTTCTAGGAAGTACATGATTTCATAGTGTTGTGTTGACGTGTGACAAATCTAAATGTCTTGATGTTGTTTCCCTTGACTAAATGTTATGTGATATCTTTTATTTCCCCACATTAATGTATTATAATCATTTTTCTATATGTAGTGGTGTATTTGAGATAAAAAGCTGTAATTATTTCTTGGAAATACATGAGGCATTTCTTTTTTTTTTTTTTTTTTTTTTTATGATAGTCACAGAGATAGAGAGAGAGAGGCAGAGACACAGGCAGAGGGAGAAGCAGGCTCCATGCACGGGGAGCCTGACGTGGGATTCGATCCCGGGTCTCCAGGATCGCGCCCTGGGCCAAAGGCAGGCGCCAAACCGCTGCGCCACCCAGGGATCCCATGAGGCATTTCTTTACTGTAGTTATCACAGGCTGTTTTTTTTTTCTTTTTTTTTTTTTTAAGATTTTATTTATTTATTCACGACAGACATTGAGAGAGGCAGAGACACAGGCAGAGGGAGAAGCAGGCTCCATGCAGGGAGCCTGATGCGGGACTCGATCCCGGGACTCCAGGATCGCGCCCTGGGCTAAAGGCAGGCGCTAAACCACTGAGCCACCCAGGAATCCCCCAATAATAGGCTATTTTTGATACAAAGTCCCACAATCTTGGCCATGTTAAATATTAGCTAAAATCTATTGTAAAATATATTTTGTGCTCAACTCTGAAAACCTGCTGTTTCATACCAGGCTATACACACTAATGCCTAACTAGTTTTCTTTATGTTAACTTAATGGATTTGTCACTAAATGGATTTGCACTGAGTCAGAAAAAAAAGTATTGGGGCGATTGGTGGCTTAGGCAGGTAAACGTCCAACTCTTGATCTCAGTTTAGGTCTCAGTCTCACGGTGGTGAGAGTTTAAGCCCTGTGTTGGGCTCCATGTTGGGTAGGGAGCCTATGTTAAAAAAAGAAGTTATTAAATTTGTAATTCTAAATGGTCTGGGAAAGGGTATGATATGGTAACACTTTTTCTTTTCTTTATTTATTTTGCACCACTTCTTCATTTTGAGTAAATGCGCAACATTTTTCATTTTATTTTCAGGATGAAGCAAGAAGCATTTCATTTGCACATCTCTTTTGGACGTGGAATATAAAGTTCCAGTTTTGTAGCAGCAACTGCTAGAGAATGGATTTGGGGATTTTGGGTTAATTGCTTGTAACACAAATAACATAGTGGACTGTTTAGAAAGGAAAAGGAAAGATTCAGTTTGGAATTACAAAATAAACACAAATTTAAATTTTTGTTTATTCTGTTCAGGATCTGATTTAAAAATCTGGGTTTTATTTTATATGATAAAACAGTTTGTTTTCATAGGAGATGTGTTACCCAATGTAAAGACTACATATTTTTATTCAGCACTGTGCTTGAAAATCTTTCTCCCATTTTACAGATACTCTGTTTGAAGTTTTGTCTTTTTGCCTATGAATTAAGGCTTTGATGTAAAACTTTTCTGGAATGAAATACTGATTTATTTTAACCAAATACTCACCAAAGCAAGGAAAAGTTTCAGACCTTTGAACCATTAAGGTTTGGCAGAGTAGTTTTAATTTTAGATGTATTAGATTACTTAGGTAGGGGTAGAAATTTAAAGAATCAAAACAAAAAGTAAGTACCACAGATTAGTGAGTGTAAATGACAACGATTTGGCAGTTTTATGTCTTTAGAAACATCTTGCCTTTCTAAGCTTTGTGGAAAGGCATTTGACTTTGGTGTCTGTATCCTTAAGGAGAGAATTCTAGTCTCAACTTGAAAGTTCTCTGAACATTTACCCCCCTTTTTGATTTTGGGTAAACCTTAAGGGTGTTTGTTAGTCTCAAAACTGTGAAGTGACATGTCAAAACAGTCCTGACTGGTAAGAACATTAATGGCTTCACTTGAATTTAAACCAGCTCCTGAGAGGAAAAAAAAAAATCTGTCTCCTCATTTGCTTTCTCAGTGGGATAGCACATCCCATATTTTAGAACAGGTAGGGGTGCCTTGCTTAAATAAAAATAGCATTTAATGTATAATTGTGTGAAGGGTTTATGGATAAAGCTGTACTTCTGTCACATTGTGACAGTATCTTCTGCTTTAATATTAAACAGCTTGTTATTTAAATACTGGATCAAAATGGCTGGCTTCAAAATGTAGTCCTTAATAAACTAACTTTATGTGCACCTATGTAGGAGAATCAAAGTCCTGTATACTTTCTTTGCCTTGTTCCTGTTCTCAGGGTGACGACTGCCACATAGTTACCAGGAGATACAATTCTAGTTCTTAAAATTGAATTAGCCCAGATTTCTGAGAGGTGATATCTGGAAGAGAGATGACGTGTTCTCTCATTTAATACAGAACCATCTTTGATTACCAGCTAAGATATGAAATCACTGTACTGTAAGTAGTCAATAAATGAAGGCTTGTTTCAGGCTGCAGATTACCTAAGAGTATTTATTTTGGAGTGTGTGTATCAACCAAATATATTTTTGTTACATCACGTCCTGGTATAGTAGAAGAAGAAATTGAAATTGTAATTTTTATTTGTATATTTATCATCCTATATGAACATGACTTAATTAACCATCCTAACATCTATAGTATTACTACTTAAATAGAAATGTGTTTTCATATATGATTGAGTGTACCAAGCTATCAGAACTGTTGTCTGTAGCTGTGTGATCTATTAGAATATGATCTTTTCTCTGTATAGCAGTAGGTATCTAATTTGCTGTGGAAAAAATTCTATAGGGACTGTTGGGATAGGATTGATGAGAAATTAATTCATTTGCAATTACTTTCTTTTAAAGCTAATAAATTTCATTTGTACATCTCTAAGAAAAGAATGAGAGCAAAAGCATGCAAATGTTATGTGGTAGGTAAGCATGAAGAGGGTGTATCTTGCCACACTAGTGAGTGAGTGCTCAGTACAAAAGGTGGCCATTCTTGGGAAGTCATCTTGTGAATTCATACACTTTACTCCTTCAGTATGTTAGAGCTCATAATTTAGGCTAGTAAATGAATGATTGCTGAGAAGGAAAATGTAGCTACTAGAAGGAGAAGAAAAGCACATAATAGATTAAAAGTAATTTTTTATTTTCATCCAGTCAAAAGACATATTTCTCTTTATTAAAATTTGACAAAAGTGGGTTGTGTATTATCTCATTACCTGCTAATGATAATTGAAAGAAGTAATGACAGTGAATTTTGCTCTTGCATTTGGGTCCTTTGTGTCTTTATAATCTCTGGTGGTAAATCTATAAAAAATAGCAGGTTTAGATATGGAGAGGTTACCCATCTTGCTGTGGCTAGCTACTTGAATTGCAAGGAGGACCTCTGATAGGTTACATGTAGATACTGAGGAGAAGATTGCTGAAGATTGTGATCTGATTGATGTGCTCACTGATAGCAGAGAATGAATGAAGCATAACCAGAGTGTCCCTCTGCCTGGAAGAATAAGGCTTCTGCTAGGTGGAGAGGGAGACCAAGTCCACTGTGGAGTGGAAGGCTCTACATTCTTCTCAGTGCCTCTGCCGGTGTGGGGAGGAGGAAGTAGGAGAAGGCTACTTAGCGCTGCATGCCGTTTTGAGGCGATGGCCCTACTTCTTAATGGTCAACATGCCCTATCGGCATCCTTTGCCATAAACAGTCCCCCTAACAGATTCTCAATGGGGTTTTTTTCTCTGGGTTATATCTTTTTCTCTTTAAAAAAGCAGTGTTTTAAGAGTTTCCCCTAAATTACGTACAAGGGTTCACATTCAATTGGCAGGACCTGTATTATAGAGTGGTGTAACTCAGCAGTAAAGTAGAGGCAGTTCCAGAGGCTTTAAAAAAATGCTGTCATGTAGGGAATACATTTTCCCTCGGTTCAGCAGATTAGAATTCTGAAGTTTGTAGAAAGGGAATAAAGCTGCTATAAACATTCATGTGTAGGTTTCTGTGTGTACATAAGATTTCAGCTCATTTGGGTAAATACCAAGGAGTACGATTGCTGGATCATATGGTAAGACTATGTTTAGTTTTGTAAGAAACTGCCAAACTCTTCCAAGGTAGCTATGCCATTTTGCATTCCCACTAGCAATGAATGAGAGTTCCTGCAGCAGCAGTTGATTCTTGTCAGCGTTGGGTGTTGTCAGTGTTTTGAATTTGAGGTATTGTAATAGGTGTTCACTGGTTATCTTGTTTTAATTTGTAATTCTGTAATGGCCTAACATGGCGAGCATCTTTTATATATATTGATTTGCATCTGTATTGTCTTTGGTAAGATGTCTGTTTAGATCTCTTGCTCAGTTTTTTAGTTGGGTGGCTTTATTACTGAATTTTAGGACAGGGATATAGGAAGGTTTAGTTTGGTTCTTACACCTTGATGATATGAAAATAAATGATGGGGTAATTTGTTTATATTTTATTTTTTGAACGAAATAAAATTCAAGAGCTATGAAAGGGTTTACAATAAAGTCTCCCTCCCATCCTGTACTTTAGCTACTTAATTTCTCTACTTGGGCAATGGTGTGTCATCAGTTTCCAATGTAAACATCCAGTGATATTTACTGTATAGATAAACCAGTACCTAATAGACATCTTCATTTTTTTAAAAAATATAAATTGTAGCATACTATACATGCTCTTATGCCATTTTTCCCCATTTAATACATTCCAAAGATCATTTTATATCCGTATATAAAATCTTCTCATTTTAAAAAAATCATGGATGTAAGTAATTTAATCTATCCCTTAGTGATGAACAGGTAAATTGTTTCCAATCTTTTGCTATTGTAATGCTGAAATGAATTACCTTGTATAAATTTATGTCCTTTTGTACATACATAAATTTCTCTAGGATAAATGATCAGAGTATGTGCACTTGTAATTTATATCTAAAATTAAACTCCTATCTATAATTTGTTTTTTCTTAGTTTGTACCAGCAACACAAGTGCCCATTTTCCCTTAGCCTCACAAACACAGCATATTAGCAGTCTGCCAGTATGCCAGGTTTAAAAACATCCACGATGGTATTCTCTTAGGAGGTAGCATTTCATGTTTAAGACTTCTGGGATTTCATTTTCTGTGAATTATCTTTATATCCTTTACCTGTTTTTCCCCCCTTTTATTATCCCCATCTACTCATTTTCCTTTTATTAATCTTAAAGCAAATCCAAGACATAGCATCATTTTATCTGACTATTTCAGTATACATGATGTCTTCTGTAAAAAGGACTTTTAAAAAATACCGCCATTCCTAAAAATACTAATTTCTTATCACAAATATCTATCTGCAAGGTAATTTTAAAAAATTTTTATTTGAATCCGGATTTAAACAACAATCCACACATTGTAATTGGTTATTCTGATTCCCCTGCAACATTTTTTTTTTAAAGATTTTTAAATTTATTTATTCATGAGAGACAGAGAGAGGCAGAGACACAGGCAGAGGGAGAAGCAGGCTCCATGCAGGGAGCCCGATGCGGGACTCGATCCTGGGACCCCAGGATCATGCCTTGGGCTGAAGGCAGGCGCTAAACCACTGAGCCACCACCCACGGATCCTCCCTGCAACATTTTTAAATAAATTTCAAGCATACAGAACAGTTGAATTGTAAACATGCCTAGACATGCACATAGATTATACAAGTAATATTTTATCATATATTTTTTAAGATTTTATTTATTTGACAGCGAGCAGGGAGAGTGGCAGGCAGAGGCAGGGAGAAGCAGGCTCCCCACTGAGCAGGGAGCCTGACGTTGGGGCTGGATCCCAGGACCCTGGGACATTGACCTTAGCCGAAAGCAGATACTTAACCGACTGAGCCCCCCAGGCACCCCTATTTTATCATATTTTCTTCATCACATTTTATCTGTGCATCCATCAATCTGTCTTTTTCTTTCTTTATTGATATCAAGGTTGTAGACCTACTTGACTCTTAAGCTTAAGCTTTTTGGAATACATAATTGTTAACTAGAGTTTTTTTTCTTGAGGTAAAATTTACAGTGAAGTGAACAAATGTTAAGTGTACCTACTGCAAGATGAGTGTTAATGTACAACTGTGTAACATAACCTCTAGCAAGCTATGGAACATTTCCATCACATCAGAAAATTTCTTTACCCAGTCAAGTTCTGCACTTCTGTCCCTCCTTTTAGAATTTTGTTTTTACCATGGATTGGTTTGACCTATTCTAAAACTTCATCTAAATGGAATCATACAGTATGTATTCTTGTGTAAATTTTCACTCAGCATGTTTTGAGATTCATCTGTATGTTTCAGCTCCTCCTCTTTTGTTGCTGAATAGTATTCCATTGTGGGTAAATGCCACAGTTTATTTAACCTTTCACTTAGGTGAACAACTGATGGACTTTGGGCTTTTTCTAGTTTTGGGTTCATATGAATAAAGTTGCTACGAACATTGTGCAAGCCTTTTTGTGGATCTATGTTTTAATTTCTTTTGGGTACTTAGTAGAATATCCTGAGTTGTAAGATTGATGTATTTTTAATTCTACTAGAAATTGACACTCATTTTTCTAAAGTGGTCCTCCTTTTTTATAAAAAACAACACTAGGAGTTCTAGTAGGTCCACATCTTCACCGTTTGCTGCCAGCTTGTAATTTTAGCCGTTCTGTGTGTGATACGTAATAATTCGCTGTTTGTGGTTTTAATTTGCTGTTCATGACAATTGATAATGTTGAACATTTTTTCATATAAACTTATTGGTCATAGAGATTTCATTAATGAAGATGAAGTGTCTGTTCTTTTAGTCTATATGTTCCCTGTTCCATTTCTTTTGCCCTTATTTGAAGAAATAAGATTAACCTGTTGAGGTTTCCACAAACTGAATTTTGCTGATTGCCTTTCTGTGATGTTTATTGACCACTTTTTTTTATTGTGTTTGGGTTTTTTTCTTAACAGGGTCCCTATATTCTTGTAATGAGTTAACTAAATACCTACCCCTCCCCCAGCACTTTCTCATTTTGTTTACTTCTTACAGAAATTCTTTTTATGTGGTGCAATTCTTTTTATTATTTTAGAGAATGCGTGAGCAGGAGGAGTAGAGGGAGAGAGAGAGAATCCCAAGCCGACTCCATGCTGAGTGTGGAGCATGATGTGAGTCTTGATCTTATGACCTTGAGATCATAATCTGAGCCAAAAATCAAGAGTCAGACACTCAACCAACTGAGCCATCCAGGTACCCCTATGTGGTGCAATTCTTAAATCTCCCCTTTTATGGCTGCTAGGTTTTGTGTCAGAATTAGGTCATCCTAATGAAATGGTTTTTAAAGTACCTGGTGAAAAGGTGTGACAAGAATATTGATGGACTCAGTGAAACAAGGATCACCAAGATGCTTTCAAGTGATAGACTGAAGTGCAGAGGTGAGATTTCACAAATATATTCAAAGACCTGTGATCCCAAAACATACCTGGTTCTAACTGAACTAAAGAGGCTCTCAACCTTTTTTTCTGTCACTTGACAATGACATTTTGGAACCAAGAGTTCAAAAGAAATTGAGTTATTCACAATTTCTGATAGGCTGGCTGTAATATCGCCCATTGCTTGGTCTCAAGAATGCAACTGAGGGAATATAAGTTATAATATTGGACTAATTTTTAACCTGCTTTAACTTAGAAAAAATTATTTTTGATTTACTTTATAATTGAATATGAGTGATGCTATTGTGTCAGAAGCAGCACCCTCAAATGGTAAGGCATCGTTGCTGCTTGCGGACTTGTATAGCTTTTCTACTCTACCTATTGGAGGCCTGAGTGCTCTCTTTACCATACTTAATTATTGATTTTTAGGAGTCTGACATCCTCAGCAATGCTTACAATTAGTCACTGGCTCTATTTTTAGCTAATTTTACATTTCAAGATAATACGCTATCTTTGAATAAAATTTGCCTTTTAAAAAAAATTTGCCTTTTATTCTAGGTGTAGAAATTCTGCATGTCAGATACTTGATTTCTTATTTGGTAGACTGACATGCTTAGAAAATTTTCTTCTACAGAAGTGATTAATGTGTGAACAAAATTACTTGTCAGGAATGTTGAGAATAAAAGATCTCAATAATTTACAAATCCCCAAGCCAACAAATGTGTAAGAGTCCTTAAGATTTGACTTGAGGGACCTGTAGGAGGAAATATTAGGTGAAATTATTTGAAAAATTTATACTATAAATAAAAACATGGTGACTTCTGAAATCTATTTATTTTTCTTTTAAAGATTTTATTTATTTATTCATGAGAGACAGAGAGAGAGAGAGGCATAGACACAGGCAGATGGAGAAGCAGGCTCCATGCAGGGAGCCTGACGTGGGATTTGATCCCGGGACTCCAGGATCACACCCTGGGCCAAAGGCAGGCGCTAAACTGCTGAGCCACCCAGGTGTCCCTGACCTTGACAATTTTAAGGAGCACTGTACTGGCCAGGTGTTTCGTAAAAGGTCCCTCAGTTGGAATTTTGAGGTGTTTCTCATGGTTAGATGGGGTTATAGGACCTGGGGAGAGAGAACACAAGGGTGCTGTTTTCAGTACATCTTACCAAAGATTCATGTTATCCGTGTGACTCATCACTGACGTTAATTTTGATTACCTGGCCGAGATGGTGTTTGCTGGTGACTATAAATTTTTTTTTCTTTCTATATCATACTTTTAAAAATTGCATTTTCAATATAATGCAAATTACTAATAAGCGCAGCCCACATTCAGGAGGTGGGAGTTAAGCTTCCTCTCCTTGAAAGAATAGGAGCTACATATATCATTTGGAGTCTTTCTGTGCAGATGTGCTGCTTCTCCGTCACTTACCTTTTATATTGGTATGGACTCAGATATTTTGTACTTCGGCTTTAAAATTCTATAGACATCATCTTGCTCACATGGTTTTGGCTTTGGCCACCGGGAGCTCTTCTGTTGGCTTCTATATCCCTTCAATGTCCCCCATCCCTTGGTTTTTATGCCACTTCCTTACTTTGTGGTATTACAAGATGTCCCAAACCTAGTAGCATCAGCCATTTCTCCAAAGAACCCTGGTTCCTTTTAGTGGAGAATGGTGCTAGAAACCAAGCTTTAGTTTCTTTCTTTCTTTTTTTTTTTTTTTTAAAGATTTTATTTATTTATTCATGAGAGATAGAGAGGCAGACACAGGCAGAGGGAGAAGCAGGGAGCCTGACGCGGGACTCGATCCCGGGTCTCCAGGGTCACGCCCTGGGCCAAAGGCAGCGCTAAACCGCTGAGCCACCCGGGCTGCCCACAAGCTTTAGTTTCTAATGAAAGATTGGATATGGGATTGTGCCCACTGCTACTGTGTTGGCTTCTAGACCCTTTAGCAGAGCTGTGTGCCAACCTATATTCATCTTCAACCAAAATTCTCTATTCACCGCCTCATTCCCCCTGCTTTCTGGCAACGACCATTCTACCGTGCCTGAATTTGATTGCCCTCAGGACCTCATAGACGTGGAGTCCTAGCTGTCCTATGACTGGCTTGTTTCATGGTATCTTCAGGGTTCATCTGTGTAGTAGAATGTATCAGAATTTTTCCAAGGCTGAATGATATTCCATTGTGTGTGTGTGTGTGTGTGTGTGTATATATATATATATCATATATTTTTTAAGGATTTTATTTAGTCCCGAGAGAGAGACACAGGCGGAGGGAGAAGACTCCACACAGGGAGCCCAATGTGGGACTCAATCCTGGGTCCCCAGCATCACGCCCTGAGCTAAAGGTGGCGCTAAACTGCTGAGCCCTCCAGGCTGCCCTATCATATTTTATTCTTTAATTGGATGCTTGGGTCGCTTCACCTTTTGGCTATTGTAAATAATGCTATGAACAGAAGTGTATAAAGTATCTTTGAGTCCCTGCTTTCACTTTTGAGTATAGTATATACCCAGAAGGGGAATTGCTATATTACATGGTAGTTTTGTTTCTTTGGGAACTATCCTACTGTTCTGCAGTGGCTTCATGGCTACCATGCACAGGAGTTCCGATTTCTCCACAAGTTAATTTTTAAGTCCAACCATGTTGTTGCCTATGCTTTTGGTGCCTTATCCAATAGATTATTGCCAAGTCTAATGTCACAAACCTTTTTTTCCCCTAGGAGTTCTAGCTCGTTTGTTTAGACCCTTGAATAATTTTGCATTAATATTTGTAGATGTTATAGTTGAGGTCCCACCCCACCCCCCCTTTCATGTGGACATCTGATTTTCTCAACACATTTGTTGAAAAAAACTGTCCTTTAAGTCCCTCTGGTCTTGGCACTCCTCTCAAAAATCATTAGACCATATATGTGAAGGTTTATTTCTAAGTTCTCTTCTTTTCCATTGGTGTATAGGTCTTTATGCCAGTACCACAGTTTGTTTTTTTACCAACTGTTTTGATCACTATAGCTTTGTACCAAGTTTTGCCATCAGAAATGAGATCTCCAACTGTTTTTTCAAGATTGTTTTGCCTGTTTGGATGTCCTCTGAGATTCTATGTGAATTTAGGATGGATGTTTCTATTTCTGCAAAAAATACTGGAAGTGGTAGGATTACATGGAATCTGCAGATGGTTTAGACATCTTAACAATATTAAGTCTTCAATTCATAAACATGGGGTGTCCTTCCTTTTGTTGGTATCTTTAATTTCTTTAGGCAGTGTTTTATAGTGTGCAGTGTACAAGTCTTTTTGCTTCTTTGGTTGTTTATTCCTCAGAATAGTATTCTTATTGATGCTACCGTGAATAGTGGAAAACAGCTTTTAAGGAACATGCAACTAATGTTAAGTCAAGGTGTTCATGACTTGGTTCCCTTGGTTCTGTGGACAGCTGCACTAAGAGATTTTTGGAGTTTTGTTTAAAAAAAAAAAGGGCTAAATAGCCTATGTGTAAGTCACAATAAAATCTCAAGTGGCTAATTTTTCTTCCTTACATTCCATGTACACAGCTGCCACTTTTCAGTTTCATTCAAAATTACAAAATAGCTTTTGCTAATTTAGGATAATTCCCCATATTACCCTATAGCACCTAGAACAGTGCTGAAAACATGTAGGTGGCCCAAAATAAGAAGAGTGAAGAATCACACACAAAATTTTATTTAATGGGAAAAAAAACAGTCAACAATCTAGGGTAGAATTATTAGATTTTATTTTTCCCTAGTACTCTTAAAGCTCAGTTTCACCATGTAACAGGCCAGACTTCTGGAATAACAACTCTTTCCCAGGCTATAACGTTTTTCAGGAGAATTTATCAAGTACCATGGTTCTAGGATGTTTCCACCCCAGAATTCTAAACCAGTTACAGAATCATAGGTCTTAATTGGAATCAAACAATCTAGACACATGTAACATAATCAAAATAGCACATTCCACTTTTTTTCTTGTGGAATGCACTTCCCTCTTTTACCCCAAAGCGTTTGCTACAGAGATATTGGAGTATCACACTTTCCAAGAAACTGGTCTACCAGTTCTAATTCTTGGCTCAGCCTAAGGTTCTCTCTCATTCAAGAAAATTTAATAAATATTCTGAGCTAATTGCTCTCAGCCATGTACAAATTAAATTTGTTTTACTTTACACCTAAGCTTTGCTTTCAATACCTCCTAGTTGAAAGAGTCAAACCCTATCTCTAAAACACAATTTTATAACTTGGGAGAGCAGAGAAGGACTAGGAAGGGAGTTGGCTTTTATTTTGCAGTAGGACATTCTGAAAAGGGCAGATGTTTACTTTTGGAGTCATTAAGTGAAGAAATGGCAAATGTTTCTCTTACTCTGATATTTAAAACACTTGTAGGCCAGGACCTTTTTTTGGTCCTGAAACTATAATAAATTATATTGTTTTAAGTACATTCAAAATTTATATTACTCTTTAATTTCTTCTCCCTGAGTTTGGGTTCACAGTTTGGTAGGTACTTTAAAGAGGTAGTCAGTGGGGGTGAAGAAGAAACAAGGTTTGTCTAGCAGCACCTGGGGAAAATAGAGAACATCATTTTGATCTCAGTTAACATCCTTTTCTCCTTGAATCTGCAAATGTAATAGAGATGATCATTTTCCTTTTTCTCTTATCTGTATGAACCTTCTCATTATCATCCACCCCAGTTTTATCCCTATTAGCATAAATATGAATAGCCCCTCCAAAGACGTCATAAAATAAAGCCTTCAGTGTGGGTTGTTTAGATTTAGAAGAGAGAGGCTCAACTGAGTAACTTTTATTCAGTCATTAGGGAAAAAGAGCAAAATTTCCAGCACCCCCAACTACTGCCTTTTCTCCCTGGACCTGGTTGATTTAAATCACTCCTATCAACGCTGGAGTTGATTCTTGAGTTCTGGGCTCTAGGAGATCCTGACATCTAACACAGGTAGAGACATTTGTCCAGGTCTTGGCTTCCAGTCTTACGATGGGCTGGAAGAATATTGTTTCATCAGATGCTCGTGGCAGGGATTGCAAACTCGCTCAGGCTTGATACTTGAAGGAAGAGGCAGTTCATTTGTTGAGCAGGCATTACAGAAGGTTCCTCTGCAGTTCTTACACACGTTCTACAAGGAGAAGAGGAGGTTAGGTGGGGAACAGAAGAGCGGAGTGAACGGATGCATGGAATGTAAAAGGCCAAATAACAGTAAATGGCCAATGCCTAAATGCCTAATCAAGTGTTGGCTGAATGAGTGCTATGTGCAGATAGTATCTGAGGACACACCATCTCTGTCTACAAAGAAGCTTGCTGTCTAGTTCTCAGATCTAAATGAAGAGAAGCGGTGAAACAGAATTCCAAAGGATAATAAACACATAACTTATCTTTAGAATAGTTTCATTCATTGTATTCGCTTTTGGGTAGGCTACCAGTTTGTAAGTACCTAAGCATACTCCATATAAGGCAGGGTGAGTGACCTAGCAAAGAACTGGGTAGCCTGGGTTAATGTTGCTGAGCAGGATTCCTAATACACTGATGTGCTTACTGTTTTCCTATAATGCTCTATATGCACATCCTTTGGGAGATCAGTGTAGCAGGAGCACAGCTTTGTAGGGAAGTTAGTCTCTTTATTAAGCACTTCAAATCTTTAGTGGCCATGCCATTGGGCAGCACGTGGGTCACTCTGGTGAAGAATGACCTGTGCTGTGAAGGCCGTGAAGGGTAATTTCCCATTAATAATGCCACTTTCTCCCAAACAAGTCACCTTCCTGAGGGTGCAGGAGAGGCAGGGGTCACTGTTATTGAAAGCCTGGGAAGAATTTTCCTCTGACCTACTGCAGTTACTCTGCGTGGCCTCAGAAAAGCTAGAATTAGACTAGCTGTTTATTTGGGGACGTATTTATATAATTCCAATTCTATAAAGGCAGTTCATCTTTATCTGATTCTGCTAATTTAAGACTAGGTCATATTATAATTTTGCTTGTTAAAATTCAGCATGATTACAAATAGTGGCATGTGGATTGGAATTCAGAATTTGGGCCCATTTCCTTATCTCCTTGAAGCACTTGTTTCTTACAGTGATTTGCCCATTTCTTGGGCGTCTACTATGAAATGGGCACCATATTACATGCTGGGGGATATGCTGTGAGCGGGTCAAAGATCTGGCCATCCGAACACCTACTGTACCTGAACGTTCCCACGCTGCCCACTCTAAGACTGGGGAAGTCCTCAGGCAGAGACCCTTGAGGATCCATGGGGAAAACAAGTGGTTTCGGTGTAGATAGCTCATTTCCTTTACAGAGGTTGATCTCCCCCCACACCCCTGCCAAAAGAAACTATTGATTTGTTCTAAGCAGGATGAAGCATTAGAAGAGTATTGATTTTGGGGCCAAAGTCAGGTTGCAGCTGGGCTCTGTGACTTACAACTTGAGTAACTTTGAGAAGTGTAAATGTACTTAAAATATCTGAGCCTAAAGTGGTTTTTCTATAAACTGATGGCACAAAGGAGAGAAGACAGGGACTTGGCCTACACTTTATTACTTTCTTCATGTTAAATAGCACATTCCACACAGTAAGCACTCAATAAAACATTTAGTTACAAATTTATGCTTTAAATTATTTGTATTTATTTTAAAGGGAATTTACTGTGACAGAAAAAAATCCCTATTTTATAAATGCTTGTTCCTTTGCCTTTCTCCCCACTCTGCAGTCTACACAGCAAGATCCCTATATTAAAGGGAAATCCCCATGAAGGGCTTTTGGGTTCTCACCACTGTTACCTTTGTTAGGCTGCCATCTTCCTGGCACAGCTGACATATTTGTGGCTTTTCAGAGAGCAGTGGCTGATCCTAAAGCACATATTGAGCCAGTTAGTTTCTCTTAGCCCCCAAAATATTAAAAACTAAAACTCAGAATATTCATTTTTTTAGTCACAAAATTAATATACAGTATAGACTATCTGGAAACTAAAGAAACAAATTACATATGGTCCTAACACTTTAATACAACTCTGGTAATCCTGTCACTATCTTTGGAGTTATTTTTGTTTTTATAATAATGTGATTTTATTTATAAAAAGAAAATTCAAGGATATGAGTGTGAAGTACAAAGTTCAAAAAAGCTCCATTCCTCCTGTCCTCCTGTATCATCGAGAATGGAAAGGAGCAGGCTTTTTTTTCTTACAACCTATTGGATAAATAACAGAATGGCTCAGTCATGGCCACATTTATCATCTTTCTCATGCAGTTGTCATATCCTATTACATTTGCAAATTATCTTGCAACCATTTATATTTATTTCCAAGTGATCAAGAAGTATTTTTTTTTCTGTTTTATGGAAGGGGAAACAAAGGGAAAAAGAGGTACAGTGAGCCCTCTTAGGCCTCACGAAGAGAATTTCAAGCAAGAAGACGTGCTGTTTATGTAGTAAATTGCTCAGAGCTGAGCTACTTCTGATGACAGTTTCAGGCAAATGCCTGTTTGTTAAGGCTATTGTTAGGAGGGGCCACAGGGGCCTGTGTGCATTCTCCGACTTTCCATGCTGCCTGCATACAGCTAGGGATGGCCAAGTCAATCACATCATTCATACAAGCTATGTGTGAACAGGAGAATCCATTACCTGTCCATCCACGGGGCGAGACGGCAGCCTATAATGAAGATTAAAAACAGTAGCAAACAGCAATTTATTATATTTCTAAATATAGACATCCCAAAAGCACAGAAAAAAGCAACGCTATGGTTCTTTTATGTTGTTGGGAGTGACCAAATTGTTCATCTTGATCTCCAACGAGAGGAAACTTTGGTTGTTAAATCTATTACAATCTGATGCTTGACCCACGTTATGGTTCCTGTTTAAAAATGGACTTGGAGTCCATTTTAGTATGTTCCTTTTTTCAAACAAGAAAGTAGTTGAGCATTTGTACCCCAGCCTGTAAAACTCCAGTGGTCAATGCAATACATTTTAATAGTTTTGTAATGCTATTATGGAAATCTACCTGTCATAGGTCGTGTTTTAGTCCCTTCTCCCAAATATTCTTAAAATGTAAACTTTGGCAAATTAATCAGTGTAAGGGGAACGAATGAGATTGCCACAGGTGTACCCATTGAGGCTGAACTATTTCTTCCTGAGACCTGGCTGGGCTAACCCTGATTTTCCCAATTTGGAACAGCACTGAAGAAGAGACGCAGTTCTGGGGATAATATACCACAGATCTACAGGGGCTCAGATTCTCTTTCACTGAGTGGCAGTGTGACCACTGGAGTGACTAGGTTTTCAAGCTGTTCCCTGGGCCATAATCCCATGGGTATGGTTAAGGATTGCTGTTCCGGCCAAGACAGGCTCCAGAAGCAGCTATTCTGGAGAACATGGAGAACAGAGACCAAGGATGTCAACAAAGAAGACCTGAGAAGCAGGGACCACTTAGGTGTGCCACCTCACCTCTCTGTGCTCCTCAGTTTTCTCATCTCTAAGGGAGAAATAGATGATTCAATTTTCCCAAGGAGAATGACACTTTTAAGATCATGAATGCGAAACACACTTCTTAAGCCGCAGAGCACAACAGAGACCTAGGTAGTGTGTGGTCTCACATTCCCCAGGCCTAAATCAGAGGCTGGCACCCAAAGTACTCCTCGTTGTTGGTAAATGATTAGGCTTTCGTCTGGAATGGGGCTGATTCTCCAAGCTCTGTTAAGCCCTCATTAATTTTACAGCCTTTCTGGCTCCTTTTTGTGGCCCCCCGACCTGTAGGGTAGTTTAAAGTTAGTCCTGGACCAAGGCCATGCTCTCTTAGGGAGTAAACTTCAAGGCTTTGAAATCATTCTGGCTTTGGAGGCCAAGTACCTGCATCATGAGTCTTTTGTTGGACTGTGTGATTTATCTTCTGCAACAGCTACTTTGTTCTAATAGTGACACACTTGTCTCATTCTTGAGGCAGCAAAGCCTGGATAGGGAAAGCTGCTAAAAATGCTGTACGGTTCTCTCCAATCCCCTCTATGGTATCTTTCTTGTGACTAACCTTTGCTGTTGCTGCTGTTGCTATGATAGACTGATTTTTGGAGCAGTTTTAGGTTCACCGCAAAACTGAACAGAAAGTAAGTCCTGACATTCCCCATATACTTTGCCTGCTCTCCCCCCAATATCAACATTCCACAGCAAAGGGGTAAACTCTGGTGTTATAATCATCGATGAACCTACATTAACACATCATTAACTTCTCAAGTCTGCAGTTTGCATTAGGGTTCACTCTTGGTATTGTACATTCTAGGGGTTTGGACAAATGTAGATCATTTATCTATCATTATAGTACCATATCAGTATTTTCACTGTCAAAAAAATCCTCTGTGCTCATCCACGCATACCTCCTAAACCCCTGGCGACCACTGCCTCCATGATTTTGGCTCTTCCAGAATGTTATACAGTTGGACCTCCTTCATTTTTTAATGCAGTGGTACTATGTAATATTTTGTTTTGTTAAAAGTCAACTTCCTTGAAGGGATCCTATGCTTCTTCTGAAATGTACTAAATGGGGTTGGTTTCATGTGTGTTCTCTGGTTGATTTATTCACTCCCCTGTCAAAAGGTCTTTCTGGAGTGTTGATATTACAAGTCAGTGTCTGTTCTGTGCCAGTGCCATTGCCAATATATATCAAAAGCCCCCTCTTTCCCACCATCCCAAAATAATGTTCTATCTTAGTACTTTATTAACAAACACCTGTGGCTTTCGTCCAGGGGCTTTTTTAGTTTAACATTTTCCTCTTGAATTTTGTGCTTCCCATCCTGCCAAAAGAAAACAGCCCAATTTATTAATTATTCAGAATGCTAAACGATGATGCAGATTTATTTTTCCTGTACTGTTTTAGCCTAGGTATAAAAACTAAGCAGCTTTTTTCTTAGGGAAGGAATTAAACTTTCAAGATATTTTTCCTCTTTCTTTGCTGTAAGCCGTTTCTTTACTAATTATTCTGATTGAGTTTGCAACTAATGATTTTTAGAGTAGGTATTTTCCTTAACTCTTGTAATTCAAATAAAATTCAGAATATATCTTAAATAAAATTCAGAATATATCTTAATTATTTACAAAGTGAGCTCAAGGTACCAGTTACTTCTTGGGGTATCTTAGTTACTTCTATATATCTGTGTCTCCACCCCGCCATCCCAGCTGAGCTCTAGAAAACTGATAAAACCAAGCACCCCCATATCTAGCAGACTGCAATCCTCTGGACACTCAGTCAAGCCACTGCCACAATGCCATGACCACTTACACAGCTTGAGGAGTTTTCTATTCTGAAGGACCAATGTAAAGTTCTAAACTGCTTTTTTACCAATGCTTGTAAACCCTGCCTGGACAACTTTAGTGACAAACTCTGTGGCACACACACACTGCTGTCTGCCTAGAGCTGCTATCTATCAGCCTCCGAAAATAGAATGCATGTTCTCAGACCACTCAAGTATCAAGGAAAGGAGGTTAAATCAACATTTACACTCCTGGAACCCCTACTGCAGGGCAATTCAAGATTGAGAAATTTAAGGCCTCACTGGAAAAGCACGGTAAGACAGGCCAAGAATTTAAGTAAATCTAATTAGATTTTGTTTGCTAAACTAAACTAATAAAGGTGCCATGCTACAAAAAGAGCAGTATTTGCACACTTTAAATTAGTAATAATGACTACTATATAATAAATTTCTGTTGACTATTTGCTATTCTCCAGCAAATTAGCATCTCTTTCTCTAGATATTTTAACTTCTTGCTTATAAATTTGTCCTGCTTTGCTATATATAATATAAACAAAGAAGCTACCTTTTCCTCTGGGTTTGTCTTTGACAGAAAAGGTATTCCATACTTCTCATTTTATTATTTGAAGAGGCTGGCTCCTGTTTCCTGGGTCCCAGAGATGGTCTCACTCAATTTTAGCTTCCTCAGCATAAGCTGGGGGTCTCTCTCTTAAGACTGTTCTGTATAAACTTCTACTGTTGCACTTTAAGGGGTATTACTTTCTTTTTCCCAAGCAACTCTAGTTCTAGTTTTCCCAAGAGAAGTACCTTGAGTATACCAAAACTGAAATCCTCATGATTCTGAAAGAGGCATACGGAAGCAAATCAACATTTAAGACAATTCTGTTAAATGGAAATCAGAGTTGGGAAGGATTACTATAACATATTATTAAATATATTAGCCAGCAGAAGTCCAAGGAACACAAGTTTCTATTAAGATACCAAAAATAACCTAAAGTGAAAGGGCTAAGAGGGTCACTGAAAATCATGGTTATGAATCCTCTTTTCCAAGTGAAATCAAGTTAAAGAGAGTATCTAGAGGTAGCATGAGAATCAAGGCCTTGTGTTCACTCTGGGTTTTGTCTGCCATCTGCATACTGTCTGGCTCGTCAAGGTAGCTTCGAAAAATAAATGAACAAGGGTAATAACAAATATTACCATTTTGGGTTCTGGCTTCTGAGAACCCTTTCCTGGGATGCTCCTGTTGTTTTGTAACCTTCTTTCTCTTTCCTGTTTTAGTTCTAACTCAAGCTGGTGCCTGGGATGGGCAGGAAAGGAAAAGGATCAAAATTTGGATTTCTGCACATACATTCTCTAAAGAATGCCAAACCCCTTTCTTAGAGCTCAGCAATTCAATTTTAATACTTAATAAAAAGTTACCAGATATATATGAACAATCAAGTTTTAAGGTGCTAAAACACACTACATTAAAACCACTAACACTAAAATATAGACAATATGTTTAATTTTTCTTAGATAATTAAGAATGTACTTTGAGGGGTGGCTCAGTTGGTTAAGTGTCTGCCTTTGGCTCAGGTCACGAATTCAGGGTCCTGGGATCCAGCCCCAGGTGGGGCTCCCTGCTGCTTAGCGGGGGGTCTGCTCCCTCTCCCTCTGCCTGCCACTCCTCTTGCTTGTGCTCACTCTCTCAATAAATAAATAAAATGTTAAAAAAAAAAAGAATGTGCTTTAAGATCTCCCAGTGCCTATGGGTCACCACTCTGAATATCAGTATTTAATATTAACTCTTAATAAAGAGTTGTAGTCAACTGAATGACATTTAGTAGGATTTACTATAATTACAAGACAGTATTTACAAAATGTCAACTAGAAAACAATATGAAAGCATCAACACTGTAGTCCCATTTCATCTTAATTAGCTGGTCTCTCTTTTTTTTTTTTTTTTTTTTGTTTTTTTTTTTTTTAGCTGGTCTCTCTTTAATGTTCAATGCCCAGTTATTTTTTTTAAAGGTTTATTCATTTATTCATGATAGACAGAGAGAGAGAGAGGCAGAGACACAAGCAGAGAGAGAAGCAGGCTCCATGCTGGGAGCCCAATGCAGGACTCGATCCCAGGACTCCAGGATCGCGCCCTGGGCCAAAGGCAGGCGCCCAACCGCTGAGCCACCCAGTGATCCCTCAATGCCCAGTTATACTGTTAGCCACCAGTGTCCTTACTAGCCACGTGCTTTTATATGGAACAACAAAGTTTTCTTTATTTGAAGTCAGTGGCTTTGGCAAAGAATTGAGTCTCATTTGACAGACAATATATGGAAGAGTGGCTAAGGACTTGGGAATCAGAGAAAGACTTTTAAAGTGCTGCCACTTACCAGCTGAACTGTGTCGATCTGGACAAATGAACCCATCTAAGCTTTAATTTCATCTGAAAATGGGTAATACAGTGACCTACTAGCAGGATTGATGGGAAGTATTAGGACAAAATGCCTACATAGTAATTTGTAAGGTTTCTGGCACACAGTAAAAATGTAGGGAATACTGTTATTAGTGTTATGTTGGCTATTAATTCTCTTATTCCTTTCTATTTGTCTGGGACTTGAGGTTCTACCTTCCTAATTCTTTGATCGCAAAGCATGTTGACATGATTTGGGAATGCTGATATATGTGAAGCTTCCTGGATACTAATTCCAGAGAAAGGACATCGCAGAGACAGAACAGAGAGGGCTGGATCATGGGACCCCCCTTCTCTCACTGCTAGCCTTAGCATTACCCACGACCACCCTTGCAGGTCCTGCCGCCCTCTCTTCACCGCTGCTTTGTGAGCTCCTCCACTTCCAGCTGCAGACTGTTTATCTTGTCTCCAAAGTCCTGCTTGAAGAGCCGGTTGTCCAACTCGGCAGACTGGCGGCCCCGCTCAGCCTGGCGCAATCTGGATGTGAGCCATATGAACTCGTGATAAAAAACAAAAGCCATGGTGGGGAGGAAGACCAAGTTTACAACACAAAATAAAGCAACCCAAGGAAGAGGGCATGGAGAGACAGAGGGAAAAAAAGCCTTGTAGGACACAGGGGAAGAAATTATACGGGAATGGGGTGGGGTAGGGGTGGGGAGATGGAGAAAAAAATTCTAAAAGAAAAGCAAGATGAAGGTGAACCAGGCAGAGGAAAAGTTGATTTTCCATTTTTTTTTATTCTAGTACTACAGTTTACAGCCATTAGATGATAAACAATAAAACATCACTTTTTAGAAAATCCATATCCAAAACCAACCTCAAGTACACAGTAATTAAAGTCAAATCCACTTTTTTGTTTGTGTTTATTTCCTAATAGGTTTGGTACCTTATATTTCTGCTTTACACACACAACTGGAACTTGCAAACGGGCAACTACCTTCTTATATGTGAAATTAGAACATTTTCCTGGTCCCTTCCCTATATCACAATTATATTAAATCACTGACATTATACATTAACCCTTACCTAGGCTTTGAGTTCTTCTAAAAGGAAAAGCCTCTGTCAGAGTTTGGCCATCTCTTTCCTTTTCCATTCCTACCAGGTGGTGTGTGACTAAGTGGACAAACAACTTCGCACCGGGTCTATATAAGAGTCCTGATCATATTCTCTGGAAAATTCTAATGAATATTTTCTTCTATATATCCCATAACTTTGCACCTCTAAAGAAGCATGTTCTAAAAGGTGAAACATCTGGGGCTCTATAGAATAGAATTGGAAAGCATGCTATCTGTAGTCTTTGAAATGCTTTAGTGTTTGAGCACTCTTCCCAAACGCTCATAGAAAAGGCAATTCATCACCACAAAAGGTTGATGAAGGTACGAACAGGTGCAAAATTATAACAACTAAAATAAGTTCAAGAGCACAGGTTATTCCATGAGGTTGGTCATATGCTCTTTGACTTGACTTTGGTTCAAGTCTGTAAGGATCTACAGAAGCACACATGAAATCTGTCTTACTCTCTTAATTCTGTTTTTTTCCAAGAAGGTAAAGAGTTTCAAAAGCTAGAAGCAAAGGGGGGTTATCTTTGTTCCCACCTAAGCAGCTGAAATGCTGCAAATCATATCAAAGTGAGAAAATTTTTGTCAAAACTTTTTGAAGGAATGAAGGCTTATGTAAAGCTTGTTCCCCCAAATCAAAAGTCATTAAAAAAAATCCAAGTATTTATAGGATTATTTACAATGTAAAGCCTAGAAAGGGGTAGATCTGTGGTCACTTAGAAAAAGAAGCCCTGCTAATTACTGTGTATGGATATCTACTGGGAATTTTTATTTTTAGACTAAATAATAATAAAGAGTTTATCATGTATTTCCTATGCTGAAATGGTTCACTAATAATTAGATTGTTAGTTTCCCGGAGATGTTAGCAAATCTCCCTTCGGAACAGAAAGTAATAGAAACTCTGGAGGAAATGTTTCTAGCAAGAAATGACGGTGGAAAACCATCACCCATGTCTATACCTTGTTGTCTTTACTCCAAAAGGAAAAGCAGGATAGATTTGAAAATTGTGTAGTGTTGTGCGGTTTGTTTGTTTTTTTATAGGAGATGAGTTTTTTTCATTAAAATTATTTTCTCTGAGCTACCTAAATAGGAAGTGGAATTGCAGGAAAATGGCAGAGGTAGAAGATGACAAATATTAGGAGGGTTTTCCAAGCTTCCACATTATTATGTTATCATAAGTTACCTAAATCACTAACTTTATCTCTATGTACTTTAATGAAATGTAAGGATGCGGGTTTTCCCCCCAAAAGTCACTAAGGCAAAAAAGTTGCAAGCAATCTTAGTTACTGAGAATAGAACTGTAGTGAAATACTAAGTACTTATCCGTGGCTTGGGGGGTAAACCTACACAAGGAAAGTGGGAAGGGGCCATGGCCTAGGAGACAGAGCTACTTTAGAAGAGTTCAAGTCCATACGGCTGTCACCTCCAGTTCACCACAACACAGTGGCACAGCAGGCTCATTGGTACAGACAGCGCACCTAGAATCTGATATTGTCTGGGGCTGAGTTGTAAAGGCATCAATAATATATGCACACAGGGTCCAATCCCTAGGTGTTTTTTTTTTTTTAATGGTGTGTTTGTTTATTGGTCAACTCAGACGTAATTTCTCAAAGTTTATTTGGCAATTAATTAAGAACCTATACTAAATGTTCTAACTCTGGGGAGAAAATAAAGAAGAAAAAAACCCACGGCCTATATATCAAATTTTTTTTTTTTTTAAATCCAACAAATTCAGAGTCAATTTTTGGTGACATTTTATATAGAATCAGAACTTAAATGTAATAAGTTTCAGATTTCTTTCTTTACAATTAAGTTGTACTTCAGACTTGAGAGGTGACCAACTGCAAAATGCCTAATGATGTTTTGGGATCAGTTTATTTGCTGCACTATTTAAGGTCTTTGCCTGTTTCACCAAATCCTTTTCACTAAATTAGTAAAATAAAAATAAAATGGAGTGAAAGGGGAATGAGAAAAATGAATAAATGGGAAAGACAAAAATAGCAAGAGATTAAGTCAGCTTAAAATTTGAAGTCAGTCATTATTTTAGTTCTGTCTACTTCAAATGCCAAGTCAAAAAAACTACTGAAAAATGATTCTATACAACATTTCAGAAACACAATTTATGAACACCAAAATTAATTTGTTAAAATCATAAACATATAACTGCTTGTGAGCACGCACTTAGAGAGCTTTCTAGATAGACTGATTCCTTTTTACTTAAAGTTGGCCAAACCAGAAGTTTCAAATGTATTTACTAATTTGGAATTAACTTGTGAGTTACCATTAATGTGCAGTGTCATTCAGGACCCTCCCTGGTCAAGACTTATCTGAATAAAAGACATCCATTCATCTGTTCATTCATGCATCTGCTAAGTGGATGCCTTGTATGTTCATGGCATTAGGATCCAACGAGGGAACTTAGAAACTCATTAACTAACCTTGAGGAACTCACACTCGCATCAGAAGATACATATGTAAAGGGCTATAACATGAGGCAGAAAGTGACGAGAAAGCAGTACAGATGGTACAGAAAGGTACAGATGGCTACAGGAATTCCAACCAGGCCAATGGGTATATGATTGTTAGCTGAGCAGCAGCCACAGAGGAAGCTTTGGAGAGGTGGTGGCATTTGAGCCTGAGTGTAAAAAATGGATCTGAAGAATGAAGAAGTGGGAAGAGCAAGGGCCTTTCTAACTGGTGGAAATATCAGGGCAGGCAATGGAAGGGGAAAGTGCAAGCATGGGCAGTATGGCTCAAACAAAAGAAGGGTCATCAGTGGGTGTTAAAGGTGGCAACGCAGACTGTCAACACAGAATGACCGTAGGTGCCGGGCTCCTTCAATCTTGAAATCTCAGCCATTTCTCTCGGCAGCTGAGTCACCAGGAAGAAAATGGTGGTTTCAGTCATATAGAGAAACAAAAGCAGCACAGAGAAGGAATGTGTTTCAGGCAGACTGAATTGTAGGTACCCATCGGGAAAAGCTGCTCAAAGTTGATGAAAACTCAAGACTGGTTTCCAAAGGGGGACAGAGCTGGAGACAGATCTAAGATTGTGGGCTGGGGTGACAGTGGACACGACAGAAGTGCTCAGGAGAAAGAAGAGAGACAAGGGAGATGGGAAGGAGGAGAAAAAGGAGTTAAAGTATGAGAAGGGCCTTCAGGATCCTGGCATCATGAGCATGAGTGCATTCCAAGACTTTAGTGATGAAGAATAGAAAAACTGCAAACATATTTAAAAGTGCTTTCATCCTTTGTATCTATATCCCTCCCTCAACAGGACACTGAAATGGGATTATGTCAGAGTGTTATTGTTCTGCTGTTCATAACAGCCTCTCAAGAGGCTGATGT
This sequence comes from Vulpes vulpes, assembly GCF_048418805.1. NCBI lineage: Eukaryota > Metazoa > Chordata > Mammalia > Carnivora > Canidae > Vulpes > Vulpes vulpes. The sequence continues at coordinate 64,285,187 of NC_132781.1, forward strand.
TTTTTAAAATTATGTTTTCAGTGACATCTTAGAGAAACACAAAATTTAACTGGCTCTCTACCAGCATGTCTGGTGTTAAGTTGGGAGAATTTAATACACTTTGTTTGCCAAATGCGTAAACACATTCTCTTCCCTCCTACCGTGTAGTGAAAGTCCAAAATGTTTCACTAAAGAAATAGCACTTTTACCTTTGTTCGAGTTGTTTGATGGTAGCAGCCATCTGATTAGTCTTCTCTTCCAAACGACTGTTTAATTCACTTTTCTGTTTTACTCCTAAGTCTGAACTCTGTTATGGAAAAGAAGTATGAGTGATGTACACAGAACATAAAATCCTGAAATAAATCACACATGCCTGTTGAACCTAATGGTAAGTGGGAAATTGAGAAATAGAAATGCTCACTAATTTGTGTATCAGTTAATTCCCAAATGGAGAAAAAATAAAAAGCAACTTTTAAAACTAGTATTGCTATATGCAGCTTTGTCACAAAACTGAACATCAGAAGGCTCATCAATTTATATTTCAGTATAAGAACTAATGGAATATTGCTCAGCAAAACAAGTCAGTCAGAGAAAGACACATACCATATGATTTCACTTATGTGGAATTTAAGAAACAAAACAGATGAACATTGGAGAAGGGAAGGAGAAATAAAATAAGAGGAAAATGGAAGCAACCATTAAGAGATGGTAGACTCTAGGAAACAAGCTCAGGGTTGCTGGAGGGGAGGTGAATGGGGGATCAGATAACTGGGTGATGGGCTTTCAAGAGGGCACCTGATGGAATGAGCACTGGGTGTTATATGCAAGTGATGAATCACCAAAGTCTACCCCTGAAACTAATAATACAGTAGGTGTTAAAAACTGAATTTAAATAAAGAATGAAAAAAAAGCTAATGGAATATATAACTCAGTTGGCAGATTAGGCTAAAGTGTAGAAATGATCTTATAGGGTAAAAAAGACCTCTTTTCCCACTAAAATTTGAAAAGTAGCCATAGCTTTCCAGAACAGCAACACAGAATCCTATGATGGTCTGACTTCTAAAGTGGTTTGTAGGCAGCTAGCCTCAAAATGAGATGTGACTTTTCCCTCTAGTATGTAAAGTGTGATTCTAGAGAATAAGAGGGGCAGAGGGAACCCCGGGAGTTTAGAGCTAGTGAGCCTACTCCTTATTTCCCCTACCTGCAGTTTAAAGGCAAGTTCATGCTTGAGAGCCCTGAGATCATCCAGCTGCTGTCGCAGAGACACCAGGGCGTCCTGCTTCTCACAGACATCCTTCTCCAGCATCTTCATAGCCAATTCCATCTCCTGTCTCATGCTGATCTGGATCTCCAGTTCTTTTTCAACATCCTGCCCCCAAAAGTAAATAAATTGCTTATTCTCTTTCCTCAACTAAGTACAAACTATGAAATTCCACAGGAAAAGGTGTAAATTCCAAAACTCTCAGGACTGAATATTTTGGCAAAATAGGTACAAGCTATCATTCAATGCAAGGATATTAACAAGAATAGTAATTAGGATAATTATAAAAATATAAAAATATTTACTCAATAATTTACAAACCTGAAAAACTTAGTAGGCCAGAGATAGTCCTATTTAATATGTCTAAAATACACACACATTTGAGGCACTTCATTATAGTAAGACAACTGGTGTCATGTCTTATTATAGAATGTACATAAAGTACTACAGTAGCCAGCATAAAATGAAGCACTTGCAAGTCTCTTCAGTTTGGATGTTGTTGACATATTCAAGAGCCCAAGGAACCCAAAAGATACTCTGGGTCCCCAGGGTAAACATCTCAGTAAGTGGGAATGATTGATATGGCTAACTGAATTTTTATATTAACTTAACATGAAACCACTTTTTGGTTCAACTATTATTAATGCAACATTATTTGGATGATCAAAGATACAAAGATCTGAGGTTCTTCTGTATCCATGCTATGTCTAGGGCTTATCTAGGACCTACTTGCTTGGCTTCCTTCCCTTCTGAACAACCATGTACCTTATTGTGACAAAAGGCTGTGGAAAATTTTGTGTAAGATATTTAAGTCCCATGTGTCACTTAATTGAGGTATTCCTCTGTGTACAGGTAGCATGATTTAATGATATTGCTTCTTAAAAGGCAGACATGTATTATTTCTAGGATCTTATAGAAAATATTTTGAGATCTAATCCATAAACACATAGGAGAAAAATGATAATTATTTCAAGAACGTTAAAATTATATTGCCGCTTTCTCAGAACATCTGAAATTCTATTCAGGAGACTTGGTGATCATTTTTAGTATAAACTAAATCACCTTTATATTCAGGCTTCTCCCTGTTTTCAGAGACACTATTGGTTGTGGGAGAGTCTTTTGTTTGTCATACCATCAAAATTGCAGGAGGAGTTAATTTACCAAACACCAGGGATGTACCGGAATACTAAAACTTGGATAAAATCTATCACAGGAATATTATTCATTATTATACATTTACACCCCCCCCCCCCCCCTCTAAAGAGACACATCACAATCTTTGCAGAGTAAGGACTGAAGTAGGAGTGAGGATCACAAAGTTTAAAAGAGTAGGTTCCATACACCTAATGTTCTTGTAACACAAACTATAAAAGAAAAAAAAAAATTAGCAAAGTCCTGGCTATTGAGAATACTCAGAAAATGGACCGGGAAAGCATTTTAGGGGATATGGGTTAAAAGGAGTGAGAAACATACACCTAAAACTAATGTAACACTGTGTCTGAACAGTACTCAAATAAAGAAAATTAACTAAAAAAAGAAAAAAGAAGAAGTCTTAGAAGCAACTAAAGTTATCACTGTAAGAGTTACAGAAGGCCTCTGTATGCACAACAATCTCTTTAGTAAATATTATGATATGGAAAAAAATCCATGCTAATAAGACTTAGCTAAAAGGGCTTCCTAGATGTCATTTTAGTTGAATCACATAATTAAAAGCTTTCTACAGTTTTCCAATATGCAAAATCCACTATATTAATCAATAAGCTGCTAGCCTTTCCTATGGAAGAAGGTCCTTGATTAAGGATGTTTTATGCAAGTAATGTCCAGTGAAGGTAAAAATCAACCATATGAAAGTTTGTCTTTATGGCTAATTATATTCATAATAAATATACTCAAAATTTAAAAAAGGAAGAGTGAGAAACAGTTTCTTAGATCTAAAAAAATCTGCTGAACCACTACTAATTTTCCTGAGCCTGGTCTGTAAGATCAAACCTCTAAGTGGGCCTTTATGTTTAATGGGTTCCTGAACTACAGAACATAAGTGAAGTTACCAGTCGCAACTGTGTCTCCTCCTTTAAATGCTTTCTGGCTTCACTCAGTGCTTGCCCTTCTGAAGTTCTGTCCTGCTTAGGACCCTTAAAAAGAAAAATAAAATAGTACATATATTTAAGGATTTAAAAAAAATCTATACATAGCACTGCTGTTTAGTAAGGGAAAATGATTATATTTAATTAAACAGGTATAACAGTGAATAAAGACAACAAAGAAACTGAAGCAGCTTAGTAAATAAAAAATTCTCAGCAGAATTGGGTTTCTTGCCATTTTGTTTAAAGCCCTAAGACAGGTTACCAAATCAAGTGGAAGAAGTCTTAAAAGTCATCTTCTAAAAACAAAGTAGCATTCACTGTAAAATAGAATTAGGCCAAAGGTTCAAATAGTAGTCTATTCCTTCTCCATAGATCTCACATTTGGAGTCTTCAGCCACCCAGAGAGATCATTGCTTGAAATAAGTAGGTCACCAGAAAATTCTTCTGAGCAGTCACAGTGGTTTTCACAAAGTCCACACATTAAACACATTACTCCTAGAAAACTACTTTAGTCCCCACTCAAAGCCTCACTGCTTTACTCTTTTTTATTCATTCATTCATTCATTCATTCATTCAGAGAGAGAGAGAGAGAGAGAGAGAGGCAGAGACACAGGCAGAGGGAGAAGCAGGCTCCATGCAGGGAGCCTGACGTGGGACTTGATCCAGGGTCTCCAGGATCACACCCCAGGCTGCAGGTGGCGCTAAACCGCTGTGCCACGGGGGCTGCCCTTGCTGCTTATTACTCTTTAGGAACAACTTTAATAACTATGGATAAATTTGGATTCCTAGGTCACAGAAGGTTAGAAGCATGCAGATAAAAAGGAGTGGGGAGACCCCAATACAAATAGCAGTGAGAAACAAGAGATGCCAGTGAGATCATTAAAGCAGAGATAAAGCACCCAGAGCAATCTGGAAACATTTAAGTATAGGTGCTAGAAGCTCTATCAATTCCAGCAGCGTCATCATAAGTTAGTATGGAATTGTCGATGTTGATAATCAGGATCTTCAGTCATCATAATGGCCTAATGATGTTTTAAATTATATATTCTACCTAAGGCTGCTTAAGACTGTGCAGTACAGGGGGATCCCTGGGTGGCGCAGCGGTTTGGCGCCTGCCTTTGGCCCAGGGCGCGATCCTGGAGACCCGGAATCGAGTCCCACATCGGGCTCCCGGCGCACGGAGCCTGCTTCTCCCTCTGCCTGTGTCTCTGTCTCTGTCTCTCTCTCAACTAACTATCATAAATAAATAAATTTTTAAAAATTATATAAAAAAAAAGACTGTGCAGTACATAAAAGGTTTGCAAAAAATCTTTGTAGACATACACAACGAGTTTGATACTTTAAGAGATTAAGGTATCTAGAAAACTCATTTACGTGGTAACTTCCACTGGTACCAGATAAACACTTCTTACAAAGCAGTAACATGGTCTGAAAACAGTGGTATATTTAATATAATAAATTTAACACTTAAATATAGTACAAATCATTAGTATATAACAGTAAGAAATTGAGTGAGACCAGCTTGAAATCTCTCAATAGACAGAGGTGGTGGTGAAACCAAGGCGCATCTGTAGGCGGGGCCTCATGCCTGCATAACCTCCATCATTACCCGATTCTGCATGGAGTCTCAGTAAAAACAGTGTGCTTGATATGTGCAAGTGCTTGCTGCTTTCAAACAGTCCTCTAGAGTAGAGGCTCCCCTCCCCCTGCTCACACATTAACACACTCTCTGGGAATATTTTATAAATCCAGTAAGGTTAACCTTCCGATTGGATTCCAATATGTAGGAACTTTCCTCTTTAACTCGTTCCATTTCTTCTTGTAAGGTAATAATCCTGTTGTTTGCAACTGCAAGCTGTTGAAAAACAAATTTAAAAAATAATCTTTTATCTTTCTTTTTAAACATAGGGTAAGATAATTCATGATCCGCTGGTAGGACATAATTTTCAGGCTTGAATATTCTTAGAAGGAGAGAAGGTTATCTTTAACCAAACCACATAAAAATATATCAGGAAATGTATTTTTAAACTAAGTATATAAAAATAAAAAATATCTCCTATTGCTGCTTTTTGTGTAAACTCTTTTCAGCACCAAAATGTTAACTTAAAGATTGTTTACCTCAAAAGTGTTCTCATGGGTAACTTTTATTTAGTTACAATACCTATTTCTAAAATGTTTAATAAAGAGGTCACCTCAGGCCTTGAAACTCATCTTACAAACCCTACGTAAGATTTTTGGTAGATGATTTTTAAAAGTGAAAAAATGGAACTCCAAAGTTCTCACTCTAAAAGATGCCATTAAGTACTGAAATTGAACAAAGTCATTTCAGCACCTAGAAAGGTAAAGGTAAGGTAATGTTATTAACAGTACACTGTTCAGAGGAAACATTTATATCGGCGTTCCACAGGATGGAAAGTAAAATGGAAACATTTATTCCTCTTCCGCACCTGCTAAACTTGATTCCCCACAGAGAAGATGGAAGAGCCTGAGTGAGCATAGGAAAGGCACTCAGTAGGCTCCTCTTGGCCAGGCTAGTCTCCCTTTACATGATCTCCTCACTAGCAGTGGGCACAGGTTCTGTTTGGTTCCTGTTCTAAGTGAGTAAGTGCAGAGGAGCCAGGGCTCATGCATGCTTCCCAGAGGCAGGTCTGGAAGCCCATATATACCTCTCTGCTCCATGGGCCTAACAAGACATAAAAAAAGTTAACTCTGGACAAGTGGGCCTGCTTCCTAGATCCAGAGGTATCTTCAAAGAGGTTCTCCCAAGACCTTAACATCAGAGAGAGTATTAGGAAATTATGGCTGTACATCCAAGTGGGGCTTCTAATTCAGCTTTACCAATAATAAAGTGGATATTTATCTATCTTCATCTGTTTAATTCTACTCATTTTATCACACCAGTTCAGAACTCAGGGGAGGAAAGGAGGGTTTTTGTTTTTTACCGGCCCTCTTAAATCCAAAATGGATGGAAATGGGAAAAGATAGATCTGATTTGTCTTATCTGTTCTTTATAAAGCCTATGCACAGGGCTTACCTGTCTCTAAAAATTCAAAGTTTAAAGTAAATAAATGTTACTGGTAAAATAAGTACATGAATGAATAAATTAATATTGCTAATAAAATAAATCTAGGTCAGGAGGAAAAGTCTTGTGACTGAGGGAATAAAATTAATGACTATATTTACTGGCTGCTTATGGTATATCAAATATTGGCCTGAGTCTTTATGTATTATCATTTAATTCACACAAAATCTTACTATTATTTTATCATTCCCATTTTACAGAGAAGGCCAAGAAATAGAGGCTTAAGTTATTGGCCAGGATTAGAAAGTTAGCAAGTGCCAGAGCTGGGTGGGACATGAACCCAAGGAGCCTCGCTCTAGAGATCATGCTTCACTGCTGGGCATATTGCCTCAATAGAGTAACTAACAGCAGAATCACAGTACAAACGTCTAATCAGATTATTTCAAAAGCTTTGTAGGGTGAAATTCTAAGGATCATTTCCATTAAGTTTTAATATAATTTAAGAATTTATATTGAAAAGTGAGGTCCACAGAGCTGAGTAATAAGGAAGGTGTTTTAAAGTTGTAACAATGGAAATGTTCTGAAGGAAACTCTTTAAACAGCATCCTCCTGACTGCTGCTTGAATTTGGTTTTATATAAACCAAATTTATGCCATGGTATATAAGAGGATATACTGATATTTCCTATAATAAGAAATCAGTAAGATAGGTAAGATATAGTTAAGATAAAGTCTTTGCCACCTGGAAAATTTAAGATTTTTCATAGAAACCTCTAATGCTATTGAAGAAAAAAATTTGTAGTTTTGCCACTGATGAGTTAAAATATTTCTTTATTAATCAGAAGCAAAACATGAGGTTAATTTTTATTCTTACTTTGGGGGATTTTCTAAGGGTTTTCACATATTTATTCTTCTGTGATCTTCAGAGTAACTATGAGGCTGAAAGGAGAAGTATAAACACCCTCATCTGCCAGGAAGGGAACTGGGCCTCTTGGGAGGTCAAGTGAGTTATGTGCTCAGAAGCACATGACTTGTAAGCAGCATGACAGGCAAGCAGGGACTGCTGGCCTTCTGACCAGTACTAAGTTATCTACACTATCTCCTTGGGGTCAAGGAGAAAATAAGGCCCATGAGTGTGGGAGCTTGCTTATCTGGCACACATAAGTCAATGCACACATAAACCTTTGTCTAGTTCTGGCACAAAAGCAGTACTCAAATGTTTACTGAATGAACAAATGATGAGTATCAAGAGATATGCTTCCACTAATGCACATTATTAAGTTGTATGTCAAAGAATTTCCAAAACACTTACCTCCTCTGTCAGTTTAGTGTTGGATTTTTCTAATGCATCCACTTTTGCCTGAAGATTGTTTACCGTAGCACTATCAAGAGAAGAAAAAACACGATGATTTCTCTTGAAAAAATAGAACATCCTGTACTTCCCAGGTAAACATCCATCACAGGTATTATCCATCATCAAATGTCCACAATTCATGATGGACTTGTAGGCTCTGAGACAGTTCACAGTAGCTGCGGATCCTACCTATTTTACTCTTGGTACTAAAGTCTATATTTAATAAGCACTTGTTGGATAAAATAAGAGCTGATGCACTGCACAGTCAACTTTAAAGACTACTTACTGTCATGTTTCTATTTCACTATCAAATGTAGGTGTACTTTTACTTGACTAACATCTCCATAATTCACTGTAGTCATTATTAGTTCTTTGTCTCCAAAGAAAATATACTTAAATTATTCTTGGATTTTCTAGCTGAAACCAAGACTACTCAAAATTTAAACTGCTACCAGTATACTCCTATTATAGTTCTTAAATTATCTTTATAAGAGAATTATAAACAAAATAAGAGTTACTGGATATATAAATTTTTCTGAATTATTCAACAGTTTTTAGCATAACAAGAACATCAATGTACTTGAGAATACCGATAGACTATTTCATGTTCTGGACAGTTCTGAAAAATACTTAGTATTTGGTAAATTAATGGTAGTGATGGTGAAGAAAGGGTAAGTTAATATTATCAATTCAATGTATATATGAAAAATGCAAGGGACCAACATGATACAATTCATCTAAAGGTACTAAGGCAATGAGTGGTTTGCCCAAGATCAGTCTTAAAATATGAACCAAGAGGGCTGCCACTTTCACCTGTGTATGTCACATGTTTAAGAATTCTTAACTGAATATACTTATTTAATCACTAGTTATTAATTACATACTAATCTTATACTGCCTTTCACTAAAAGTG